>NC_061109.1:101592979-101748532 GCF_015104395.2 Macrobrachium nipponense | reverse complement strand
ATTACATGTTTTTTTTTCAAAATGTACAGATATTTATATGGTAGAAGCCTAAAGTGCCATCAGGTTGTAAGGTAAGTTTTAACAGAAAAGAATGCTCATGTTTAAAAAGAGATAAATTTGTAGAAAAGAGAATTGAAGTATAGTGCACTTTAAAAAAGTTGAATGAGTGAGCTGATATCATGTATTCATACCTTGGGTAGGGGACTTGATCAATTCCAGAAGGCTGTCTTTTAACCAAATTTTCCATGAAAGGAGCAAATTTTCCCTATAAAGAATAATGGGATTGAATTAAGCTAAGGCCCCACCAAATCCGTCTCGTCGTGTGCGTCCAACACGGCTATCCGTCTATGAGCGTGTCCGTCTTCTGCGAGAGTGGCCCAACCAGACAAACGAGTGACGGTTACAAAACGGACAATTCAAACTTCAGCAGCACATCCCGTCATGAAGGGAACGCGCGAGGTTTTGCTCTGACTCGTTGCTGTCAACCAAATTAGAGGCGTTGAACAGTAGGGAAATCTGGACTCATGACATAAATTGAGAACGAGGAAAGGGTGGAGAATATGCAACACTTTCATAAGTTACGACAGCGTCCAGACAAGATTTTTTTTAATATTGCCGGATGCCGCCAAAAACCTTTGACTTAATTCGCGAATATCAATTACAGAAGGTCAGTATCAACGTAAGAAACTTGTAGTAACTCTGAGGGAAGGATTACTGATTTCAAAATTTGTAAAGTTGTACTTTATTTTATTTAATACAGAAATTAAGATACGTAGATTGTGTGTGTGTGTAAACTGAACACTTTGATACAGTAACTTCTGAAACAAAGGTATTTACATAAATGTATCCATTAGAATATAATAGAAAAATTACATGCATCCATTATCATAACCACAAATCAACACATTTGATTATAACTCCAAGTTGGGCAGGTGATTCAAATGCAGGTTGTTGTGGGTCTACCTCAGTTTCTTCCTTCATGTGGACCCCAGCTCGGAGACGCACGTCCACATGCGGCTAAAACAAAACGTTTTGTTCCTTGTGCGTCCAGTCTGGCAACGCACTTGACGCCACGCACGCTCATGCGCCGTGTGGGGCCACTCGTATTTGAACTTTGACAGTTGGTCGAAACACACAACACGCTTAGCCGTGTTGGACGCACGCGACGCGCCGCGACGGATTCGGTGGGGCCTTAGCCTTAATTCATTCCAGACCTCCAAAAATACAACAAATAAAACCATTTTAGCATTAACAAATGTAGCATGCTGACATTAAACAAAAAACAAAGTAAATAGATGAAGTACTAATGTAATTTGTTTCACTGGACCTGTAATTTGGAGAACAAAAAACATAAAGTAAAAAGATGAAGTAATGCAATTTGTTTCACTGGACCTGTAATTTGGAGTTTTGTACATGAACTTTCCTGTCAGATATATACTTAGCTTACGTCTCTGACGTCACGACAGAATTAAAAACTCGCGGCAAACGCGACAGGTAGGTCAGGTGATCTACCTTACCCGCCGCTGGGTGGCGGGTGTATGAACCAATCCCACTTTCCTGTCAGATTTTCTCTGTCGCCGGTGTCGATTACACCTGTTGTCGGTACCTCTCGATATTGGATTCTTTTCTCGTTTTGCCCTGGATTGTTTCAACGGACTTTTGGTGAAGTACCTGATCTTTTGGCTTGGCATTCGCGCTTTGTGGACCGTTTTTGATTATTCTTTGGATTTTTCTTTGGATTTCATTATGTCTGATGTTGAGATTAAGAAATCAGCTATGTTCAGAGTGTGTTCTGTGAGCGATTGTAAGGTGAGGCTACCGAAAGCTGCGGTAGACCCTCACACAGTCACAGGACTCACTTTCTCTTTTCTTTTTTGAAACAGGAGATTCCACTATTATTTCCCGCCTTTCTTGCTTCTTAAGTCTATGAATAGTCATTTCTAGCACTTTTGTTGCTTCAGATGTTCTCTGGATAGCCTTCGAAACATCAGTTACAGGACCTTCAAAATTTTTTTTATAAAATGAAGTATTTAAGGAAATTATAGACTATTTCCTTGGCCTCAGGTGGTGGGTGAAGACGTTTAGGGGAGTCACTTGGGCTGGGCTGTCCATACTTTTCACAGTGGGTGATCGAGTGCGAGTATCCTTTAATGATATTGACCATGACCTTTTAAATCCTCTTAAAAACCATAGGTTCCCTGAACTCAGATCTGGCATCGCCGGGGAAAAAATATGCCATATCTTCATTTTCATTAATGATACTGAGGTTTTAACGAAGAATATACGAAATAAGATATATTCAAAATATCTGATGCAAACAGAGAATCACATTTCAAGAAATAACTATTTCAATAGACTCCATGAAGCTAATTTGTTACCATAACATGAAAATTGGCAGCGTATGATTTCTGTACAAGCCACACCACAGCGATCTTAGAAAAGTAAACGCACTATAGACTGTGCCCACCTCATCCTTCCACTCCTCTTCTTTTGGGTTGAGGATAGGACTCTAACTTACACTGGCTGGTCGGGCATTTGATGTGGTAAGCTTACACATAGAGCTTCCTTTCTATGTTTTTTATCAGAATCATAGAAGTAATCCCGCTCCTTCCTCTAGCAAGGGGAGGAAGGAGACTGGCAATAATGCAAACCCTTCCCAGAACTTTGCACTAATGCCTCCGACCCTTAGTATTCTTCACAGCCCATTTTCGGATGTGTTATGATTCCTCACTCATTTCGAAAATGCCCAGAAGTCTGACTCTTGATCATGCAGCTCCTATACTCCAATCAAGCTGTCAGTGGCAGGGCACTCCTCCTCGTTCTTACGACCAGGAGTAGCCTAGGTGTGCAGAACTCCAGTCAGCTAGAGGCTCACTCATATTCCTTCCACCAATCAGTGAGTCTTCCTTATGTAAAATACCGAGGGTTTATATATCTTGAAGGAACAAATCACAATTTTTAAAAGCAAATTGTATTTTTCCTAACTATACAAACCTGACTTCCTTTACATACATGCCCACCTCATGCCACCCCTCAATCTGAACCTGGGCCGAAAGGCAAAGTGGAGTGTTTACATCCGGGCAGGCTGGCCTACCCACCTGCCACACTGTAGTTACTGCCTAACCACCTTGTTCAAGAATTTAATGGCCATAATTCCAGCTATGCCGAAAGTAATTCCTTATGTAAAGGACCTCAGGTTTGCATAGTAGGAAAAATACAATTCACTTTCAAAAATTGTGATTTTTGATGTCGCGCCGTCTTAACCCAGACGTCATTTGCCTGAAGCCGGGATTGACTTTGGAGCAGGTGAGGTCGGTGGCTCCGTCCTTGTCTCCACAAGATGCCTCAAGTGTTGGAATCTATGGCAGCCTCCATGTTGCCGACGGTTTCTTGGCTGGACTTCTGGTCTGCGGTCATTTCCAAGATAGCTTCTGACAGGTCCCCAGAAGGGTTAGCGAGTGCATCCACGCTTGCCAGTCTGTTGCAGTCCAGAGGCAAGGCATTTTTGTATATGGCTCACCTCAGTGGTAATTTATGGGCTTACCTTCTGATTAGAAGAGATGTGGCTTTATCTAGGATGGAGAGATCAGTTGACGCAGAGTCCTTGCTGGCATTGAGAAACAGAGATCTGTTGGAGTCCCAATTTTTGTTTCCTCGGACCTAGCTCGAAAATGCGATAGACCGGCACTGGGCTGACACCAAAGACAGACTGGTGCACTAGGCCATGTCTAAGTCGGAGTCTCGTCCTCAGAGACGTCCAGCTCCTCCTCCTCCCCCTGTCCAGCAGCAGTCACGAAGATCGTCACCTGGTAGGCTGTTGAGGAGTTCGATTTTGGCAGGGCCTTCCTGTTCGGCTCAGCCTAGGTCGGTCAGAGGACCAACGTCCCTTTTGCTCTCGTTCCTTAAGCCAAGAAGGGGCCCAAGGGGCAGAGGTAAAGGGGGCCGTTGGTAGGTTAGGCGCCTCTCCCTCTCTTGCGCCATGGGTTTGGGGGTGCCTGGTGGGCCATTGGGCCAAGTGGGTGATTTATGGGGTGGAGAAGTGGGTGGGGTACCTAATGCCATTCGACTTCTCTCCTCCTCTGTCAGACATGCCACAGCTCAGGAGGGCATATCCTCCAGATTCTCTGAAGTTCTTGGCTCATCGGGAGGAAGTGCAAAAGATGCTGGATAAGGATGCGATAGAGGAAGTGGTGCGTCTGTCTCTGGGGTTTTACAGTCACATCATCTTGATGCCCAAGGCGTCGGGAGGATGGAGACCTGTGATCGACTCATCCACCTTGAATCGCTTCATCAGGAAGACACGGTTCCAGATGGTGACCCCGCTTTCAGTGTTGGCAGCCGTGAGGGAAGGTGACTTTATGCTATCGATAGACTTAAGGGATGCATACTTCCAAATCCCTATTCATCCGACGTCCAGGAAGTTCCTTCGCTTCTCTTTTGGGGACAAGGTCTTCAAGTTCAAAGTCCTATGCTTCGGGTGACAACAGCCCCTCAAGTGTTCACTAGGTTCTTCACTCTCATGTCAAGTTGGGCCCATGCTCAGGGAAAAGCTGCTGCAGGACAGAGATCGTCTACTTCGGTTCTGTTTGGAACTAGGCATCGTAGTCAACCAGGAAAAGTCAGACCTCATACCCAGTCAAAGGATTCTCTACCTGGGCATGGTCATCGATACGACAGTGGCAAAAGCTTTCCCGTCGGATCAGAGATTGGAGAAGTTACGAGTGGTGGCGTGCGACTTCCTGTCGGAACCACGTCAGTCAGCTCATCAGTGGCAGGTTCTTCTGGGAGTGTTGTCTTCCCTGGAGAAGCTGGTCCCTCATGGGCGTCTTCATCTTCGGTCTCTGCAATGGAGACTGGGAGAATTCTGGTCTCCGGCAGGGAACTCACCCCTGTTAAAGGTTCTTCTCTCTGGAAGTGAGAGAAGACCTTCGTTGGTGGTTGGATGACCGGAATCTTACAAAAGGTGTCCCTCTGCGTTCTCTTCCACCAGACTTCCTTCTGTTCTCAGACGCCTCCCTTGCAGGTTAGGGGGCTCATTTAGGCGGCCTCATCACTTCAGGCGTTTGGAGTTTGGAGGACAAGCAGCAACATATCAAAGTTTTGAAGTTAAAGGGAGCCTTCCTGGGTCTGAAGGAGTTTTGTGAGAAGGTAGAAGGCCATTCTGTCGTTCTCATGTCGGACAACACCACGGTGGTAGCCTATGTGAACAAGCAGGGAGGCCTGGTTTCTCGTCAATTTCACGCCTTGACCGTCAGGTTCACCAGTGGCTGGTCAGCAATTTGGTAGAGCTCTCAGCTAGGTATATCCCAGGCAAATGGAATGTGGTCGCAGACAAACTCAGTCATCAGGATCAGATTGTAGGCACAGAGTGGTCCCTTCATCAAGTGGTAGTAGACAAGCTCTTCCAGGTTTAGGGGAGACCCATGCTTGACCTTTTTGCTACTCGCTTCAACAGGAAGCTGGAGATATTCTGTTCTGTGGTCCCAGGTCCTTTAGCGTTAGCAGAGGACACATTTCAGCATCTCAGCAGAGGACACATTTCAGCATCTCAGCAGAGGACACATTTCAGCATCTCTGGGACAACCTGAAGGTGTATGCCTTCCCTCCGTTTTGTTTGATCCGTCAAGTTCTGAACAGGCTAATGAGGTCACAGGGTCTCAGGATGACTTTGGTAGCCCCTCTGTGGCCTCAGGGCGAATGGTTCCCAGATCTGTTGTCGTTGTTGTCAGAGGTTCTGAGAGAGATTCCCCCTTGGTGACATCTCCTGTGTCAGCCCTATGCGGAAAGGTTCCACCAGTCAGTAGAATCCCTCTCTTCACGGTTGGAGGCTATCAAGTATCTCCTCTGAGCGAGAGGCTTTTCTCAGAGAACAGCAGGGCATATGTCCAGCAGTTTCAGAAAGTCTACCTCCGCAGTTTACCAAGACAAATGTACGATCTACTGTGTTTGGTGTTGTAAATGGGGTTTTTCTCCACTCGCAACCTCTATTCAGCGAATAGCAGAATTTTTAACCTTCCTCAGAGACAAGAAATGTTAGTCCGTCTCTGCCTTTAGAGGCTACGTGGCGGCCCTGAGTTTGGGTTACGCCTTAGAGGTATCAACATCTCTTCCTGGGAACTTTCCTTGCTAGTTAAGGGGTTTGAGCAGTCGAGTTCGCTTAGAGAGCTCAAGCCTCTGATATGGGATGTTTCCTTGGTTCTCAAGAGCTTCACTAAGAGTCCATATGAGCCCTTGCGTCACTCCATCTGACAGGAACTTGATGCTCAGACAGTTTTCCTTCTGGCCTTGGCATCTTCCAAGAGGGTAGGAGAGCTCCACGGTCTGAGCTATGATGTGAAGCACACCGGGGGTGAGACCCAAAATCCCTCTGTGCGCGATGACAGGTTCACTTCATTTTCCATTCCATCACTGAATGACTTTTTGGGTGGTGATGCTCAAGAGCTTTTGTTGTGCCCTGTCCGGGCCCTGCGTTGCTATCTTGAAAGGACTCGGCACCTTAGGCCAGGCTGCCCCAGACGAAGAAAGATGTGGATACAGGAAGCCATCAGACAGGCATACTTGATTCTTGGTGATCCCACCACCACGCCTATGCAGGCTAGAGCGCATGACGTTAGGGATATTGGTCCCTCAATAGAGTGCTGAACGCTGGTACTTGGTTATGCCAGTCCACGTTCACCTCTTCCATCTTAACAATGTTGCCCACAGGTCTGCGGACACATTTTCCCTGGGTCCTGTGGTGGCTGCCCAACAAGTTGTGTAACTCGTAGTTGCCCTTAACAGGGCACTTTTGTATCTTACCTAAGATGATTGTGTTGATGAGAGAATGAGTGAGTTGGCTGGTCTCCTTTCTCTTGTACCTTTCCTTCTTCCTTTGGGCGGGTTAAGGAATAGACACGTCATTCGCTGGACTGGTCTGATACAGGTGAGTAAGGTAGTCATACTGATAGTGTGGTCGCTTGGTATACAAATATCAAACCCTCTATACGGTAGCATGTGCTCCACTCCTTGGCAAGTAGGAGTTGGGAGCAGTACAAACCCTGGTGTATTGATTTGCTATTGGACAGTCAAATTTTCTCTTTGCTTCCCTATACAATGGTTCTCCCATATATTATTGTATGTCACTCAGGGTCTGAGTGGTTAGATATAAATTTATCTAGCTTCTCAATGGGCTTCAGTCCCTCTCTAGAAGTCATTTCTTCTTGAAGCTGTACTGGTGGGTAGGCCCCCAGCCGGTTTAGGATGTCTTGCATCTCCCTCCAAGTGTGAGTCTATCCTATTGTTGGGACCGAAGGTTTGTTCACGTTTGAACAAATGACAAATTTTCTAAGACAATTTGTATTTTTCATAGCTACAAACCTAAGGTCTCAACATTATACTGCCCGCCTCTAGCCGCCCCTCTGTGTGTTAAGACATCCTGAGTTGGGAAAGACTGACGTGGTGGCATGGATGAGTGGTCCTTGACCACTCTTCACCCGATCTACGCATGCATTGCCAGATATCACAAGATTCCTTGCTTTCATCTGTTTTTTAACCAGATCCAGCTAGGTGCTAGAAATTATCCTATTGTTAAAGCCTCAGGTTTGCAGCTATAAAAAAATACTAATTGTCTTAGAAAATTTGTCATTTTTTCATAATCAAGGAGATAAGCTACCTGCTTTTTTTGAAATTGGGATTGAAGTGTCTAAGATTTACGAAGGCTGTGAATGTTGACTAAGAAGATTGATGGCTTTGTAAAATTTAAAACTATAAATAATTACATGTTTTTTCTATTTTAAATCTTGTGATCTCATATTCAAGTAAAACAAGATTTGAATTTTCAGTATCATTTCACTGATTATTTTCAAAATATTAATTTCATTAGGTAATAAGTTACTGGAACTTATTGGGAACTTTATTTTATTAACTATACTATTTGTAATCCAAAATTGTAGCAGGTTAGGCCATAGTACAGACTGAAAGATGTAATTATAACTTTGACAACATTTTTAGATAGGAAGATGAGGTTTTTAGAATGTCAAGTTATTTATACTATAAGCTTGGCAACATTTTTAGATATTAAGATGAGGTTTTTAAAATTTCAAGTTATTTATACTATAACCTCCTTAACATTTGAAAAGGACAAATTTTCATAATTCTGATTTATACTTTTAGGTAACAGAAAAATGGCTGTTGATGAAGATGGTGATGTTTTGCCTAGTCGTGATGCTGCTAAAGGATTTTATGCAAAATATGAACCAAAGGAAGTTCTAGGAAGGGGCGGCTGTTCTGTTGTACGTCGATGTATTGGTAAGCTAATTTTGATGCTTTTTATTATTAGAATGGTATTTCAGTTGTGCACTAAGTGTAGTTTTGCTGTATTTGCTGATAATGTGTATTCCCTCTTCTAAGAAGGAAACAGATTTAATGAAAAAGATGAGGATTAAGAAGAAAACTGATTAAATGAGAAGAATGAGGATTTAAAAAGCTGACATAAGAAGGATGAGGAACAGTGAGTCAAGTAGTTGATGTGGAAGTAGCAGGATGAAAAATAGAAAGAGGCAAAGAATTATGGGAAAAGGAGTAGATGAAGACCTAGATTGGATGGGAATTTAAGTACGAAGTGCACAAGACAGAAGAGTGAAGAGAGCCCATTCTTTTATAACTATAAAAGGTAAATCTGACATATCATCAGTAACAGTTGTGAAAGGCCAGTGGGATAGGTAACCTGCTGCTCTGTTGTAGTCTGGATCCAAAAGAAATATAAAAGAAAAGGAAAAAGGGTATGGCTTAACCACAAAGATAGTACTAGAACTATTTCTTCAAGGGAGAAAGGTTTAAAAAAGGGCAGGAAAAACAAGCCAAAGAAGTATTCAAACTTTTCAATTATGGGAAAGGTCACTTTATCATGTAATCCAAGGATTGCTGATTTCATGAAGTAAATCTGGGCAGATGCCACTTTGCATCATAAAGGAAGAGGGTAGAGAGGGGATGTGATTGGTCGTGTATAAAATTAATTTCCTCGAACTTTTCAAAGAGGGGGAGACAAAGTGTAGCCTATTATGAAAGTACTCTAAGCAATGACTAATAAGTCCAGCATTTGTATTATATATTTAAATTGCTTTTTTTTTTTTTTTTTTTTGACTATGGTTAATAAGCAGATGTGATGAGTGATGACATTCTTTGAAATGATAGCTGCACCTTTAGTTCCCATGGAGACAGAGAGCTCCAGAAATGTTGACGCATCACTTGGGGTGGCGTGATTTGGGAAGTTGCTGCTTAAGCAAAGACAGGCCACGGTTTGTGTCCGTACATGACCGTAAGCAAGGATCTGGTTTTGAGTAGATTCTCATGGGTGTGATAATGAGCTGTATATGACGTCACGCATCTGTTCCAGTGCAATGAACTTGTGACGAATCAGTGATGTCATATTAAGGGGAGTGTCTTGAGAAAGTTCTTGCTTGTGTACATATGAGCTGTTCCCCTACATAATAGGAAGGTAAGATAACTAAGTCGGAGAAGCACCCAAGTCAGAGAAGCGGCCTTGTTTTGGGAATGGCCGTGTATAACCTGTATTATTTTGTTCAAGTGTTAGTGCTCACAGCTGAAATGGGTAAGCATGCTTTTAAGCCTGAGTGTGGCTTTGTCTTTTTGTATTTTAAACCTTATTTTAGAGCTGTTCTTTTCCATATGACTTTTTGATTTGTCATTTGGTTTATTTGCAATTTATTTATGTGGGGCTCCCTTTCCTTTCTTTTTTTTTAACATGTTTCTGGCAGGTGTGGTAACTTCAATGGGAACTTATCTGATAGTTCCATGGTATCGGTGTGGGGAGACTATGACTTTTTTTATCATCTATCTTATGGCTGATGCCTAATTATTGCAGAGAAAGGCGGGGACAGGTTTTGTCCGATCCCCATGGTTATTTGGGTTTTCTGTTTGAGTAATAGTGGTGCATTATTTGGATTTTGAATTTTAACTTACTCAGTCAACCATTTTGTTCTTTGAGAATTTTATTTATTTAGTTAATCCTTTTATTCTTAAATAAATGTATTTTTGTAATTCATGAGTGTGATTTAGCTACCTTAGGTAATTTCCTCAGTGCCTTACTGCTCTAAGGCCATGGCTACCAACATACCTCGAAGAGGTAAATTTTATATCCCTCATCCTCTCTGAGGGGATAACATATGCTTTAATTACTTAGATGAAAAACTAAATGATTTTCAAACACCGCACCCAGTTTTTTAGGGGTGGATTTAGAAGTTGAACAATGTAGACTATCCAACACTTACAAGTAATTTGGATCTTCAAAATTGAATGGCAAAGGAGACAGAAAAATTATATATTGTTAGGCCAATTCATTGTTGCGTGCAATGAGCTCCCAGCTTCCTCCAAGGCGCGTGATTCAAAAGTTTTCGCCTAGTAGGCCTATAACTATTTTTCCACGAATTTTTTAAAAAACTTTTTTCGTCAACGTACCATACGTCCAATCAGCACCCGACAGACAATTTTTGTCAACGTTTAATACGTCCAATCGGCGTTAAAGGGTTAAAAACTTGACAAAACAACGTCCGTGGACATTTACCTATGTTCATCCAAAGTTTTCTGACAAAGCGAAGTTTTCAGGTGAGAATTGATGATGCTTTGTCCAGAACATTCCACTTGAAAATGGTGTTCCAGAAGGAAGCATCCTTAGTGGCACACTGTTTACTTTAGGAATTAATGAAATTGGTAAAAATCTGCCCACCAGAATTTAAAGCAACCTTTATATGGATGATTTTGCCATATATTATTCAGCATCTTGCCTTAAACATGCAGAGCGCATGATTAACAAATTTATTTCTGGGCTCAGTTCGTGTCGCTGTGCGAAATAATCCTTTAGTTCATTATTTCTTAGGTAAATGATCTAACAAATACCAGAGAATAAACAAAATAAAGAAAAGGTCAGTATAACTGACTCGCTCACCCAAATAAAAGAAGGGCGTCGGTATGAACACTAGGGCGAGTGAGACCACTACCACGAACTTCTTGTCAATTAGAAATTTCCCACAACAAAATCCCTCAAGGAGAGAGCTGACCCACAGAACGGGGCAGCAACTACTACTACTACAACCCACGCTTAGGTGACTGCCGCGCCTCTGGTGGCCATCCTTTCAGTTAGAGGTCTACAAGACGCTTCTATTTTTCTTGCTCTTGTGTTTTTCGTGCTATTTCACGGATTTTTCGCCATTATGGAACGTTCTGCCATCGCTTCAGCTAAGTTAAGTATCCCGAAAGGTTCCTATTTAGTTCGTTCCTTCCTTGAGTCAGTATTTACCGTTTTTTAGGTATAAATACAGATTCTCGGTCGGAAGCATGGCGGCATTGTTCTGCCTCGTGGCGGGTTCGTTCTCGGTTTCCCATACCTGGAACCTTCCCTTATATTCTGTGCGTCTCTAGACCTTTTTATGATTATTATTTTGCTATGGGATCTAGCCTGCATTGGTTTTATGTCATGCATGCATGTCTCTCTACCTTACGTAGGCATTATCTCTTCTATCCAGACCCTAGCCATAGCTCTTAGTATCGGCCCAGGCTAGCTTTGAGTGGTAGACTTTCTTTCTGGTTAGTCGTACACTCCTGGATTTTTTTCTCTTCCTATATTTATTTCCCCTACTTTTGTGTTATTTTATTTATTTTATTTTATATTGGTTTAGCCTAGGGCGTCTGGTACGTTATCTTAGCCTAGGTTTATGGTCACATGGTCCCCATCAGTTTTGTTGCTTCCTTATTATCAGTTTTGTTGCATCAGTTGTTGCATCTTGCTGATCAGTTTGGTTGCATTAGCCTAGGCTATCGATTTCGTTGTTTATATCGTGTTATCGTACCGTGGTCATCCTGTGATCGCGGTACAGCCAGACGCCCGTCCCAGTCGCCTTGCCCTCCCCCCGCTCTCCCATAGAGTTGGGGGGAGGGAGGTCTGTCCTTGCTCGCTCCACCCGGGCCTGTCTCCCTCTCTCCCTACGCGGAGGGAGTAGGGGAGGCTGGACAGACACTTGACTGGGAGTGACCTTGTCTCTCTGCTTCACGGTGCTCCGCTGTGGCGAAGTTGGGGGGTTGGCCTCCCCCCTCCTTTGTTGCTCCGTCGCTCCGCTATAGGCTCGAGTTCTGCTTCGCCCCCTTGCCTTCTCCCCCGTGATGTCGGTTCTCTGTTTTCTTCCCGGAGCTCCGCCGATTGCGGGGGAGGGAGCTAGGTAGCCCCGCCTACTGGCGGACTCATGCGTACAGTCGGTCACTTTTACTTTAACCATCCGTCTCTCCGGCGCAACCGGCGGAGTCGGACACCACCGCGATTCGGAATCGTCCTCCGAAAATTTTGTGCTATTTTATGCTTAAGTTAATCATAAGTTATTGATAAGTTATCTTAAGCTGGGTCCCTCCCTTGCCTTCTGTTTTCCTACTTCGGCACACACCGGAGCTATATATTATGCCTATTAAGGCGGTAGGGGAGGGGTTATGCCCAAAAATTTTTCACTCCGGCATGCAACGGAGTTCTAGAGTAGCCCTGTAAGTGTTATAGTGATACTCATGTATCCTTCCACTTACAGACTACCAACTGTGAGCACCCGGGGTGCAAGTGCCGTACTCCAGGACCCCTGTGGGCATGAAGTCTCGCAGGTCCCCACGCTCCGTGCGCGACTCCTCACGGGAAATCTGCAGGTCTGGTTCCACGAAACGTGTACGATCTGCTATGATCTTGTGAGTCAGTTTTTGGACGGGGTAAGTATTTCCAGCTGTATATATAGGATATAAATACTGAATTATATCTTAAGTCTAAGTTTGAAATATGTCTTTTAAGCTTAAGTTCTCCATATTATTGTGAAATATATGCCGGAAATGTGTAGGCTTAAGGCTCTATTTTAGTCTAAGGTTGAACCTCAACTTTAAACTAAAAGCTAATAGACACCCTCTCTTCCAGGCTGCCGCGGTTAGAGAGACCGCCCTTGCAACCTTGAGGGCTTGGGTCGGCGGCTTCGGCAAGAACGCCGCCAAGGGACAGCCCTACATCTTAGAAAAGAGGATGGCTGTCCTGCTGTTCCCCGGCGGCAAGTCGACGGGGTACGTCAACCCGGCGGAGGCAGCCCCGACGATGATGACAATCCAGCGGCAGGTCGCCGCATGTATGAAGGAACCAGGCCAGGACATTTCAGCGGAAGTCGCCACACTGGACCTTAATGTTGAACCGATGGTAGGTGTAGACGACCTGTTGGTCGAGGTAGGTATGTTGGATGCTCAAGGGCTTCCCTTGGGCGCCTCTGGATCTTCTTCTCCCGCTATTTCTACTGCTTCCTTCCAAGGCTTTACGGGAGCTGAGCTCCCGTATTCTATGCCTAGCGCTTCTGTGAAACCTAAGGTGAAGGGGCACAGGGCGCAGAAAACCCTAACGAAGGCATCGTCGTTGTCCAAAAAGGCTTCGTCGACGTCATCGTCTCATAAGTCTTCGGCTTCAAATCCCGGAGCAGAGAAGGGTAAATCTTCTGCTTCGGGCTCTAGGTCTTCCAAGAGCAAGTCCTCCAAGGAGAGGCCCCGTACTCCGGCGGAGTCAACGGTCTCTCCTCCTCCTGAGGTACCTCTAGCGAGTTACCCTTCCACCTCTGCATCTGCTCCTACCTTTGATCCCAACGCTTTCTCCGTCGGGATGATGCAGCAGATGGGGGATTTGGTAGGCTCATTGAAGACAAGTATGGAGCAGATGTTCTCACAGTTATCCAACAGGATCACTACTCAGGAGAACCTAATGTCCGCTTTTAACCAGGCCCCTCAAGCTACCTCCCCGGCACCTGGTGTTGGCCTGATCCAGCTTCCTCCCCATGATTCTCTTCCTCCTTTCACAATGAACAACCCTTGGAGAGTGGCTTCCTACGCCCCTTTCCAGGACGGACTCATTTTCATCCCGGAGTGCGGTACTCGAAGGATTGAAGACTTCGAGTTTTACCCGGAGAATCTTCAGCCGCCGTTCATTGGCTACGCCAGGCTGACGGAGGCAGCTATGACCAGGAAGGATAAGGTCCCTAGGGAGACAGTGCTGTACTCCCGGGACCAGGCTCAAAGAGAGTGGCTTCGGTGCTTAGAGGAGATGGACTGCTCTAACACCAGGATTCAGGCTTTCAAGAGTCCCTTCACCATCTTTAACGATGGAGGAAGAGGCTCTCTCCCCTTCTTAACGAAGATCGCCGCTGTTACCATCCCAGCTGGCTTGAAGGGAGAACCCTTGCCTCAGTTAAGGGAAGCAGATCCCACTTCTCCTTTGCTCCCTTCGCTTGGAGATTTGTGGGAGGATTTACCAAACACCTTCTCGGCAGGCAAGCTCAAGCCGGAATACGCCATGGACCAGTTCGGCGAGAAGCTACCAAGACTTCCTGATAGCCTCATTCGAGCTGAGTTTGAGGCTAAGACTAGGCTTGCCAGGTCTATGAACACCATGGCAATGACGGAAGTAGCAGCTATATCCTACGCTTCAGAGCCGCTCTTCAAATTATTGACCAAGTCGCAGACTTGTACGGTCCAATCGGACTTGTACGAGTTTGTGACAGCGAGGGTCAATTGTCGGAAGCATGTCCTCCAGGAAGCAACTATTCGGCATGAGCCGAATAAGCTGCTTTCTTCAAACATCTGGGGGGCAGACCTCTTCCCGGAAGCAATGGTTAAGGAGGTCCAGAATGAAGCAACGAGGCTCAACCAGAGCCTCAAGGATCGTTGGGGCCTCACTGCTAAGAGGCACCAAGATCAGCCTTCAGCAGGCAAAAAGCTGAAAAAGGCTAGACGGTTCCAGCCTTATCAGAAGAAGCCTCAACGCTTCAACCAGGCTGTGTCAGCTGTGCCGATCGTTCAGCCAGGCCAGCCTTCTACATCGAAGACACCGGCTCAACCCATCTACGTGATTTCCCCTCAGGCTCAGCCTTCCACTTCCTACGCTGTCTCCCCGGCCTTTAACCAGGTGTTCGAGGGCCAACCCTTCCAACACTATGACCGGTTCGCCAGGGGAGGTAGGGCTAGGGGATCCTTTCGTCAGAGAGGATCAGGAAGGTCGCTCAATAGGGGAAAGCACTTCCGTGGAGGCCGCGGAGGTCACTCGACCCAGCAAGGTAGGAGGGAGGCTGTTTCTCTTCCGGCATCGGTGGGGACTCAGCAAATGGGCACAAAGCATTGTGTCGAAAGGCCTGGGTTGGAGTTGGATTGGAGGCCCCCCCTCCACCCAGACCGTTTCTTCAACTTCCATCGAAAGAACTGACGGAGTATGCGGAGGAGCTCCTTCAGAAAGGAGCAATAGCGAGAGTCAAGAGATTAAAGTTTCAGGGTCGCTTGTTCAGCGTACCAAAGAAAGGCTCATTAAAAAGAAGGGTAATCTTAAGACTTGTCCCGCTTAAACTTGGCCATTCGCTGCGACAAGTTCAAAATGCTGACTATCTCGCAGGTGCAGACCTTACTTCCCCGTGGGGCCGTCACCACCTCTATCGATCTTACAGACGCATACTATCATATCCCTATTGCAAGACACTTTCGCCCTTATCTGGGCTTCAGACTAGGAGACCAAGCATTCTCCTTCAAGGTAGTTCCTTTCGGTCTGAATGTAGCACCCAGAATATTCACGAAATTGGCGGAAGTAGTCGTTCAGCAACTGAGGTCTCAAGGGATAATGGTAGTAGCGTACCTCGACGACTGGTTGATTTGGGCACCAACAGTTGAGGAATGTCACAAAGCCACAATGAAGGTCATTCAATTCCTGGAATATCTGGGGTTCCAGATAAACAGGACAAAGTCAAGACTCCACTCCGGAGGTCCAGCTTTCAACTGGAGCTTGGGCATCCAATGGAATCTATCCTCCCATACTCTGTCGATTCCATCAGCCAAGAGGAAAGAAATAGCGAAGTCAGTGAAACAATTTCTAAAGTACAAATCGTGCTTCAAGGAGAAACCATGGAAAGCAATCTAGGTTCCCTCCAATTTGCCTCAGTGACAAACATCTTGATGAAAGCCAAACTGAAAGACTTAACCAGGATCTGGCGCTCACGAGCAAATGTCAGATCCAGGGACAAGCTGTCAACAATACCACAGATTCTCCGGAATCGTCTGCGCCCTTGGACAAAGTTAAAGAACTTGTCCATGTCAGTACCCCTTCAGTTTCCCCCTCCGGGAATCACTATCCACACAGACGCTTCATTAAGCGGCTGGGGAGGATATTCTCAGTTCAAGAAAGTTCAGGGAACATGGTCACCCCAATTCCGCCAGCATTCAACATAAATAATGTATTGGAAGCAATGGCAGTGTTCATGACTCTGAAGAGGTTACGTCCTCCAAAGAACTCTCATATAAAGTTAGTTCTGGACAGCGCAGTGGTAGTTCACTGCATAAACAGGGGAGGCTCCAAGTCAAGACACCTGAATCATGTCATGGTAGCCATCTTTTTCCCTGGCGGACAAGTTCAGTTGGCACCTCTCCTCCACCCATACTGGCCGGAGTGAGAAAATGTCATAGCAGATGCTCTATCCAGTTCAGTTCCTCTGGAGTCGGAATGGTCACTGGACAACAGTTCGTTCCAATGGATTCTCCGGAGGGTACCAGGCCTGCAAGTAGATCTGTTTGCATCTCAAACGAACCACAAACTTCCCTGTTATGTGGCTCCCAACCTTGACCCTCTGGCCTATGCCACGAATGCCCTGTCCATAGATTGGAACAACTGGGAGAGGATTTATGTCTTTCCTCCGGTGAATCTTCTCCTGAAAGTGCTGAACAAACTCAGGACGTTCAAGGGTCAGATAGCTCTAGTAGCCTCCGGACTGGCCGAAAGAGCAACTGGCGTACCCCTTGCTGCTGGAATTGGGTCTTCGTCCCCTTCGAATTCCCACAATCCCAGACTCTCCCAGTCAGTACAAATGAAGACTGTGTTCGCTTCCTCAGGAATTCTCAAAGCCCTAACTTTATGGACTTCATGAAGTTTGCGGCCAAGAGGGATGCAAATATCGATCCACAAAATATCCTTTTCCTGGAATCAGATAAAAGGGATTCAACTTTGAGGCAGTATGACGCTGCAGTTAAAAAGTTGGCATCCTTCCTGAGGGAATCAGACATTGAAATCATGACAATCAATTCGGTTATATCCTTTTTCAGATCCTTATTTGAAAAAGGGTTCGCAGCTAGTACTATTACGACAAACAAGTCAGCCTTGAAGAAGATTTTTCAGTTGGGTTTTAACATAGACTTAACAGACTCTTACTTTTCGTCTATTCCCAAGGCTTGTGCTAGACTTAGGCCCTCAGTAAGGCCTACTTCAGTGTCATGGTTTCTAAATGATGTTCTAAAACTGGCTTGGCGGATAACAAGATAATACGGCATGTTCATTTATAATGCTCTTAAGAAAAAACATTATTTTTATTAAGCTTGGCTTCAGGAGCTAGAATTTCAGAACACTGTCGGCGTTAATCAGAGATGCGGGTCATGTAGAATTTCTTCCTTCAGGAGAAGTTCTGCTTTCTCCGGATCGCAGCTTTTTAGCAAAAAATGAGGATCCTTTGTTGAGGTGGGAACCATGGAAGGTTATACCCCTTCCCCAAGATCTTTCTCTTTGTCCAGTAACGACCTTACGAGCCTTTCTGTCTAGGACATCCTCATCCTCTTCGGGTCCCCACCCTCTTTAGGAGAGAAAAAGGTGGTACTTTATCAATTAAAGGTATTAGGCAACAGATCCTATACTTTATTAAGCAAGCTAACCCTGAATCCTTCCCCAAGGCACACGATGTCAGGGCAGTGGCCACCTCAATCAATTACTTTCAACATATGAATTTTGATGATTTGAAAAGATATACTGGATGGAAATTGCCGACAGTATTTAAACGTCACTACTTAAAGTCTTTGGAATCTCTAAAATTTTCAGCAGTTGCAGCGGGTAACATAGTTTCCCCTGACTCTGCTCAGTAGTTTAGTTGAAGATCCAGATATCCTTTCTACCTATCTCAGCCAACAGTTTGTCTAACCTACCATGTTCCTCTACACTTGCCCTTGAGTCTTAGCTGCTCTTGTGATGGTTTAGTGGGTGTCCCTTATTTTTATGCTAGGTCACCCACAATTGATTGTACATACTAACTTAAGGTGTGGTCCCCTTATTTTTATGCTAGGGTGCCACATCCCCATTACCAATGGTTTATTGTATTTGGTATTGATATCTATGAAACTTATTTGGTATGTTTTTTAGATTAAGATTTTTCACACACGTGGTTTATTGTATTTGGTATTAATATCTATAAAAGCTTATATTTGTGTGTTTTTTTTAGTTTATTAAGATTTTCACACACGTTTATTTCGTATTTCAACCCTGCAACTGGGTGTAAAGCTTTGTGAATAATTTAGTTATAAGTTACTTTTTAATTATTGTTCTCTATTCAGATTTGTATGAACAATTTGTATAAACTATTTTGTTGTTACAATTCTAGGTATGTAGTTGAATTTTTAGTTTTATTGAGACCTTCGTTTATTTTTCAATCTTGTGCTAATTCTCTGGTACAATTTCACGCAGCGACACGAACTGAGCCCAGAAAAAGGATCTTGACGTAGGAAAAAAAAAAAAAAAAATCTATTTTCTGGGCGATTGGTTCGTGCTCCGCCCAGTGAAATCCCACCGCCTCTTCCCAACCCTTCGCTCAAGATTGATTGCTAACTTCAGGATAGCCACCAGAGGCGCGGCAGTCACCTAAGCGTTGGTTGTAGTAGTAGTAGTTGCTGCCCCGTTCTGTGGGTCAGCTCTCTCCTTGAGGGATTTTGTTGTGGGAAATTTCTAATTGACAAGAAGTTCGTGGTAGTGGTCTCACTCGCCCCATTAGTGTTCATACCGACGCCCTTTTTCTTTTATTTGGGTGAGCGAGTCGGTTATACTGACCTTTTCTTTATTTTGTTTATTCTCTGGTATTTGTTAGATCATTTACCTAAGAAATAATGAACTAAAGGATTATTTCACTGGGCGACACGAACCAATCGCGCAGAAATAGATTTTTCCTACGTCAAAATCCTTTAATAAAAATAGATGAATGGATCTCATCTGTAGGATTTAGATTGTCCATACATAAGAATCAAGCAGGCATATATTATGAAAATAGAAGATGGAAGAAAGGTGAAGAAATAGATTTGAAAATCAGAAATCAAAGTATACAAATTGACCAAACTGCAAAATTTATTGGGTTAGTATTTGATACTTGAACTGGAACGGCCACATAACATAAGTGAAATCAAAATTAAAAGAGTATTGAATCTAATTAGAAAATTAAATACTACTTGGAGAGCTGATAGACAAACCCTTACATTACTATATAAAGCAACATTGCTGTCTATCATTGATTATGGAAGCGAAATATACAGCTCTGCTTCAAACACAGTACTGAAAATGTTAGACCCAGTTCATAATGAGGTCCTTAGAATATGTTCAGGAGCTTTTAAATCATCACCCACCTCTTCTTTACAGGTTTATGGGGTGAACTACCTCTCTCTCTCCTCTCTCTCTCTCTCTCTCTCTCTCTCTCTCTCTCTCTCTCTCTCTCTCTCTCTCTATAGAGAGAGAGTTAGTAACAATGAAAAGTGCCCTAAGAATTCAGTCAAGTGATTCACCAACCAAAAAATTATTTGAACTAAGGGATGTATTTATTAACAATCATTCACCACCTTTTCCAATTACATAGATCAAGAAGATTGTTTGAGTCACTGAATATAAATATCCAACTACCTCCAATAGTAAAATTACCTCCTCCTTGGAATATGAATAAATTAAAAATTTGCACAAAATTAAAATATCTATCTAAAAAGTATTCCTATACCCCGGAACATCATAGACAACAAACAATAGAGCACATAAGCTGATAAGGTCCACATTATGCAATATACAGATGGATCCAAATCAGAATATGTAGTGGGATATGATTCAGTGTCCCAGGATAAAACATACCAGTTCTCTCTTCCCAATAATGCCTCAGTATTTAAAGAACACTCCTTTAACAATGTTGTGATTTATAACAACTCTAGAAGCGCTATAGAAGCCATTAAAAGTTATAATCCCAATAATAATATTGTGCAACAGATCAAGTTTTTACTCCATAAATTATACAATTAGGGAAAAAATATTGAAATATGTTGGATCCCTGTCCATGTCGGGATAAAAGGAAAAGAAGCTGATAAAGCAGCCAAGGAAGCAGTCCACATGATGAGAACAAATGTAAACATTCCTATTAGTGACTATGTAGCTTATATAAAAACAATAATTGTAAATAAATGGCAAAATGTTTGGGACGAAGAACCTGAAAGTAATAAACTAAAACAAATAAAACCTGGCGTTACGAAATGGAGTTCTGAGAGAGAGAGAGAGTCACACACACACAAGTAATCCTGACATGTCTATGTATAGGCCACATTCGTTTGACACAAGGCACTTGATGAGTAGCCCACGTGACACTGCTCCAGAGTGCTCAGAGTGTAAGGTGTTGATAACTGTCAACCGTGTTGTGTGAGTGTCCAAAGTATGACCAGCAGAGACTCAACTTTTGGAAGTAAAGCAATAAATGAAATTTTGTCAGAATCTTTCACATTTTCAGTGGTTCTGATTTTGATGTTTCTAAGGAACTCTGATTTAATTAACCCTCTTACGCCGACTGGACGTATTTTACGTCTACATTTTTTGTCTCCCGTGTGCCGACTGGACGCATTTTACGTCGACTTACAAAAGTTTTTTTTAAAATTCGTGAAAAAATACTTATAGGCCTACCAGCCTAAAACTTTTGAATCACGCGCCTTGGGGATGCTGGGAGTTCACGGATCAAGGTATTGTTTTGTTTACAATCGTTACGTAGCGCGCAAGCAGCGAATTTCTTTCTTGCCGCCACTAAAAAGTATCTGTGACACATCTCGGAAATTATTTCGTCACTTTGACATAATTTTTGTACCATTGTAAATTAGCCGTTACATGAAGTATTATATATGAAAATGTGCGCATTTTTATGTAGAATACAACAATAAAATACTCATGATTGTAGCTTTTATCAGTTTTGAGATATTTTCATATAAATAACGATAATTGCCAAAATTTCAACCTTCAGTCAACTTTGACTCTACCGAAATGGTCGAAAAACGCAATTGTAAGCTAAAGCTCTTATATTTTAGTAATATTCAATCATTTACCTTAATTTTGCAACTAATTGGAAGTCTCTAGCACAATATTTCGATTTATGGTGAATTTATGAAAAAACTTTTTCCTTACGTCCGCGAGGTAACTCTTCCGAAAAAAATCATACATGCGATTGTGGTAATGTTTGCACCATTTTAAATTAGCCGGTATATAAAGTTTTATATATGGAAATGTGCGCAATTTCATGCACAATACATCTAAAAACAACCCATGGTTGTAGCTTTTATCAGTTTTGAGATATTTTCATATAAATAACGATAATTGCCAAAATTTCAACCTTTGGTCAACTTTGACTCTACCAAAATGGTCGAAAAACGCAATTGTAAGCTAAAACGCTTATATTCTAGTAATATTCAAGCATTTACCTTCATTTTGCAACAAATTGGAAGTTCTAGCACAATATTTTGATTTATGGTGAATTTATGAAAAAAAAAAGGATTTTGACGTAGGAAAAATCTATTTCTGGGCGATTGGTTCGTGTCGCCCAGCGAAATAATCCTTTAATTTATTATTTCTTAGGTAAATGATCTAACAAATACCAGAGAATAAACAAAATAAAGAAAAGGTCAGTATAACTGACTCGCTCACCCACAAGGAGGGCGTCGGTATGAACACTTGGGCGAGTGAGACCACTACCACGAACTTCTTGTCAATTTAGAAATTTCCTACACCCCAAAATCGCACAAGAAGAGAGCCGACCCACATGAACGGGGCAGCAACTACTACTACTACAACCCACGCTTAGGTGATGCCGCGCTCTGGTGGCCATCTTTAAAGTTAGAGGTCTACGAGACGCCGCATTTTTCTTGCTCTGTGTTTTTGTGGCCCTTTTTTGAGGATTTTCTGCCATTATGGAACGCTCAGCCATCGCATCAGCTAAGTTAAGTATTCCGAAAGGTTCCTATTTAGTTTTTCCTTCCTTGAGTCAGTATTTGCCGTTTTTTAGGTATAAATACGGATTCTCGGTCGGAAGCATGGCGGCATTGTTCTGCCTCGTGGTGGGTTCGTTCTCGGTCTCCCATACCTGGAACCTTCCCTTTATTCTATGCGTCTCTTGACCTTTTTATGATTATTATTCGTTAGGGGATCTAGCCTGCATTGGTTTTATGTCATGCATGCATGTCTTTCTATACCTTACGTAGGCATTATCTCTTCCATCCAGACCCTAGCCATAGCTCTTAGTATCGGCCCAGGCTAGCTTTGAATGGTAGACTTTCTTTTGGGTTAGTCGTACACTCCTGGATTTTTTCTCTTACTATATTTATTTCCCCTAATTTTGTGTTATTTTAATTATTTTAATTATTTATTTGGTTTTGGTTAGCCTAGGGCGTCTGGTACGTTATCTTAGCCTAGTTTATGATATCATGGTCCCATTAGTTTTGTTGCTTCCTTATTATCAGTTTTGTTGCATCAGCTGTTGCATCTTGCTGTCAGTTTGGTTGCATTAAACCTAGGCTATCGATTTCGTTGTTTTATATCGTGTTATCGTATCGTGGTCACCCTGTGATCGCGGTACAGCCAGACGCCCGTCCCAGTCACCCTGCCCTCCTCCCGCTCTCCCATAGAGTTGGCGGGAGGGAGGTCCGTCCTTGCTCGCTCCATCCGGGCCTGTCTCCCTCTCTCCCTACGCGGAGGGAGTAGGGGAGGCTGGACAGACACTGGACTGGGAGTGACCTGTCTCTCTGCTTCACGGTTTGCTTCCGTTGTGGTGGAAGTGTTGGCTCCCCCCTGTTGTGGTGAAGGTGGGGGGGTTGGCCTCCGCCCCCTTCCTTTGTTGCTCCGTGGCTCCGCTGTAGGCTCGAGTTCTGTTTCGCCCTCTGCCCCTCCCCGTCGTGTCGGTGCTCTGTTTTCTTCTCCGGAGCCCCCGTACAGTCGGTCTCCTTTGCCTTAAACCATCCGTCTCTCCGGCGCAAACCGGCGGAGACGGACACCACGCGATTCGGAATCGTCTTCCGGAATTTTGTGCTATTTTATGCTTAAGTTAATCATAAGTTATTGATAAGTTATCTTAAGCTGGGTCCCTCCCTTGCCCGGTAACTTCCGAAAAAATCATACGTGCGATTGTGGTAATGTTTGCCATTACATAAAGTTTTTATATATGAAAATGTGCACAATTTCATGTAGAATACAACCAAAAATAATTGAAGGTTGTAGCTTTTCTCATTTTTGAAATATTTGCATATAAATCACGATAAATAGAAAAAAAACCACTTTGTTCATGAAACTTACCTGTCAGATATATATATAGCTGTATTCTCCGACGTCCGACAGAATTTCAAAACTCCCGGCCAGGTGGTTAGTACCCATTCCCGCCGCTGGGAGGCGGATATCAGGAATCATTCCCATTTTCTATTCAGATTTTTCTCTGTCGCCGGTCGGTAAACAACTGTTTACAGACCTCCGCCTAGGATTTTGAAAACTTCTTGTGCTAACTTGAGTATTCTGATGACTTTTGGTTTTGATTTGGCTTGTTGGCTTGGCATACGTGATAGTGGATTTGATTTGGATTTGGCTTTGACTTTTCTTTGATTACGATGTCTGGATCTAGCTCTGCTAGCTTCAGGGTGTGTAAGGTACAGGAATGTAAGGTGAGGTTGCTGAAAGCTTCTGTAGACCCTCATTCGGTGTGCTCGAAATGTCGTAGTCATGTATGTATGTTGAATGATAGATGCATCGAGTGTGAGCAATTGACTGAAATTGAATGGAAGGCATATGATTCTTACGTGAGAAAGCTTGAGCGTGATAGAATCAGGAGGTCTTCCTCTAGGATGCTTCTGTGAATAGAAGTCAAGGTAGAATGTATCTCCATTAAATCCTCCTGGAGATGTAATTCAACCTAATCCTGTTGTATTGCCTCGAACAATCAGGAAGTGTCTGCAGAAGGAAGCGTATTATTTACGATCATGGAGTCGATTCGCGCCTTGGAATCTAAAGTAATTGCTCTACAATCAAATGTGAATTGCAATAAAAGTGTTAGTGCTTCTAGTGTTGTGGAGGGGGGGTCAGATCGTTCCCATAATGCCTCTAGGCCTAGGCCCCTGCCGGACTCCCAGGCCTTAGGGAGAGGGCAAGCCGAAAGCCGAAGGAGGGTTACGGGATCTAATGACCGTCTGACGTCCCTTCGGCAGAAACTGAGGACGAATCTCAGGCTGCCGGTGTTCGTGCACACTGGCACGGATACTTAAAGAGTGCTTCTCTTCTTACCGGAGGACTTCCTCCTCCTCGCCGAGGTTGGGACGCTCGGAAGACCTCCTCAGGGGGAGAGCGGCAGGGCGCAAGGTGTCGCACAGGTGGCCGTCGCCCTGTCGCCCTCTTAAGAGAGGTTTCAGAGAAGAGGACGCTTCACGTCCTTCTGATCATTACGTAGATTCATCACCTGAAGATTTTGAAGCTTTTCCGCCACAGAAAAGGAACAAGACTTCATCAGGGGAGGACTCTTTCGAGCGTCCAAATCGCTCTAAGCATGTTCCTGAGTTGAAGGAAAGGGCATCCCCTCGCCCATCTTCCTCGCACAGGATGAGTCCTTCTCCTGATCAAGAACTTTCCCCATCAAGGAAAAATGCTTTGGGAAATGCAGAAACAGTTAGCTTCCATTTTGAGAGAAAGGAGGCAGAAACTAGTCATCGGAGGAAGGATAGGTGGCTGCCTGTTAAGAGGACTAGGCAGTACCCCCGGGCCTCCTTCTCCGCGTTTTTCGGCCCTTTGAGTCTCCTCCTAGTAGCCGACGCATTAGAGAAACGTGATTTACGTTCCTCATGAAAGGGCGTCTAGGAGAGACGAATTTGACAGAGACGTGAGTTGTCGCACAGGCGGCCGGCGTCTTTGTCAAAAGGCCGAAGAACGCTCAAGGATCCATATCGAAAGTTCAAGCTTTGCATGATGATGATCATGCTCGGCGTCTTAAGCAACGAAGCGCTTACCAGGAACGCTCGGGAGAAGACGCTGCCAAAGACGCTCGAACTGACGCTGTTCAGGACGCATGGCGTCCTACACGCGTTCTCCACATCAGGACGCTTCTCAGAAGCGCGGCGCCGTACATATCGGGACGCTTGCCAGGACGATCAACAGTTGAGTCTGAAGCGTCAGGATATTTCACATGTTTAAAGTTTGTCGAAGTCATCGCTAATCTTTGAAGGGCGCTTGCATGACCGAGAGAGAAGGATTCGTCTAGTGATCTCTTGCCCTAACGGATGATGACGAACCAAATGTGTCAGCGTCGTCAGACTATAAGACGTTGACGGATTAACTTAAGAAATTGTTCCCAGATAATTTTCAAGCGCCCGTTCCTTGCTCTCCACCTTCTCATTTGCCTCATCGAAGGCCAGGAAGGCTCCTGGCTTCGTTAAGATGGCCACTTCGCTCTCTGCGAAGAGAGCGTTTAAGAGAGTCCAGGATTGGATGGATTCAAGGGAAGGTTAAAGGGAAGACTTCGTTTGCACTCCTCCATCTAGACTGAAAGGGAGAGCTTGGGATCTGGTACGAAAACAGGAGAAGAAGCAGGATTGAAAGCACCGTCTTCTTCTCAAGGAGATTTCGCCAATTTGGTGGACGCCCCAACCAAAGGAGGTCTTATTTGTCATCGGCTAAGGTTTCCTGGACAATGACGGAGACAGATCATCACCCTCAAGGAGTTATTAAGACGCTAGAGGTGTTAACTTTTTAGATTGGTGCATCGGGGCTTTGGATGTACAATCGAGGAGTCAAGACTCGATTTTTGCTGGAAGAGCTTTCGAGTGTATTAGCTTGTATGGATAGAGCAGTAAGGGATGGCTCTGATGAGTTAGCATCTCATTTTGCTACAGGTCTGCTAAAGAAGAGAGCTCTCTATTGTAGCTTTGCGGCGAAAGCAGTTTCTCCCGCTCAGAAAGCGGAGTTATTATTCGCCCCCTTCTCTACGCACCTATTTCCGCAGTCCATGATTAAGGATCTGTCGGTAAACTTGCAAGAGAAAGCAACAAGGGACCTCTTGACTCAATCTTCCAGACGACCTACTCCTCAGGCTTCTACTTCAACAGCTCCAGCACCCAAGAAGAAATTTAAGCCCTTTCGTGGAGCACTTCCTCTAGAGGTTCTTCGAGAGGAAGGAGGTCCTTTAGAGGTAGATCTCTTCTATCAAGAAGGGAAAAAATTGACGTTTCTGCCCTTCAGGCACCTGTAGGTGCAAGACTCACCTTATTTGCTCAGGCATGGAGGACGATAGGGGCGGAACACCTGGACCCTAGATGTGATCGAGAGAGGATACAAGATCCCTTTCCTCTCTGCGCTTTCCTTTGAGCACGAAGCCGATAGACCTGTCGCCCGCACACCAGTCAGAGAAGCAAACAGATCTTACTCGACCTTCTAGAGCAAATGTTGGAAAAGAAGGCCGTAGAAGAAGTCCTAAATGTGGATTCCCCAGGCTTCTACAACAGGTTATTCCTGGTGCCGAAGCAGTCTGGGGGATGGAGACCTGTCCTAGACGTCAGCAGACTGAACATTTTTGTAAAGAAAGAAAAATTCAGGATGGAAACTTCTCAGTCTGTGCTAGGGTCTTGAGACCAGGGGATTGGATGGTGTCATTGGACCTACAAGACGCTTATTTCCACGTCCCGATCCATCCTCAATCAAGGAGTTCCTGAGGTTCGTCTTAAAAGGGCAGGTCTTCCAGTTCAGGGCACGTGCTTCGGTCTGAGTACGGCGCCGATGGTTTTTACTTTCCTCATGCGGAATGTAGCAAAATGGCTTCACCTATCGAAGATAAGAGTCTCGCTTTACTGACCGACTGCGACTGGCTAATTAAGTCGTCTTCGAAGTCAAGGTGCCTGGAGGACCTTCAGACGACATTACAGCTGACGAAGGCCCTGGGCCTTATAGTGAATTACGAGAAGTCCCATCTGATTCCCACGCAGTCCATCGTGTATTTGGGGATTCAGATGGATTCAGCGGCTTTCAAGCTTTTCCATCAAGAACGTTAGCAGAGATGCTTGAGAAGGAAAGTGTCAGGCCTTCTTAGGGAAAGAAACATGCTCGGCGAAGGAATGGATGAGTCTGCTGGGAACCATTTCTTCACTGGAGAAGTTTGTTTCCCTGGGGAGGTTGCACCTCAGGCCACTCCGGTTTTTTATGGCAGAAAACTGGAAAGACAAAAAGAATCTAGACTCGACTTTGATTATCTCAAAAGCGGTCAAGGATCAACTGAAGTGGTGGCAAGATCCGATCAAACTCTCGGGAAGGAATGTCCCTCAACCTTTTTGATCCCCTCCCCGACCTATGTGTTGTTCTCAGACGCCTCCATGGTGGGCTGGGGAGCAACACCTAGGAAAGGGGGAGGAAAGTGTCCAGGCCTCTGGGAGAGGGGAACAGAGGTTCCTGGCACATAAACTTAAAAGAGTTGGAGGCTATTCGGTTGGCTCTTCAGTTCTTTGAAGAATGATTGGTGGGCCGAGTTGTCCAGATCAACTCGGACAACAATACGGCTCTCGCTTACATCAAAAAGCAGGGGGGGACACACTCGATCACTGTTCATGATAGCGAGAGACATCCTTCTATGGGCGAAAGCTCGAAACATAGTGATCCTAACAAGGTTCATTTCAGGAATACAAAATGTTCGAGCGGATCTTTTAAGCCGTCAACATCAGATGCTTCCCACATAATGGACCCTACATCTAGAAGTTTGTCAAGAGCTATGGAAGTTGTGGTGACGGCCGCTAGTCGACCTCTTCGCAACCTCAAAAATGAAGAGGCTTCCGATTTATTGCTCTCCAGTTCTCGATCCGGAAGCAATAGCGGTGATGCCATCCTATGGGACTGGACGGGGATGGATGTATACGCCTTTCCCCCGTTCAAACTCTTAGGAGAGGTAACAAGGAAGTTTGCGGCGTCGCCAGGAGCGAGAATGACTCTGATCGCCCCCTTTTGGCCCTCAAGCGATTGGTTCACGGAGGTCATGTCTCTTCTGGTAGACTTCCCGAGAACCCTGCCAGAGAGAGCCGATCTTCTCAAACAGCCCCACTTCGAGAGGTACCACGAAACCTCTCCGCTCTGAGTCTGACTGCGTTCAGGACTATCAAGAAGTTGGCCAGAGCGAGAGGTTTTTCAAGATCAGTGGCAGAGGCTATTGCCAATGCGAGAAGAGCTTCCTCTCGAGCAGTTTATCAGTCGAAGTGGGCTGTCTTCAGGAGATGGTGTAGGAAGAAAGGTATTTCCTCCTCCACAACCTCTGTGAACCAAATCGCTGAGTTTTCTCCGGCATTTGAGAAATGTGGACAAACTAGCCGTGGCCCCACAATAAAAAGGATACAAGAGTATGCTGTCAGCTGTCTTTCTGTCACAGAGGATTAGACCTTACAAATGATAAAGACCTTCACGATCTTTTGAGATCGTTTGAGACAACCAAAGTACTGCAACCGAAGGTTCCATCATGGAACCTTGATGCAGTTCTAAGGTTCTTGATGTCGGCTCCCTTTGAACCTCTGCATGCTGCCTCATTGAGAGACACTACTAGAAAGGCGATTTTCCTAACTGCTCTTGCCACGGCAAAAAGGGTTAGTGAAATTCAAGCGATTAGTAAATATGTGGGTTTCAGAGGACACAGTGCAGTGTGCTCCTTGGATCCTAATTTCTTAGCTAAGAATGAGAACCCATCTAACCCCTGGCCAAAAACCTTTGAAATCGAGGTTAGCAGAGTTCATCGGACAAGAGCCAGAGAGAGTCCTGTGCCCTGTCAGGGCTCTCAAATTTTATATGCAAAAGACCAAAGATTGTCGGGTCCTTCTGAAAATCTATGGTGTTCTGTTAAAGAGACCCGACTTTCCTATGTCGAAGAATGCACTGGCACTTCTTTTTACGAAGCACCATCAGGGAGGCCCATGCGTCCTGCTCGGATGGTGATCTGAAGCTTTTGAAAATAAGAGCCCATGAAGTGAGAGCTGTTGCAACTTCAATGGCATTTCGAAAGAATATGGCACTTAATGATATCATTAGCGCTAGCTTTTTGGCGAAGCGAAACTCTGTGTTTTTTGCTTTCACATTACCTGCGGGATGTGAAGACGGCATATGAGAACTGTGAGTCGCTTGGACCATACATATCCGCAGAAATGGTGTTGGGGGCAGGGAGCAGCACAAATACTATCCTATAGAAAAGGGGTAGGTGTGCTTTTTAATTTTGGTGTTGGTTTATGGTTGAAGGGTTAGTTGCTTGAGGCGCTTTCCCTTTCTTTAGCCTAGAAGTTATGGGACTAACTTCGATAGGTTAGGTCAGGTGGTGGTTTTTAGCTTCGTTGCCCTCACAGTATGGTCAATATGGTCTAGTCACATTGTGGTCACGCCCCTGTTGACAGATCATCTAGAGCGCACCAACTACACAGGTCACTACCTTGTTGGCAACTCTAGTAAAGCAAAAGCAGACTTCGGTGACAGTAATCAAGAAGTCAGCTATGCTAACAGGTAAGGAATCAAGATGTCAATCATCTGCACTTGAGGTGTTTCCTAAATCTGTCTATTCTGTCCCTTCCCACCTCCAATGGTGGGATTCAGCTATATATATATCTGACAGGTAAGTTTCATGAACAAAATGTTATTGTTATGATACAATAAAGTTTGTTCATACTTACCTGGCAGATATATATAATTAAAGTACCCACCCACCTCCCCTCAGGGGACAGTGGTATGAAAAATCTGAATAGAAAATGGGAATGATTCCTGATATCCGCCTCCCAGCAGCGGGAATGGGTACTAACCACCTGGCCGCCCACTGCGTGTCCCGGGAGTTTTGAAATTCTGTCGGACGTCGGAGAATACAGCTATATATATATCTGCCAGGTAAGTATGAACAAACTTTATTGTATCATAACAATAACATGTTCGGTCAACTTTGACTACCGAAATGGTAGAAAAACGCAATTGTAAGCTAAAACTCTTACAGTCTAGTAATATTCAGTCATTTATCTTCATCTTGAAACAAATTCGAAGTCTCTAGCAAAATATTTAGATTTATGGTGAATTTAAAAAAAAATCTTTCCTTCCCTCCGCGCGCGGATTCTCCGCCACAAATCTCCGAAATGCGTATGTTCCATTCTCGGAATATTTGCTCCGTTTCATATTAGGCAGTTCATAGAGTTTTATATATGAAAATGTGCGCAATTTCATGTAGAATAAAACAAAAAATATTTGAAGGTTGTAGCTTTTCTTATTTCCGAAATAATTGCATATAAAAGATATATATATAAAAAAATTCGACATTCGGTCAACTTTAACTCGTCAGATATGGTTGAAAACTGCAATTGTAAGCTAATACTCTTACAGTATAGTAATATTAAATCATTTGTCTTCATTTTGAAAGAAATTGGAAGTCTCTAGGACAATAATTAGATTTATGGTGAATTTTTGAAAAAAATATTTGTTTATGTCCGCGCGTTACGAATTCATGCATTATTTTGTGATAATATTTTCTCTGTGTTGCTTTTATCGTTTTACAATGTGTTATATACCAAAATGATCGCAATTTAGTGTACATTACAACGGAAAAAAAGTAACTTGTTACCTTTAACCGTTTTGCGCACAGCGCAATTTGAATACAATTATATATGAAATTTCGTTTTTGCGCTATCATATATCGCATTATTTATATATGATAATGATAATTTTTTTCATTTCTGATGGTTGCATACTAAACTTTAGCCAATGACCAAAAAAGGAGCCAAAAATGAACTCTTAATCTTGAAAACTAAGCTCGCTGTGATTTTTTGAAAAAAATATTTTTTCCGCTTCTGCGCTCACTCTGAAACACCTCCGGCACACGGGAGACAATTTTTTTTTTTACCGCTTCGGCGTAAGAGGGTTAATAAAATATAAAAATAAGCATATAATTAACATACAAAAACCTCAGAGCAATTAATGAATTTGAGATAACATTTTTAAGAGTTTCTTGACTTGTTATTAATTTTGATGCACCTTTTTAGTATATAGGTATGTATGGAAATGTGAGTAGTAAATGTATTTATTGCCTGTTTGAGTTCTAATATGAAAGCCTCTGCCTCTGTGCAGTTTTTTATTTAATTTTAATTTATTGTTTATTATACTGCATGACTGATTTGGTCCCAGTTCCAGGCCTTTGGCCTAGACCTGGCATTTTATCTAATCCTTTGGGCCAGCTGAAAGTCAGCTCAGTGGTCTGGTTAAACTATTTTTATAATAATAATCAAGCTGGTCTTAGTGCCAGTAAAAAACAAGGAGGGGAAGTAACCCCAGATAGTGCCAGTAAAAAACAAGGAGTGGAAGTAACCCCAGATAGTGCCAGTAAAAAACAAAGAGAAGTAGCCTCAGATAGGTCCTTGATACCTGAAGTCCTTCTGAACGGTGATTCCCCTTACAAACAATAATCTCTCCTCTTCCCTCTCCCCTCCTCTCAGTCTTCCATATGCTAAATAGGAGTCTTGCATGAAGGTAAGAGTGAGGTTAGATGTTTATTTATCCATTTCATTAGTCATTACCCATAGTATTTATTTCTTATTGTTTTCTGTATGTAAAACTGTTTATTCTCTATAAAAAGTCATTTTTAACAATATTTTTGGGTGTCTGGAATGCATTAATTAGATTTACATTATTCCTTATGGGAATTATTGTTTTGAATTTTGTAGGTTTTGGACTTTGTTTTGTACGTTTTGGGCTTTGAGACGTTTTGGAACAGATTACGTATGTACATAAAACGAGGTTCCACTGTACTTCTCCTCATGGTACAGTTTTGAAAGAATTACAAGTAGGATGAAAAGGTGTATATTGTATCTACGTTGTTTTGTCAGTTTGTGTTTCAAGAATAAATTGTATAAATAAAATGCCAGAGAATGTTTAATCCTGTATGTCGACAAAAGAAAATGTTTCTCATGTTGCTTGTCTGGCCAATCCTGGAAGGGTCAAGCTTCTTGATGTTAGTATTATCTCCTTGGGTGTGTAGTGTCTTGGCTAACCTGCTACCTGGTATTTGTTGTCACATGTACTTTTTAAGGTTATTTGGGAAAACTAAAATGGTAATAACAGTATATATGAATATTTTCTAAGCATAAGTGATCTTATAGCAGAAATAATTAACCCTCTTACGCCGAAGCGGTAAAAAAAATTGTCTCCCGTGTGCCGGAGGTGTTTCAGAGTGAGCGCAGAAGCGGAAAAAATATTTTTTTCAAAAAATCACAGCGCGCTTAGTTTTCAAGATTAAGAGTTCATTTTTGGCTCCTTTTTTGTCATTGGCTAAAGTTTAGTATGCAACCATCAGAAATGAAAAAAATTATCATTATCATATATAAATAATGCGATATATGATAGCGCAAAAACGAAATTTCATATATAATTGTATTCAAATCGCGCTGTGCGCAAAACGATTAAAGGTAACAAGTTACTTTTTTTTCCGTTGTAATGTACACTAAATTGCGATCATTTTGGTATATAACACATTGTAAAACAATAAAAGCAACACAGAGAAAATATTATCACAAAATAATGCATGAATTCGTAACGCGCGGACGTAAACAAATATTTTTTTCAAAAATTTACCATACATCTAAATATTGTCCTAGAGACTTCCAATTTCTTTCAAATGAAGACAAATGATTGAATATTACTATACTGTAAGAGTATTAGCTTGCAATTGCAGTTTTCAAACCATATCTGACGAGTTTAAAGTTGACCGAATGTCAAATTTTTTTATATATATATTTTTTATATGCAATTATTTCGGAAATAAGAAAAGCTACAACCTTCAAATATTTTTTGTTTTATTCTACATGAAATTGCGCACATTTTCATATATAAAACTCTATGAACTGCCTAATATGAAACGGAGCAAATATTCCGAGAATGGGACGTACGCATTTCGGAGATTTGTGGCGGAGAATCCGCGCGCGGAGGGAAGGAAAGATTTTTTTTTAAATTCACCATAAATCTAAATATTTTGCTAGAGACTTCGAATTTGTTTCAAGATGAAGATAAATGACTGAATATTACTAGTCTGTAAGAGTTTTAGCTTACAATTACGTTTTTCGACCATTTCGGTAGAGTCAAAGTTGACCGAACGTGGTTTTTTTTCTATTTATCGTGATTTCTATGCAAATATTTCAAAAATGAGAAAAGCTACAACCTTCAATTATTTTTTGTTGTATTCTACAGGAAATTGCGCACATTTTCATATATAAAACTTTATGTAACGGCTAATTTAAAATGGTGCAAACATTACCACAATCGCACGTATGATTTTTTCGGAAGAGTTACCGCGCGGACGTAAAGAAAATGTTATTTTTTTCATGAATTCACCATAAATCGAAATATTGTGCTAGAGACTTCCAATTTGTTGCAAAATGAAGGTAAATACTTGAATATTACTAGAATATAAGCGTTTTAGCTTACAATTGCGTTTTTCGACCATTTTGGTAGAGTCAAAGTTGACCGAAGGTTGAAATTTTGGCAATTATCGTTATTTATATGAAAATATCTCAAAACTGATAAAAGCTACAATCATGAGTATTTTATTGTTGTATTCTACATAAAAATGCGCACATTTTCATATATAATACATCATGTAATGGCTAATTTACAATGGTACAAAAATTATGTCAAAGTGACGAAATAATTTCCGAGATGTGTCACAGATACTTTTTAGTGCGGCAAGAAAGAAATTCGCGCTTGTGCGCCTGCGTAACGATTGTAAACAAACCAACACCTTGATCCGTGAACTCCCAGCATCCCCCAAGGCGCGTGATTCAAAAGTTTTAGGCTGGTAGGCCTATAAGTATTTTTCCGCGAATTTTAAAAAAAAACTTTTGTAAGTCGACGTAAAATATGTCCAGTCGGCACACAGGAGACAAAAAATGTCGACGTAAAATACGTCCAGTCGGCGTAAGAGGGCTAAAAGCTCTGCAAATTATAATTGGAATTTTTTCTTTAACTTATATGTTTTAGGGGAAATTTTCTGCTAGCAAGCAAAAACAATTAAAGTGAAAATGCTGACATTGAAAATTCAAATACCTACATACAATTGACAATTGATATCCTACTTACAACGTCAAAAACATAGGTCAGCAAAATCTTTTGCATTGAAGATGTAGCAATTTATACCTTACAAAAAAGAAAAATGTGAATCCTACTTGTTCCAAAACTTGAATTGTTTGTTACTAAATTATCCCAATGCAAAAAGCTGCCAGAGTACATATGACAGAAAAGAAGTATATTTTTACCACATACAAAATGCTGTACACAGAGAATAAAAGATATACGATACTTGTCATTGCATTTTGAGCCATAAAGTGAAAATAGTAAATTTTGAGGTTGCAAAATTGCAGAATTCAGAACTAACCTAACCAACCATCATGAACAGAGTAAGGACACTATGTTCTGTACTTTAGGAAAAAGACTACCAAATACAGAAAAAAAAAACTTCAGTGCAGAAAAACAAGTGTTAATGTAACCAATTAACTACCAAACAACTGGATACCAGATAACCTAACACTAAAGAAACAAAGAAAAACTGCTACAAAGAAGAAAAAAAGGGCCATTAGACAGCTTGAGGAACCATATGCACATGCATTAACTACTAGGAGTAACAGGTTGTCTTTCATTTTTCTATCAAGATTAGGAGTGTGAGATTTGTGCATATGCATAAACAGACTATATAGATGTAATTGTTTGTTTTATCATATGATACTAGGTACATATTGTTTTATGCCCTCATGGGATGGTTTTAATATGGTCAAAATTTTGGTGAACAACCATGTTTATCCAATATCAGAAAGATTCCTTTCAATGTTTTTCGCAAGGTATGCAAATGCCGTTTATAGCATGGCACACTTCTTAAATTTTTCTTCCATTTGTCTTCAAGAGAAAATCAAGTATACAATAAAATATTCAAATTGAAAACCACATTGATTTTTGGGATATATAGTCTCCTTTAAGTACTTGCAGAAAAGTATATTAGTGAGAATTACTATTCCAGTCCTATTCTGATTTTGTTTTATTTACTGAAATTGAATATTTTATGAATGCATTGTGTCATATGTAATAAATTGGCCATAGACCTTATTATAAATAATTACATACCAGGATCATATTCATAAACTACTAGTATTTGTCGGAATTGGTTACTAATGATTTGTACTGACTTGTATCACTTCAGAGAAGGAAACTGGAAATCAGTATGCAGCAAAGATTATAGACTTGAGTGATTCATCTGAAGAAGGAGTGCTAGAGGCAACAATTCGTGAAATTGAAGTGCTACGTCTTGTGGCTGGACACCCTTATATCAGTAAGTATTTTAAATGGACCTACTATGATCCATGATAAACAAACTTATGTCACAATTAATGTTAGACTACAGAGGGTGGTTTTGAAAATACAGGCAGTCCCCATCTCATTACGGGGGTTTCGTTCTTGAGACACGCCGTAAGCCGAAAATCGTCAAGAATCCTAAGAAAACCATACTTTTAATGCTTTGGGTGTATCAAAAACTATGTAAACTGCATTGTTATTGCATTTCTCATCTAAAAACCTTCAAATATTGATTATATTTTGCATTTTTGGAGTCATATTTCTTCCGCCAGATTGGCACCGTAAGTGCAGTAACCCTGAAACATGAGTCGTAAACCTAGAAACAATTTCTGAGGAATATGATTGAAAAGCATTGTAACCTCGGAACGTCGTAAGCCGAACCTGTCGTTAGCCGGGGACTGCCTGTATTTATTTAGGATAATTCCCACTGTAACAGAAAATTGACAAATGAATTGTGTGTTATTGATACCCGCTTCCATTTTAACAGACAGTGTACCTGTACGTATCTAGATAATCAGTCAGTTGAATATGAAAGTTTTATTTAAGGGTTTACCAAGGAATTATTCAGCTGTAGGATTCCTACGCACAGCAGACTAAACTGCTAATTTTCACGGTAGCACCACCAGTTACTGACCAATTCCGGTAAACAGGTATATTGATGTCACACCTCTCAATTGGATTTCTGCTAGCTTCTTCGTCATAATTTAGATGGTTCTTTTGGCTTTTCTGTATACGTATTGGTGACATACAATTTCATTGTGGTTATTGATTTTTGTCAAAATTAGTTTAGCGTATTTTGTTTAATTTGCTGCCTTTTTTGCTTGAACATGTCAGATTCAAGCGCACCTGGAGTTAAGTTTTGTGCAGATGGCTGCAAAACTAGGTTATTTAAAGAAGTATACAATCCTCACTCTAGATGCACTAAATGTAGGGGTCAGGAGTGTTTGAGGGAATTAAGATGTTCTGTAAGTCAGGACTGGGAAGAGGAGAAATGGAAACTGTGCATTTCACATAATAAGAAAGTGTTGGAAGATAGGAACAAAAAGGCAGCATTTACAGCTGATAGTAAGGCAAGTGTAGCTCCTTCTCCTTCCCCTGCATTAGCAGAGACCTCTACTCTTGCTTCTCCTATTCCTGGAAATCTCTCTCCCATTCTCAGTCCTCCAACTCCTTCACATCCTACTCCTTTGCCAGCTTCCTATGTTGCATTTTCTGATACCATTGCCAGTCTCAAATCAAGGTTTGAGAGGAAGTTAGAGTATTTGGCTAGTACTATGATGGAGTTAGGTGCCTCCATGAAATCATTCATGGAGAAAAGTGAGGTAAAAGTGCCTAGTGCTAGTGCAGTGCAATCTGAAGGGGTGGTTGTCCGTCCCTCCAATTCTCCTAGACAAAGGTCACTGTCCCGCTTCCCCACTTCGGGGAGAAGATATACTGGAGGTCCAAGGGAGACTGACGGTCCTTGCCTGTGGGCAATCGCTCCCTCTGTCGATCCTGAAGTGTCATATCAGGCATGGACTGAGGGCCGTTGGAAAGGCATCTCTTTTAGTACGCAGTTATCATCGGATTCCAGTAGTTCGTCTCCTCCAAGTTTGCGTAGTTCCATGGCCTCTCGCCCTCTTAAGAGGTCATTAGCAGTAGTTGATGAGTCCCCTATCCCTGTCAAGAAATCTAGGGTTACAGTTTCCATTCCCTGCATGCCTATTAGTCATACTGTTTTGACATGCGCCTCAGTGGACTCAACTGAGGAACAACAGGTGTTGGTGCCAACAAAACAAGCAGTTCCCTCTCAGTCAACTCAATAAACTTCGACTACGAGTCCAAAGCCTGCTTCTATATAATGACATAAGTCTTTGTTATCTGTTCCCAGCAGAAAGATCCTGTTTTGGGTCCTTTTCGACAACACAGGCCGAGCCAAGAAGGAGGTGTCCAAGAATACCATTTCATTTTGGCTATATTAGGTGATTAGGTCAAGCCTACTCCTCATCTTCAAGTTCTGTTGCCAGTACCATGCATGCAAGAGCACGTGACCTCAAAGGAATAAGTTCTTCCTAGGCTTTTAAGAACTTGTCTATTAATAAACATTACCTTAATATAATTTATCTAGCCCTAAATCCCCAAAAACCACACCAAAATTTACCACATTGGCAACCCTGTTACCTCCTATTCTGTCCGCCAGTTGGCAACACTGTCGTTGACAGATACAAAAACCTTCCCTCAAATCAGTTGTTAACGAGCGCCCGTGTTGTTTACATCACGGCCGCTCTTTATGAATTTCCTTAAACATTTTTGTGCCTTTAAAGCTTTCATTATTTGTTAAATGAGACTTTATGTGAATTACCACTCACGCATTACATCACGAAATAGTGAATTAACTTTGATTTCTGTTGTGGTTCTTATCTTAAATTACGAACTTTTGCGCTACCCGGAACTACTGACCTGTCCAATTCTACAATGGATTACCAAGAAATTACGATGCTTCCTTCTGCCAGCAACATCAGGAACTGCCCGGTTTGTGGGACAAGGATGAGTAGCAGGGAGTATGAACCCCATGACATTTGTAGCTCTTGTCGTGGACAGGTTTGTGACTTGACTTCTCGTTGTGACGTATGTAAGCCCTGGTCTGACGAGGATATGACTGCTTATATGAAACGCCAAACAATCTTGCAGCGTAAAAGATCGGTTAAGGAGAAAAAGAAATCGATTGCTAGAACTGTATCTAACGAATTCTTTGACTTGGGCGCTCATGGTTCTGGCTCTTCGGTTTCGGTATCGTACGACTCCGATTCCGAATTAATTGATGCTTTGCCCCCTGTACAACCGGTAATTAGTGAAGTTATTTCTGATGTAGATTCAAAGATTTTGGCAATGGAAACTACCTGGAAACAGAATTTTAAGAAATTACAGCTTAGTCTAGATAGAGATATTTCAGCTAAGTTTAACAATCTGTCAGAGAATTTTCAAGAAGCCTTTACTAGAATGTCTAACACACTTTTAGATTCATGTTTTCAGCTCCTCGTCAGGTACCTGTCGACAGCACCATGGGTAACGGTGCGACAGATACCCCGGCTTGTGAACCCCGTCGTGGCGAAGGCCTAGGGGGGATCCGGTCCGGGCAGGTGCCTAACGAATCTTTACCCAACGTGTCCCTGTTAGTCCCCGTAACAGTGCCAAAGGGCGCTTATTTAGGAGAAGGGGGGAGGGATATTAGTGTCAGACCTAAGATAGCTAGTCGTCAGGATTTTACTTCAGGGGAAGTTTCTAAGTTAGGATCTGACGATGATGATGATGATGACGCGGATTCGTGTGATATTGATGTTTCCTCGAATGGATGTCATGATGTAGAATTCAAGAAACTTTTTGATTTAATTTTGAGTTTTCTTCCTCAGGCGAGGCCTAAAGAGCAGAAGCAGCCTCTGCCTCGTTGTATTACAGAAGGGATTTTTCTTGACGGTCCTTCCCGGTCACAGGAATTTTACGTTTTCCCTTGCCCAGAGGTTGGCGAGAGTGAGGGCGGACGTTGCCGCTAAACTTTCGAAGAAAGGTGATCGGGGAAGGGAAGAGGAAGCTCTCTTCTTCTTCTACGACACCGGAGAGGAGTTTACCAGGTGGCGGATGATTCTTCATTCTCTCGACCCCCCAGCCAAATACCTGATTTTGTCCGACTTTCAAGTCAACCCTTGCCTTCTAAGGCTTCGGTCTCTGTCTCAATTGAAGATTTTTTTTTATTGCTATGGAGTCTGATATGAGCTCCTTACAAGAAGCTCAATCCTTCAATATGTGGGTCCTCGGAGGGCTTTTAATGTATATCAAGGACTCCGGGTTTGTTCCTCCTGATGCTCCTCTTTTGAGAAATTCTGCTCATCCATTTCAATCGCTTCTGTACATCAGAACGAGCTTGCCTGCTTCAATGCAGGCCTTTCTTGTTTCTCTAAGGCGTAACCTGTATTTGTCGCAGTTACCGTCCTCTGTATCGGAGATTCAGAGAACCCGTCTGTTGTCCTCTTCTCCTTTTGGCGATTTCCTTTTCGATATTTCTGTGCTTTCTGAGGTTTTGAAGGAACAAGGTGATGCCTCTTCCCAAGCTCACTGGGCCATATCAAGGGCTTTTTCCTCTGGTCTTCCTCCCGTTCCTTCAAGGAGTAAGCGTAAGTTTAGGACCAGATCTGTACCTTCTGCTCCAGCCCTACAACCTCCTTCTGGCTCTTTTTTCCAGAGTACATCTCAGGTTGCTGGTGCCTCTTCTTCATCCTCTGGTGCTCACCCTTTGAAACGCGGGAGAGGTTCTTGGCGTGGCTCTAAGGGCAGAGAAAGAGCTCAACCTCCAGGAGGACCTTCTTCTTCTTCTTCTTCTTCTTCTTCCTTGTCTCTGCGTAAGAATTGCGGAAGTAGGAGTCATCACCTCGCCTGGAGACCGCAGTAGGAGCTTGTCTCTCCCGCCATTGGTCAGCTTGGCAGGGGAGAGCGGTGGATGCTTGGGTGGTGGAGGTCCTGAAGGAAGGTTACCAGATCCCTTTTGTTTTCCAGACCTCCACTTTCAAATCGTCCTCTCGAGTTCAGCAGTTATTCCCCTCACTCAATCAGGGGTCAAGCCTTGGAGAAGGAGCTTTCGGCCCTCTTGGAGAAGGATGCCATAGAGCGAGCTCCTCCTTCTCCCGGGTTTTACTCTCGGATGTTTTGTAGTTCTAAAGGCCTCGGGTGCCTGGCGCCCCATCATAGATCTTTCGGTTTTGAACAAGTTCATTCTAAAGTCCAAGTTCAGGATGGAGACGGTCCAGACTGTTCTTTCATTCGTCAGGAGGGGGGGACTGGATGATTTCCATGAGTTCTGCAGGATGCTTATCTGCAAATCCCCATCCATCCAAGAAGCAGACCATACCTTCGGTTTTTCACGGACTCGGGAGTTTTCCAGTTCAAGACCCTTTGTTTCGGCCTCACCACTGCTCCACAGGTCTTTTCTCGGGTGATGGCTCCTGTTTCAGCTATTCTGCATCAGTTAAATGTAAGGATGCTTCGGTATCTGGACGATTGGCTAGTCCAGGCCGAATCTCTAGAGAAATGTCTCCGGTCGAGGGAGATAGTTGTGTCTCTTTGTGTCGAGTTGGGCATTCGTGTCAACTTCGACAAGTCCAATCTAATCCCTTGCCATCATTGACTTATCTGGGGATTGTTTTGAATTCCCAGATTTTGAGGGCTTCTCCCGCTTAGAAACGGATAGACAAGCTTCTGAGTCTGATCGAAGAATTTTTGTCCTCCGTAACGCAGCCAGTTTCTCTTTGGAGGTCTCTCCTGGGCCATTTGTCATCCCTCATCCAACTGGTTCCTGGAGGTCGTCTCAGAATGAGGTCCCTTCAGTCGACACTTCGCCAGTCATGGGATTTCGTGTCCGAGGACACGATAGTCGCCTCTTCTCCACAATGTCGGAAGGATCTCCGTTGGTGGATGCAAGTTCACCGCCTCAAGTCAGGGACATCTCTTCTTTCGGTTCCTCCGAACCTAATGTTTTGGTCAGACGCCTCGGATCAAGGTTGGGGCGCACACCTGGGCTCCGAAGCCGCTTCGGGCCTTTGGTTAGAGGAGGAGAGGATCATGTCAATAAATTGGAGGGAACTGAAGGCAGTGTACCTAGGCCTTCTTTCATTTCAGGAACAACTGTTGGAGTCGGTTGTCGCGATCTTTGTCGACAACACCACAGCAGTCTCGTACTTGAGAAACCAAGGCGGCACACAGTCGGATCTTCTCACTCAAGAAGCCCGATCAATCCTGTGTTGGGCAGAAGACAGGGGGATTACGTTGGTCCCTCAGTTTATCCTGGGCCATCACAACATCTTAGCAGACGCCTTGTCGAGACCGAACGAAGTTCAAGGGTCGGAGTGGACACTTTGCCAGGAAGTCTTCGACAGCCTCAGGAAGAAATGGCCTGTCACAGTCGATCTGTTTGCCACCCCACTGAATTTTCGGTGCCAGATATTCTTCGCCCCCTTACCAGACTCCTCAGAGTGCCGGGACAGACTCTCTTTTGCAGGACTGGGAGGGACTTCAAGCCTATGCTTTTTCCTCCGTTCTCTCTGGTGAGGTCAGTCCTCAACAAAGTGAGGGCAACCAAGCGTCTGAATCTCACCTTGATCGCCCCCTTCTGGCCACAGAAGGAGTGGTTTCCCGACCTTCTGGAAGCACTGGTGGAACCCCCCATTCGCCTGCCAGAGAGACCAGATCTTCTCAAACAACCCCATTTTCATCGGTTCCATCAGAGGCTCCACATGCTCATCTTCATGCCTGGAGACTGTCAGGAGGTTCTCCAAGCACGAAGGGTTCTCCTCCAGAGTGGCGCGACAGTTGGCTCTTGCCAGACGGCAATCAACCATAGTAAATTATCAGGCTAAATGGTCGGTTACAGACGTTTGTGTAAGTCTCAAGGACATTCAATTTCTAGACCTTCCTTACCGAAAGTAGCGGAGTTTTTAGTTCATTTACATCATGACAGGGCCCTGTCACCTTCGTGCATTATGGGTTATAGGTCTATGCTTTCCTATGTTTTTAAGGCAAGGCTCCCTGAGATCTCTTCATCTTATGTCATTAGAGATTTACTTCGATCTTTTTCCCTATCTCGACCCAGGCCGCAGTGTTCGCCTCCGACATGGGACGTTAACAAAGTCCTTCAAGCCTTAAGGTTCCCTCCGTTTGAGCCTCTGAATTCTGCCAAATTTAGGGACCTCTCTTCTAAGACACTCTTCCTTGTCTCACTGGCTACAGCCAAGAGGGTGGGTGAACTGCAAGCACTCTCTTTTCTGGTTGCCAGATCTGGACAAGACATGATTTGTCATACTTTCCTGAATTTGTCGCAAAGACTGAATCGTCTGATAATCATATTCCCAGGTCTTTGCCGTACTGAAGTCGCTGGTCGACTTTGTTGGTAATTTAAATGAGGAATTGGTTCTTTGCCCTGTTAGGGCGCTCTCATGTTATTTTACGCCGCACGAAGGACATTCAGGGTCGTCCCCGTCATCTGTTTGTTTCACCCCGAAATGTCAAGAGACCTATTTCAAAGAATGGTGTATCCTTTTTTCTCAGAGATCTGATTGTTAAAACTGGTGGTTCGGCTGCTGGGGAAGACCAGACGCCGAGAGCACACAGTATTAGAGCAGTTGCTACATCAGTAGCTTTTATGAAGAACGTCTCAGTCGCCAAGGTGCTTGAGGCGGCGACTTGGCGTTCTAATTCTGTTTTTGCCTCTTTTTACTTGAGGGATATTTCTCTCGTTCTAGGCGACCTTCGTTCTTTGGGCCCTCCCGTTGGTGATGGCAGGACAGGTCGTCAGACAGGAGAATTAGGTAGTCTTCCTGTTTTACGTTTGGTTGCTACTTGTATATTATTCATTAATTTTTGTTTTGTTGTATATATTTTTTGTTTTTGTATTATAACCCATGGCAGTTTTTGACGTAGTTATAATGGGAATTAGCCAGTTTGGTATTTAGGTGTTGTTGATGACAAGGACTGACTGCTTGGCAACTCATGCTGCCTTCCATTGTCAGTGTGAAATGGTTCCAGCCACTGGGTTGTCGGCACTGGCGACTACGCTTCTCCCAGAGTCGATGCTGACCTAGGACTAGCCACTGGTTCGCTTGTCCTGACGACTCCTGCTTCTTCCACTGTCCTGGACAGGGAATTAGTCGATGGATCGTCTGGCTTGATCATTGGTGACTTCGCTCACCATCTACTTTTTGTCTCACCTGTTTTCTCGGAGTCAGACACTCGTGTGAGATCAGGCGACATTTAGTAGCCCTGAGTTTCTTGTTGACGAAGTCGGTTGCGTTGATACACCCCCGATGATCGTGTAACATGAGACCAGGTTGGACTGTCAGGCATTCGTCCTTCGGGACTGAATCGCCTTTTTGCTCCGCGCTCCTTTCTCTTGGCACCAGAAAGCTCGAGTTAGGAGTTGCTCATGAGCCGATTCGTTGCTGGCGACGTTGGGTTGCGTTGATACACCCCAAGGTTTGCTTAGCTTTGAATCGCCCAGACAGTCCAGACAACTCATCCTTTAGGGAAAGAATAGTGCTTGATAGTCTTCAGGGTGCAGCCTTGCTGTCCGCAATTCGTCTGACTGGTCACCTGGTCGGTCACCTGACTTTAGTTTACAGACGGACTGACTATGCACTTACTCCTTGTCCTGTGCTACCGCAGTTTGGTGGCATTATGGTAGGAGACTTTGAGTTGTTAGTATCTTAGACCTTGGGTTGAGTTTTGACTGCCTATGATATATATTTCTTTGTTTGTTTTCTCCTATTCTGTCCGAAGGGGAAATTGTATTCAGATTCCCTCCTCCTTTTCAATGTGGTTAATCGGGCTAGATAAATTATATTAAGGTAATGTTTATTAATATGGAATTTTTATTCTAAAATTAATATTAATAATACTTACCTGTATAATTTATCTAGTCCCACCCATCCTACCCCACGATCTGCCTATCACAACTGATTTGAGGGAAGGTTTTTGTATCTGTCAACGACAGTGTTGCCAACTGGCGGACAGAATAGGAGGTAACAGGGTTGCCAATGTGGTAAATTTTGGTGCGGTTTTTGGGGATTTAGGGCTAGATAAATTATACAGGTAAGTATTATTAATATTAATTTTAGAATAAAAATTCCATGTTCATAGGATTTTGAATGCTGGTTTCTGGATTCAGCAAACCACTTTCACTTTCTTTTACCGAAAGGATATTGCCCACAAATCCTTGGACACTTTTTCCTGGTGTCTGGAGGTGGCTGCCCAACAAGTTGTGTAGCTCATCCAGTGCCCTTGGCAGGACAGTTTGTACCATGCCTAAGGTGATTGTGTGGAAGAGAGAATGAGTGAGATGTCTGGTCTCTTTCTTTCCCTTTTTTCCCTCCTTCATTCCTATGGGTTGAAAATTAAACACACACACTGGAACTGGCTTGATGCAGCTGAGTTTTTGCAGACTTACTGTTACACTTTTTTTTTTTTTTTTTTGTTCCATACAACATACAGTCAAACCTCTGATTTTGTACGCCCTGGTTTTCATATGATTCGGTTTTTGTAGACTTTTTCCAACAAAATTTTTACTCGGGTTTTGTACATATCCTTGGATTTCGTACACCAAGAAACACTCATTCCAAAACCCGCCATGTGACTAGGCACCATACCAAGTGCCCAAACAAAGCATCCCGTGTTCGCTTGTGGCTCATTCTGCTGTTGTGTTCTTTGTTTGTTCCGATACGTAATACAAACCATCGGTCCTTTAACAATAGGAATGGTAATCAGCGGCAGCTGGAACCGGTCATAAGCTTCGAACAAGGAGGTTCGGTAGTTAACTGCTTGTCCAACAGTCGGTGGTCCCGCACGAATGAGAGGTGAAGATTCACTTTGCTATCGGCTGCGCTGGGTGATAGACGTGTTGTTCGCCACTCTGCCCGCTTTTGTCATATGCTTTGGAAATACTTCATTGTGATTTATTATCTTGCTTTCTCTTTTGCTGTGTGCTTGTGTATAAATAACATGAATACTTGGTTATTTTTTTATTATTATTGCTTGAGTGATTCAATGGATTCCCGCGAGCCGGAGAGACCCCCGCCCCCCATCAGCCGCAGATTGTGCCCTGTTGCGGAGAGCCTTAAGTCTGCGGCCTTTTGATCCCTTTATGAAGTAGATCCCCATGAATTTTGTACTCTGTGTCGAGGGCGTGAGTGCACTCGCACGAGCCTTGTGATATATGTGTTAATTGGTCGGAGGAGCAGTTGGAGCGTTATGAGGGGAGGAAACGTCGAAGGGTTCTCCGGTTACTCCCTTGGTTGCGGACACGTCTTCCTCTTTCTTCCCTCCATCACAGCTTCCACGTATGGCTCCTTCCCCTTCGGGGGGTGTCTTGCTCCTCTTCCCTCGATCAGTCGAGCGTAGAGGAGGGAGCGAGATACCCTGACATGCAATTGTATTCAGGGTCTTCCGTTCGGTGGGGTAGGGACCTGTCCCCCACCCCCACCCCCAGGCGACGGGGAACGCCCCCATTAACCAGACACTTGCTTCCTCAGGTATGCCTACCACGGGGGACGATCTCGGCCTGGTCTGGTACTCGCAAAGGCTCCAGGGGACACCGAGCGTTCAGGGGCTGCTGTGTCATCTTGCGAGGGGTTCCAGGCCGGTGACCCATGGACCTGTGACGACTACAACCACTACAGTGTTGATGCCAGGGTGTGCTACCCCTCCTCACCTTGTGTATACGCAGCATGTATCTATGGTGACCCCGACAGCTGCTGTGCAGGCGCCGCTGTTGGGAGTGCAGAGGAGGGTCGTCACGCCGCCGCCTGGTTTTGCCGCTCTTGCTCCAGCCCCTGATTTCCGGTGTCCCAAGAGCTTGCCGCTAGATCTGCTGCCAGTGCCTAGGATACCGCTGGTTCCTGCTCAGCCTCCTGTTCCTGTGCTTGCCGCTCCCGTACCAGTCCCTGCCGCCGTCGTTCCTGCCCATGGTCTTGCTGCCCCCACCCCAGGTCCCTCCAGACAGGTCCAGCCGGGCCCTGTTGCTTCAGCAACTGCCCCGGCTCCGTCGTGGATGGAGGACCTGATGGTGGTCCTGAGGAAGCTGACAAAGAAAAAGAGGAAGTTGTCGTTGTCGTCTTCTTCGTCGTCGTCCCCTGCCACTTCTTCCCCTTAGACTTCCAAGGCCCCACAGCCGAAGAAGAAGAAGAAGGTAGCCTCTTCCCCTCCTAAGAAGTCTCGCTCTGAGACCTCTAAGGGTCTGTCCCACTCCGATGGGACGGTTGGGGCCTCCGCTGGTCCTCCTGTTCCTTCGGGAACGGAGCCCGTCTCTCCTTCCGCAAGGAAGAAGACGGGGACCGGAGGGGCACCGGCTAACACCAGTACCTCCTCGCCTGGTGCCAGAGGTTCTGCCTCGACGCCAGGTACCATCTCGGCCTCTCGTTCGCGAGAGGTACCGAGTGTACGGTCGCCCATGGGTGACCGTGCAGCCAGGGTCCAGGCAGCCGAGCCTGCTCGCCGCCAGGACCCAGGCATGGAGCAGAAGACTGAAGGGAGTCGCCCAGGTGACTCCTGCCAGACCGGCGATCGCTCTTGTGGTGATCTGCCACTACCCAGGGTTGACACGATGGTCCCACTGGACCGTTCGCGGGTTGAGGCAAGGAAGAGGTCCCCCCGGTTGCCAGGACCAACCTGGGCTGGTCTAGGCAAAGTGGCGTGCCATGAGGACAGGCCTCGCGCCCACTGCGACAGTGGACTCTACCGATCCCCTGACCGCCGCTACCACCGGGACTGGGTGGATAGGGGGACCGGCAGCAGCTCTCCTGACGCTCGGGACCGTCGCCGTGGTTCTCGGTCCAGTGGTTCTCCCCATGGGCGCCGCGTGACCGGGCTTGCAGCTCAATCGCCACCGCGGGTTGGCGATTGCCTGCAGCCCCCCCAGCACGCCGGTTCTGCCGGTGGGCAAGGGGGGAGCGTCAGGTCTTCCTCTCCTATCCCTTCAACTTCCTCAGGCTACACCGGGAAGAGCGAGGTGATTAGGAGCGATCGCGAGGAGCGTGCTTCTCGCGGTCTCTCTACAAGGGCCTATGAACCTGGCACGGTCCTAGGACCGACCAGATCGTACACACAAGTGGAAGGAGGAGACCATGAGGGGTCTGTTGCGGTTCCTTTCTCTGGAAGGAGGAGGGTCTCGGGAGGCGTTCTCGCTGGAGGGACTTGATGGTCCATCTCCGCAGGACACAGTCACTCCTGAGATCCAGAGGTCGTTTGCTGATGTTATTGCGCTGATTTGTCAGCACAATGACCTCAGGGAAGGATCGCCGATTCCACCCTCCGAGCCTACATCTAGGCTGGAGTCGTTCTGGGGTCCTAAGAAGGAACCCAGGACGACGGTGGGTCTGCCGCGATCAGCCTTGGCCGACAGTGTGCTAGGCCAGGTGGACTCTCTTGTCTCCGGACAGGAGGTTTCGCTTCGGTCCGGCAGGTCGTCCATGCTTCTTCCCCCACCTCTACTACGACAGAGGCGTTTCTATGTGCCAACGGAGGAGGACCCTCTGCCGCCCAAACAGGTTAACCCGGAGCTGGCTAGGCTAACTCTGGGGGTGTCTCTTCTATACCTGCTGTCAGAGAACCTCTGGTTCTTGCAGCAAGAGGCACTTGCGTTGGAATCAACTGCCATGGCAGCATTCCAAGCAGTGTCCTGGTTAGACCCGTGGTCTTTCACAGTGTCTAAGGTCGCGGCCTCCTCGGGAAACATCACTCCTGAAGGGGACCCGGCTTTCGTGAGACTGTGCCAGTCTGGAGGTAGGGTGATTTCCTACCTGGCCCACCAGATGGCCAACCTGTGGATGCTGCAGTGCTGCAGTGGAACAACGGCACACGGATGACAGCGACTGTCTTGTCCACCAGGCAGTCTCGAAGGCGGCTGGGCAGCCTCGAACCACTGCGGCTATGCCCAAGAGCTTGGCTAGCGCTTTCTCTGCGGCTAAGACGATTGTGTCGAAGCCGAGAGGAAAGACTCTGCCTTTGACTTCTGCAGTAAGGAGTGATCGTAACTAGCCCTCCTTCTCCCGAGGAGGAACCGGGAAGAAGTCGAAGAGAGGAGGGAAATGCTAGGGACGGCATTCCCCCTCACCTGTTGCCGGAAGTGGGGGTTGCCTGGCGAGCCATTGGGCAACTTGGCAGCGCTACGGAGCAGAGACCTGGATAGTAGATGTCCTTCGGGAGGGATATCTACTACCCATCAAGTCTTGGCCACCCCTCACCTCCAACACAGTCCATCTTCAGACGTATGTTACCGGTTCTGCCAGGGACATGGCGCTTCGGCAGGAAGTGGAAGCCATGCTGAACAAACGAGCTTTGGAGATCGTATTGGATCAGTCACCATGCTTCTACAGTTGACTTTTCCTGGTGTAGAAGTCCTCAGGGGGCTAGCTCCTAGTGATAGATGTCTCTCCCTTGAACTGATTCGTTTGCCACTCAGTTCACGATAGAAACGACATATTCAGTGCTCGAGTCCATCAGGGAGAACGATTTCATGCTTTCTGTGGACCTCAAGGACGCGTATTTCCAGATACCCATCCATCAGTCCTCCAGGAAGTACCTCCGCTTCATCCTCGACGGGATGGTGTACCAGTTCAGGGCACTTTGTTTCGGTCTCTCAACTGCCCCACAGGTGTTCACGCGAGTGTTCACTCTGGTGTCGGCTTGGGCCCATTCAGTAAGGATATGTCTTCTGAGGTATCTCAACGATTGGTTGGTCCTGGCGAGCTCCCGCTCACAGTTGCTACAGGACAGGGATCGACTCCTCGAATTTTGCCGCGATCTTGGGATCGTGTTGAATTTCGAGAAGTCAGATCTCGAGCCCAAGGAAAGGATGAAGTACCTGGGCATGCTGATCGATAAGGTAGGAGGGCAAGTCTTCCCCGCAGACTCGTGGATCAGCAGGTTCAAGGAGGCAGCAGGACGGTTCCTGTCCCTACAGGAGCATCCAGCTCAGCAGTGGCAGGTCGTGATTGGCCACCTGTCGTCTCTCGAGAAGTTAGTCCCTCATGGGCGTCCTCACCTGCGGTCTCATCAGTGGAGGCTAAAGGAGAGTTGGTCACAGGCAAAGGACCCGTGGTACTTCCCCGTGTCTCTCACGGAGGAGGTGAGCTGGACCTAGCCTGGTGGCTGGACGACGGGAACCTTGTAAGAGGAGTGCCTCTTCGCACTCCTGCCCCCCCCCCCCCCCCCCCCCCCCCCCCCCCCCCCCCCCCCCTTTTTGGAGATGTTGCTGTTTTCAGACGCGTCGACCGAGGGATGGGGCGCACACCTGGAGGAGTTGCTGGCTACAGGTGTGTGGGATCATCACAACAAGCACCTTCACATCAATGTCCTGGAGCTCAAGGCAGCGTTTCTCGATCTCCAAGAATTCCAGGACCGTCTGATGGGACACTCAGTGGTGTTAATGAGCGACACCACCACAGTAGTGGCGTACGTCAACAAACAGGGGGCCCTAGTGTCTCTCCCGTTGCACCAGTTGACGTTGCAGGTGCACGAGTGGGCTGTGGCTCACTCAGTAGAGCTGCCAGCTCGCTACATTTCAGGCAAGAGGAATGTAGTGGCAGACAAGCTCAGCCATCAGAATCAGGTGATAGGAACCGAATGGTTCCTTCACCCAGACATGGCGGTAAGGCTCTTCAACCTGTTGGGGCGTCCAGTCGTGGATCTGTTCGCCACCCGGCACAACAGAAAACTCCATGTTTTCATACAATCAACTTACCTGGCAAGATATATACATAGCTAAGACTCCGTCGTCCCGACAGAAATTCAAATTTCGCGCCACTCGCTACAGGTAGGTCAGGTGATCTACCGGCCTGCCCTGGGTGGCAGGACTAGGAACCATCCCCGTTTTCTATCATATTTTCTCTGTCGCCGGTGGTATCAACATTGTTGTTATTACCTCCTGACTTGGATTCTTTTTTCAACATTTTGATCAACGTTTTCGACTTTTGGATTTTTGGTGACGTATTTGGATCGTGTTTTGGCATTCGCTACTGTGGACTGGTTTTGGAATAACTCTTTGGATTTTTCTCAGTATGTCTGATTCTAATGTGAGTGTGAAGAATGTGTGTGAATGTAGGCTGCAGGGTGAGGATACCGAAAGCTTCGGTTGATCCTCACACTGTATGCCGTAAATGTAGGGGGGTGCAGTGTTCTGCTATTAACACTTGTAAGGAATGCGAGAGTTATTTGAATGCAGAAGAATGGAAGACTTTGACTTCTTATTTGAAGAAGTTAGAGAGGGATAGAGTTTAGAAGACTGAAAGGTGTGAATTCAAGGCCTATTGAGCCTTTCAATGATAATTCTAACCCTACTACTGTAGATTCTCCCTATCTCATTCTCAGAGTGTCTTTTCGGATTCGGCATCGGAAATCGCCAATCTGAAACGACGATTCGAGACATGAAGTCCAAGATGGCGGACTCGAAAGGTAAGGCTAGTGATAGTGAAAAATTTTTTTTTTAGTGAAGTGAGCCCTATCAGTGTTGTGGAGGGGGCGTTTTGATCGTCCTTGCGGCGCTCTTCCCAGGCCTAGACCTCTTCCAAGCTCACATGCCCAGAGGAGAAGGAAAGTCGAAAGCCTTAAGGAGGTCGTGGGGAATCCCCAACTGTCAGACGTCCCTTCAGCTTAGCTTTGCTTCATGGCAGCCAGCTCAAGGGCGCTATAGAAAAAGCGTCCTTCGCGAGTGTTTCTCGTCCTCTCCCTCTCCCTCACCTAAACAACGAGGGTGGAAGGAGTCGAACTTATCGAGACCGCTGAAGCGTCATATGAAGCAAGACATTGATTCTAGCCCGGAGCGCTTCTCGGATGACGCCCCGTCTGCTATTAAGAAGGCGAAGGTGCGTCAACGTCACCTGACGCTTATGAGGAAGTACCCCATCATGCTTCTTCCCCGAGTGATGACGAAAGGCGTCAGGCACTAGACGTAGGAGAGCGTCAAGGAAGATCATTATGGCGGTGCAGGAACAACTGTCATCTCTTGTGGAGTTTTAGCGCCCGTCGGAAGGACGTGACGCTTCCTATTAAGAAGTCTCGTCCTCGTCGCACCTGCTCGGAAGACGTCTTTTAGAAGTGAAGCGTCAAATCAAGAGGATCTTAGGACGTGACGCTCCGTCCAAGATTGTGACGCCGTGTAGGAAGCCCTTAGAAAGCGAAGCGTCTTCCAGACGCGAAGCGTCATCTAAACGTCAACAAGAGACGTCATACATGACGCTCGGAGAGCGGGAAGCGTCATACATGACGTCTTCTAAAGCGCGAGAGAAAGCCGCAGGTTGTGACGCCTTCCAAGTCGATCAGAACGGGAAAAAGGAAAGACTTCATTCCCTTAGCCCCTCTCCGATCAGGAGTTTGTCTCCCCCAGAAGAGGAAAGTTCTGAAAGGAGAACAGAAACTCAGGATTATCACGAGTTCGAACGAAACTCGGATGATGACGATCTTGGAAGAGAGGGCTTGTCCAACTATAAGGTTGGGACTACCCTGCTTCTGGAGGAATACGGAGACGAGTTGACTCCGGCTGCTCCTCCTTCTCCGCGCTCGCTCTTTTCGAGTGCGAAGGCGAAGAAGACTTCGTCTTTTCTGAAGATGAAGCCCATCCCATCTCGATGAAGCGGGCTTTACACGCCTTAGACGCCTGGATGAAGTCGAAGAAAGACTTAACCAGGACAGTATTTTGCATGCCTCCAGCAAGGTTAGCTGGGAAAAGAGGCATATGGTACAAGACGGGGGAGGATAAATGGGTATCGCTCTCCCTTCTACTACAGAGGCAGACTTTTCGACGTTAGTTGACGCTTCAAGGCGTCCTAGTCTTAATTCTGCCCGCATTACTTGGGAGTATTTCGGAACTGGATCATCTCCTCAATTGGGACTTTTCCATGTCATTGGGAAAAGTCTTCAAACTTCTTAGATTTGGTTACCTTGGGGTGATGTGCCAAGAAAGCCTCCACGATTCGCAGGGAATCTAACCTCCATGAAACCCACTGTTATGGCATTTTTGTCGTGCATCGACAAAGCAGTACAGGATGGATCTTTGGAAGTCTCTGCATTATTTGGAGCAGGTCTTTGAAGAAAAGGACAGTGTATGGCGCCTTCTTAACAAAGGCAGTCTCGCATGCGCAAGAGGGCAGCTGTACTATAAGCACCTCTTTCGGAGCTATTTGTTCCCTTCTAAGTTAGTGAAGGACGTAGCTCACTCTTTAACTGAGAAGGCGACACAGGATCTTTCTGACGCAGTCAGCTAGGAAGAAGAAACCTGCTTTAGTGTCGGACAAGAAAGAACCTAGCACTTCTAGGCAGCCCTTTCGAGGTGGTCCGATCTCCAGACCTCCCGCAAGAAGGAAGGCTCCAGAGAGAAGAGGTAGGTCCGCCTTTCGTCCCTTTAAAAAGGGCAAATGAAACATTTCTCCTCCAAACACCTTGTAGGTGCCAGGCTCCTGGAATTCGTGGAAGCCTGGACAATGATAGAAGCAGACGCGTCTTCACTAAATATAAGGAAGGGATATCGTATCCCTTTCCTGAATACTCCGCCCCTAACGTCAATATACCAAGGGAACTATCAGCCAAGTACAAGGATCCTGTGCTGAGGGATACTCTTCGATCGATGGTGGAACAAATGTGGGACAAGAGTGCAGTAGAAACTAGTACTGGATCAAAAACTCCCGGGGTTTTACAATCGCCTTTTCTAGTGGGCGAAAGCCTCGGGAGGCTGGAGACCAGTAACTAGACGTCAGCGCTCTGGAACAAATTTGTTTGTTCAGAAGGAGAATTCTCCATGGAGACTTCTGCTTCAGTCCTAGCGTCATTACGACAAGGAGATTGGCTGGGTCTCTAGATCTCCAAGACGCCTACTTTCACGTCCCGATCCACCCTTCATCGAAGAAGTACCTCCGTTTCATGACGGGGGAAGGATCTTTCAGTTCAGAGCCTTGTGTTTCGGCCTGTCCACAGCTCCTCAGGTCTTCACAAGCCTGATGAGGAATGTGGCGAGATTTCTTCATCTCAAAGGGAGTGAATGTCTCGATGTACCTAGACGACTGGCTCATCAGGGCCAGATCGGAGAGACAGTGTTTGGAGGACCTAAAGTTAACTCTGGATTTGACCGCAAGGCGTTGGGATTGCTTGTGAACCTCGAGAAGTCTCAGATGACCCAGACAGACCTAGTCTATCTGGGGATTCGGATGGATTCTCGGGGTTTTCGAGTTTTTCCTTCGCGAAACAAGAGAGAACCGCAAAAGGTTTGAGGATAATCTCTCTTCTTCTTAGAGAAGCAGCAAACGTCAGCGAGGGAATGGTTGAGCCTTCTGGGGACGCTTTCCTCGCTGGAACAATTCTTCCTCTCGGAAGACTTCATATCCGTCCACTTCAATTCTTCCTCAAGAAGTCTTGGAGCTGGAAAAACGGACAACTGTCGGACGTTTTTCCCATTCCAGTGGAGGTAAAGGCACACCTACAGTGGTGGTTGCTGCTCTGGAAGAGAACAAAGGGATCTCTCTAAGATCACAGAACCCAGACCTAGTGTTGTTCTCCGACGCGTCGGAGACGGGTTGGGGAGCGACATTAGGCTCGGAGGAAGTGTCAGGCACCTGGGAACCAGCACAGGTGTCCTGGCACATAAATTGCAAAGAGCTCTGCGCCGTACACCTGGCTTTGAAGAGCCTAGAACCTCTGGTGAGAGACAAGGTAGTACAAGTAAACGTGGACAACACCACCGCACTTGCCTACATTCGGAAACAGGGAGGGACACACTCCTCGTTCCTTTTACGAACTCACGAGGGAACCTATTACTTTGGACGTCTCACAGGAACATCTCCCTGCTGACAAGGTTCGTCCAGGGAGTAAGGAATGTGAGGGCGGACAGGCTCAGCAGGAGGAACCAGGTCCTTCATACAGAATGGACTCTGCACGAGAAGTGTGTCGCGATCTCTGGTCTCTGTGGGGAACTCTCATGTGGATCTATTCGCAACATACATTTCAAAAAGGCTCCCAGTGTTTTGCTCGGTCGTGGAAGACCCAAGAGCAATTATGGTAGACGCCTTCCTGCTAAACTGGTCTCGAGTGGACGTGTACGCTTTTCCCCCATTCAAAATCCTGGGTTAGTATTGAAAAAGTTTGTGGCGTCAAAGAGACGAGGATGACTTTAATAGCCCCCTTTTGGCCGGCCCAGGAATGGTTCACGGAGGTGGTAGAGTGGATCGTAGACTTTCCAAGATCCCTACCAGGAAGGACGGATCTTCTCAAACAACCACACTTCAAGAGGTACCATCAAAACCTCCCCGCTCTCGCTCTGACTGCCTTTCGACTATCGAAAGACTTGTCAGAGCGAGAGGCTTTTCTCGCGAAGTGGCAAGCGCGATGCGAGAGCTCGCAGAAACCCTCCACTTCGAAAGTATACCAGCGAAGTGGGAGGGTCTTTAGAAGGTGGTGTGTTAGAGCCAAGAAGTTGTCCTCCTCCTCTACCTCTATAGCGGAAATTGATGATTTCTGCTATCCTGAGAGTAAAATCGCATCTAGCCGTATCCACAATAAAGGGATACAGGAGTATGCTCTCGGCTGTATTCAGGAACAGAGGTTTAGATCTGGCAAATAACAAAGAATCTCCACGATCTCATAAGATCTTTTGAGACGTCAAAGTCTAAGGAAACCAGTACCTCCGGAACTGGAACTTGGACGTAGTCCTCAAAATATTCTGTCTTCGGATAGATTCGAGCTTCCGCATCAGGCATCATTTAGAGACGTAACTAGAAAATGCCTCTTTCATTTATCGTTAGCGACGGCAAAAAGAATTAGTGAGTTACAAGCTCTGCAGGATAAAGTAGGATTCAAGGGAGACTCGGCGATTTGCTCGTTTAAGACTCTGTTTTTAGCGAAAAACGAGAATCCCACGAATCCCTGGCCTAGGTCATTCGAAATCAAAGGAATGTCTAGTCTCGTAGGCAGAGAAGCAGAGAGGTCTCTATGCCCTGTTAGAGCTCTGAAGTTTCTATCTTCAGAGGAAGCGTCAGTTGGGAGGCTCTAGACAAGGTCTTTGGTGCGCGGTAAAAGACCCCACAAGACTGATGTCAAAGAACGCTCTAGCGTTCTTTGTAAGAAACGTCATTACGGACGCTCACAAGGTCTGTCCGGACGAACAATTACAACTTCTGAGGGTAAAAGCTCATGAAGTACGAGCGGGTTGCGACGTCTCTCTCGTTTTATAAGAATATGTCGCTTAAAAACATATTAGATACGACATATTGGAGATGCAACTCGGTATTTGCATCTCATTACTTGAAAGACGTGCGTGTGACGTATGAGAAGTGCTTTTCTCTAGGTCCTATCGTAATCGGCAGATACGATTCTGGGTACGGGAGCCGACACCAATCCTTAAAAATGTATATACTGTTCTTTCTTTTTGTTTGGATATGGTCGAGAATCTCTTCGAACAATGGAGGATTCAGGTTCGCCACGGGCGGCCGTCTATGTTGTTTCATAAGGAAGGAATTCTCGTCATATCCAATTAGTTGAGTATAATTTTTTTTTGAAAAATTATGTATGTGCGTAGTGGTTTTTTGAGTTACAGTTGTTGTGACGAGTTCGGGGAATACTCGTAACAATCCTTAGTTCTAACACATGTTAGGATCAGGTTGTCGGGATTGGTTGTGTGCTCCTTCATAAGGTGTATTGTCATATAAGTGGATCAGCACCCATTAGACAAAGTCCTTTTAGGCTCTGCTGAGTAAGTGGGTAAGACCCCATCGGCAGACCACAAGAACTCTTTGGCCATAGATCACATATCTCGCTAAAGTTTTTTGTTTTTTCTTGAGGTGATGCAGACTACTGGGCAAACACCCACCAAGTCTACCACCTATCAGGTAAGGAACCAAGGTTTTATTTATACCTACAACATATGTTGTTTACCTGTCTATTCCATATAGTAGCTGTCTCTTACCCTCCACCGAAGGGTGCCAATCAGCTATGTATATATCTGACAGGTAAGTTGATTGTATGAAAATGATATTGTTATGTTACAATAAAGTTTCATACATACTCCTGGCCAGATTTATATACAATTAAAGGCCCACCCAGCCTCCCCGCAGGAGACAGGTGAAGAGAGAAAATATGATAGAAAACGGGGATGGTTTCCTAGTCCTGCCACCCAGGGCAGCCGGTAGATCACCTGACCTACCTGTAGCGAGTGGCGCGAAATTTGAATTTCTGTCGGGCCCGGACGACTGAGTCTTAGCTATGTATATATCTGCCAGGTAAGTATGTATGAAACTTTATTGTAACATAACAATTCATCATTTCTACTCAGTTGTGCCGGACCCATGGGCAGCTGCAGAGGACGCTCTTCAACACCCGTGGGACAACCTCTTCGTATACGCCTTTCCTCTGTTCTGTCTGATTCGCAAGGTGATCAGCAGGGTGCTGGTCACCGCGAATCTTCGGATGAGTCTGTGTGATGGTAATTGCTTCATAGCAAAGAAAGTTGAAGGAAAGGAGAACGCATTTTCGAGAAGTTCGACAGCAAGGAGGCGTTAGCGCAGTGTGTTGGAGGTACCTGTCATCATGATGATTCTAGAATCGGCAGGAGTGTTGTGGATCTCGTCGGGACGTGAGAAACACCGTGATTTCTGATGCAATACCTTGTCTAGTTTCATCTAAAAAGTTCTAGAAATCCCTGGAGTCGGTGACGTTCGCCATAGGCTCCGCCCCCAGAGTGCTGTATAAATATGACGAACGAACTTTGGAGAGCAGTGATTGTAAAGGAGAGATCACCAGTCAGATTATCAGTGAGAGATCAGCTGCAGCAGAGATCTTCCGTGAGATATGAGAAAAAAGGAACCGACGAAGGATCAATCAAAAGAAGAGTTGGTTGGATATTGGTCTAGTCGTCTTCAGGTGTGGTCTACCCTGTTATCTCGACGTCGAGCAGACTTCAGAGAAGAAAAGGTCCTGTTACAGGTGTTGGGGAATTCCTGCCTTACAAGAAGATTAGCTTCTGCAATACGGAGTCAAGAGGACGCCCGCAATCGCTGATCTACATTTATGAAGCCAGCGCGTCGAACCGCCAAATCGAGTAGCAAGTATTTGAATTGCCGCACTGTTCCCCCAGTTCATGCAGTGTAAGATTCTATCTATTTATGTAAATAGGAGATACCATTCTGCATTTACCTTTGTTAGTAAGCTTGTAAATAAACCTTTGTTGTGTTAGTGTTTCTTTCTATATTCATATCCCTAGTTTCAACTGTTTGTGTTGATAAGTTTTTTATTTTATTTTATATCGAACCTGAAGTGGACCTCCCTCAGAGGCCGTAACATTGTCTCTGAGATATCTAAGAGTCCGTAACAGTCTGGTGGCGCCCAAATGGCCTCAGGCTGTTTGGTATCCGGACCTGCTGGCTCTGCTCGCCGAAGCACCGAGAGAGATTCCCCCTTGGCACAATCTCCTGTGCCAGCCACACGTAGAATGGTACCACCAGTCGGTTCGGTCCCTGTGTCTTCACGGCTGGCTGTTATCCACCATCTCTTGCGAGCGAGAGGCTTTTCTCGCCGAGAAGCAACAGAGATGGCTGGGTACCTCAGGCAGTCCTCTGTAGCTGTATACCAGGGAAAGTGGCCCATCTTCTGTGGTTGGTGTCGTGTATGGGGTGTGTCTCCTCTCAGAGCCACTCTTCAGAAGGTAGCGGATTTCCTCGTGTTCCTTCGCTGAGAGAAGCTCCTCTCCAACTCCGCACTTAAAGGCTACAGAGCCGCCCTGGCCCTAGTCCTTAAACTGCGGGGAGTGGATATCTCCAACTCGTTCGAGATCTCCCTTCTAATGAAGAGCTTTGAGAGGTCTTGCCCACACAGGGAACTCAGGCCCCCGGATTGGGATGTGACTCTCGTCCTTAAGAGTTTGACTCGGAGACCCTTCGAGCCACTCCGAGAGTCGCCAGACAGGGATCTGACCCTCAAGACCCTCTTCTTGCTGGTCCTGGCATCGGCGAAGAGAGTTGGGAAACTTCATGGTCATTCTTTCGATGTTAGACATACAAGGGGATGGGGATCTGTGACGCTCTATTTCATCCTGGACTTTGTAGCGAAGACTCAGAATCCTTCGGTCCCTGACGACCGGTTCGAGCCATTCACGATCCCCTCCCTGAAGGACTTCACCGACGATGATGCGGATGAGATGTTGCTTTGTCCTGTGAGGGCGCTACGGCACTATCTCAAGTGAACTTGGCACCTCAGGCCTGAGTGTCGATGCCTCTTTGTTAGCACCGGGGTTACGAAGAAGGAGGTGTCCAAGAACACCCTTTCGTTCTGGCTTCATGAGGTAATCAGGAGGGCGTACGCTGCGGATAGGAGTGACGACACCCGTACCCCTTGTCCGAGAGCCCACGAAGTCAGAGGTATTAGTCCAACCCTTGCGTTCTGCAAGAACTTTTCTGTGGCACAGGTGCTGAAGGCAGGGGTTTGGGCCAACCAGACCACCTTTACTTCCTTCTACCTTTGGGATATCGCCCACAGGTCCTTGGATACCTTCTCTTTGGGACCCGTGGTGGCTGCTCAACAAGTTGTGTAGCTTACCCAGCACCCAAGCGGATAGAACAGCATCGCATCCTTGTGTGACTGCATGAATGGACGAGTGAAAGAGAGTGTGACTGGCTTCTCTTCCTCCTCTTTTCTCTCCTCTACCTGTGGGCAGAGGGCCGCGGTCATCACTACGCTGGACAGGAGGCTGATGCAGGTAAGCTACGCTACTGAGCTCCATCCTATCCCTTGCAGTAGGGATAGGAGCGGTTATCCACCACTCCCCTAACATGGGTGGGAGTGGATGGCAACAGGAGACAAACCCATAACTTCATATTGGCTCTTGAAGTAGGAACTAGTTCTTGCATGCTATTCATAAGAGGCACGCTTGCCTCCCTCTTATGAATTTGGTCCAGAGGTCTGACCACTGATCCTGCGGTACATACCCCGATCAGCCGAGCAGAGGTAAGAGTGATGTTAAGTGTTTCTTTATCCATTTCATTAGTCATTTATATTTATTTTTTCTCTATATAAAACTGTGTTTATTCTTTATAAAGTCTGTGCTGGCTAGAGCATATGACATCAGAGGATTGAGTTCCTCTTTGGCAACTAAAAAGAATTTGTCAGTTCATAGGGTTTTGAATATTGGTTCCTGGCTTAAGCATACCACGTTCACCTCCTTCTGAAGGGCATTGCCCACAGGTCCTTGGACACTTTTCCTTGGGTCCAGTGGTGGCTGCCCATCAAGTTGAGTAACTCATCCAGTGTCCCCAGCGGGACAGTTGGTATCTTACCTAAGATGAGTGTGTGTGGGAGAGAGAATGAGGGAGATGGCTGGTCTCCTTTCTCTTTTTCCCTTGTCTTCATCCTGGCAGGTGGGTTGAAGAATTTCACATGTCATAAGCTGGAACTGGTCTGATACAGGTGATTGTGGCAGCCATACTGATTGCAGTATTTGTGTGTTCATATGCAAATAACAAATCTGTTTCTCAGTAGCACTTACCCCTTTCTCTAATAAGGGGAGAGAGGAGTGGTAACAAAACCCTGTGGCATATGGGATTTGTTGCTTGAACAGAGAATTCTTCTTACCTTCCACTAATACAATGAATCTGGACATCAAATAACCTAATGTTTGCGAATATAAAAAATATCACAGTGTTTATGACAAAAGTTTATATATATATAATTGGCCCCGTGCGGATCAACCACAACGGCTGACATAATCTTATGGCAAGGCTTATCTCGCTTTGCTCGGCAACAAAGCTCAAATTTAGCCTCCATGCTTCACAAGTGCTCAGAATAAATAGCAAGCACATGTCACACTCACAGCCCAAATTTCTCAATAAGGACCTCGCTAATGCAAACAAGCATTTTGTGGCATCTCCCCACACTAATTTCATGTAATAAATGCACCACACTATTACCTAACATGCACAAAGGTTGCTGGTACATAGAAACAGCATGTTTTTCCAAAGTAAAATCATGCAGTTGTAGCACAAATGGGCCATGAGGTTAAGTTCTGGGAAGTGAACACAGCCATACTGAACCAAGAATGTACTGACACCAAATATGCAGTGGTCCCTCTGTATTTGCGTGGGATGCGTACCAGACCCCCCCCTCCCCCCGTGAATAGTTAGAACACGCGAATAGTTGGAACCCCTTTAAAAATGCTTTAAACCTCCTATTTTGTTAGATAAAACTAAAAAAAAAAACTACAATTTGTTCATGAAACTTACCTGTCAGATATATATATAGCTGTATTCTCCGAAGTCCGACAGAATTTCAAAACTCCCGGCACACGAAGTGGGCGGCCAGGTGGTTAGTACCCATTCCCGCCGCTGGGAGGCGGATATCAGGAACCATTCCCATTTTCTATTCAGATTTTTCTCTGTCGCGGTAGTGTAAACACCTGTTTCCATTACCTCCGCCTAGGATTTTGAAACTTCATTAGCCGCTTAAGTATCCTAATTATTTTTTGAATGATTGACTTGGATTTGTGGCTAGGCATACGCTATCATAAATTAATTAAAATTTTTTCATTGCATATGACGTCTGAATCTAGTTAGCCTAGTTTCAGACTTTGTTGTCTGCAAGGGGTAAGGTGAGGCTACCAAAACCTTCGGTAGACACTCGCTTAGTATACATGACGTTTACATGTTTTCTTTGTTGAAAGATCAATGTAATTAGTGTAATGTTGACTGATTCCGGAAGAAGACGTATGATTCGTATGTACGCAAATTAGAGCGTGATAGAATCAGGAGGTCTTCCTCCACAGTAAACAGAAGTTAGGATAATGAACCTACTAACCTCCTGTAGACTTTATTTTGCCTAACCCTGTGGTATGGCTTACGGGCCTAGAGGAAGTGTCTGTGAGAGGTAATGCCCTTTCTATTATGGTAGATTACATCAAGTAATCTTGGAATATAAAGTGCTCGCTCTCCAATCAGTGTTGTGAGTGTAGTGATGTTGATTTTGCCCCTAGTCCTATAACGCCTCTAGGTCTAGACCTCTGTCGGACTCCCAGGACCAGGGAGGGGACAAGTCGAAAACCGAAGGAGGGTTACGGGAACCCCCCACCGATCTGGCGTCCCTTCGGCAGGACCTGAAGACGCTTCCAAGGCTGCCAAAGATCGTGCACGTGCACGAATCATGTAAGATTGCTTCTCGTCCTCCGAGGCGTCCTCCCCGCAGGGTTGGAGCTCTCGGAAGGACTCGCGCCCTCTAAAAAAGAAGCTTTAGAGAAGAGGATGCTTCGCATCCTCTCTCTTGTCAGGAGGGAGCATCAGAGTACTGATCTGGCGTCCCTTCGGCATGACTTAATATCGATAAGCGTGACAAAGACGCAAGATGTCACACAGGCGGCCGTCGTCTTTGTCAAGAGATAAAAAATGTCCATAAGGCAGGACCCTCACGAGGACGCCTTTCGAGACACTCAACGCTCTATCGAGAGGAAGGAACGTCGTTACTCTTGTAGCAAGGATTGTTTTCTTGCTCTCCAAGACGCTCCCCTCTCTCCTCTCCTCATGGCGCTCTGTATACGTTATGTGACGTTCGCTTTACTACAAAACGGGATATTGTTCAAGCTGATAAGCTTGACGTTCGGCAAGCTGATTTGCATAGTCAAACAGCTCGCCAAGACGCCTCTTACTCGTCCCTAAGGGACGCTCTGTCAGCGGACAGAGATGACTCTGGTTCGGCAGCTACGCTGGACAGACTATCCTAGTTTTCGACAGGAGAAGGGCAAAGCATTCCTCACACAGGCGTCCTTTTAAATGCCCTTCTGCAGTGTCGATGAGCGTGACAAAGACGCAAGATGTCGCACAGGCGGCTGTCGTTTTTGTCAAGAGTGGCGAACGTCCTTAAGACTCGTCCTGATGACGATCACCGTACTTCTGCTTAGGACGCTCGCGTTTCATGAGCGGCTCTCCCCTTGCCAGGAAGCCTCTCAGGTTACTCGTGTTGACGCACGTCATTCACTATGACGCTTCCCTTGATGTTTGTCGTTCTCCTCTTCGGGACGCTCTTCAAGACGCTCAAAGAATGCAATCAGGACGATCGGCAAGCACCTCGCGAGGATGCCTTTCGGAACGCTCGGCGTTCCTTTTTTTGAGCGCGTTTCTGGAAATGTTCATTTCATTACAAAGACGCAAGATGTCGCACAGGCGGCCACCATCTTTGTTAGAAGGTAACGAAGGTCTTTAAGGCCCGTCTTGAAGACGATAGCCGTACGTCTTCTTATAGTGCTCTCACACTTCAGGAGCAGCGTGCGGCTCTCCAGGACGCCTCTCGGGTGGCCCTTCATGCATCAGGGCGCTCGACAAGATCCTCTCTGAGATGGCGTTCAGAACCTTTGGTGTTCTATGCACCAATACGCTCGGCAAGACTCTCGCGAGGACGTCTCTTGAATACGCTCAACGTCCTACGCATTGAGACGTGAGGAAGCTTTTGCAGATGCTCGACGTCCTACACGAAGAGACGCTCATCAGGACGCTCTGGAAGACGCTCGACATCATAAACATTGATAAGATTTTGGAAGACGCTCGATGTCTTACACATCTGGACGCTAGCGAGGACGCTTTTGAAGATGCTCTGCATCCTACACGTCATGACGCTCGGCAGAGCACTTGTCAGGACGTTCTTCAAAACGATAGGCGTCCTACGCATCAAGACGTTCGGCAGGATTCCTGCAAGAATGCTCTTCAAGAGGGCATCGTTGAAGAAAAGGAAGGAGTTTGGTCTCGTCAAGATGTCTACTTCGCTTTCTACGAAGGGAGTGTTCAATAGAATCCATGACTTGATGAATTCCAGAAAAACTTTAAGCAGATATCGGTGTCATAAAACGCCTCGTCTGCTTTTGAGACTGCGCTGCCGAAGGGGAACATTAAGGTCCTACCTGCCGTAAGCCCAGTCTCTGATCAGGAATCCTGCCCCTTCCTCGATTTCTGCGGGAATCAGGAAGACTATATGCTCGAATTCCTGGATTACTTTCTGTCATGTAAATGGGTTAGTTCTCATTGACAAAAATTTTAATAACATTTTATCGCATAAGCGGATAAGCTCTCATTAACAAAATACGAAGGAGCTCTCATTCATTAGTCAGAGGCTCATCCAGGAAAAAGACTTGTAGACTACGTCCATGAAGTCTTATGTCCAATATCATAAGAAGCTTGAACTGTCCGTTTCGATCCTCGGTTCTCATTTGAGGATCTCCATTCGAATAATATTAATTCGTTCTCTTGGCAAAGAGAACGAAGACAGTCGATTTCCATTCTCTCTCTCTTCCTCGTCGAGGAAAGAATGTAGTAGAGAATTAGATGTTCAAGTGACTACAATACTTACGTATTTTATCTTTGCGTCATATTACTAATGTAGGGTTCAAGTCATATACGCATATCGTAGTTACCTCTACAGATGGCAACCGAAAGGACTGTTATTTTAAGTGTATTTAATCGGTCCTTCCTGCAAACTTCAGTTTCCGGTGTAAGGACAATGCTAAAAGGTATTGTTACAACAACACCAACTCAGCTTCTGCATCTAGCAAATTATGTTTCGCTTAAATATGCCTGCTTGAGAATTTGCTTCTGATCGATAATAGTAACAAACCTATTCCTTCGTAGAATAGAGTAGCTGGTAACTCAGGCAGAATAGTGCGAGACGACGATAGAAGGCTGCTGTCATTGTGGATGACGCAGTATATTTAATCGGTACTCCCGGCAACTTTCCAGGAGTTTCCGATACGACAACACAAAATCAGCTTCTGTATTTAGCGAATTCTGTTTCGCTTAAATATGCCAACTAGAGAGTTTCTGTTCAAATAATGAAAAATTTATTTCTTCGTAGAATAGAGTAGCTGGCAACTCGGCATAATACTGCGAGAAGGTGAACGTAAGCTGCTGTAACTGTACACCAACTCAGTATCAGCTAGCTTGCTGTTATGCGCGGTCGGTTACGTTTCTCTCTCCCGCGGGATTGATTGACAAACCGTATCTCTGCCCTACAATCATGGACTTTAGCCTCTGGTTGAGGGGATTTCTAGTAATCATGAATGAACACGACTTCCTTTTACTAAGAAATTTTCAACAGAGATATCTCTGAGACCTGTTCGGCGCTGGTTACCGCACTGTAACAGAATTCTGTACGAGTCTACCGCGGCATAGCACTATAATAATGCTCTCCTGCTTATGCAAAGCGCAGCCTTATTAGGGAAGGAAGCATGCTTAGTGAGGGAATGGATGAGTCTGCTGGGGACCATTTCCTCGCTGGAGAAGCTTGTTTCCCTGAATAGACTGCAATTCAGACCTCTACAGTTTTTCCTACAGGAGAACTGAAATAGCATCAAAGATCTCGAAATAATTCTAAACATCTCTCAGATAATTCCGCAGCTCTCTCATATCCCAAGAAGAGAGAGATGGTTATAGGCATAGACACGTAACATAACGATCCTCAAGAGGTTCGTTATACGATTGCACGTCCGTGCGGATCTTCTCGATCGACGGCAGCAACTACTGACGTCTGAGTAATCCTCGCGTAGAAGTATGTCGAGAGTTGTGGAGACTTTGGGGACTTCCTTTCGTAGATTTCTTCGCAATATTGAAGACGAAGAAGCCTCCTCTTCGTTGCTCCCTTATTCTCGATCCGAGAGCGGTAGCAATAGACGCCTTCCTATAGTAGGGAATGGGGATAGTTGGTTAGTCTCTTTTCCCCTATTCAAAAGCTTAGGAAATATAATAAGATAATCGCTGGCGTCAGAGGGAGCGAGAAAGATGCTGATCGGCCCATGTTGGCCTTCGAGAGGCTGGATTCACAGAGGTCACGTCCTTCAGAGAGCACTTTCCAAGGACCCTTCCTGAGAGAATCGGTCTACTCTAACAGCCTCACTTCGAGAGGTACCTAAAAACCTCTCCACTCTGTGTCTGAATGCTTTCAGACTGTCGAGAAGCGAGAGGATCTTCAAGATTAATTGCAAGTCTCATTGCCAAAGCAAAGCAGTGCTGCATATTTTGCAATGTACCAATCGGAGTGGGCCGTTTCTGGACATAGGGCAGGAAGAATGACTGTTCCTCCACCTCGACATCTGTGAATTACTTTACCGTCTTCCCTTTCCGTCTGAAGTATGGGATAAGCTAGCAGTCCCAACTATTGTAGAATACGGAAATATGTTGTTGACGGCCTCTAGGCTCAGAGATTCGGATCTGTCAAACAACAAAGCCCTTCATGATCTTTGAGGTATGTGGAAATCTTGAAATGGTCTGAAGTTCCTGATGTCAAAGCATTTCGAACCTCTCCTTTCTGTAAACTTAATACACGTGACCAGAAAGGCTAATTTTCTTACCACTCTAGCTACAGCAAAGAGGGTTAGTGAGGTTTTAGCCATCATCAGAGGTTTTGGCTTTGGAGGACATAATTCAGTGTGTCCTCTAAGCCTTCCGTTCTTGCTAAGAACGAAAACCCGTCTAACCCTTGGCCCAGAGGCCTGGAGATCAAGGGGATGGCACAAATTATTGGGCAAGAGCCACAGAGAGTCCTGTGCCCTGCCGGGGCTCTCAAGTTTTATCTTTATAAAACTAAAGAAAGTCGAGGTCATTCGGACAATCTGCGGTGTTCCGTAAAAAGACCAGACTTGCCCATGTCGAAGAATGCCCTGGCGTTATGGTTAAGGAGTTCTTTTAAAGAGGCTCATTCATTATGTTTGAACAAAGATTTGAAATCTTTTGAACTGAATGCTCACGAGGTGAGGGCGCGGCCTCGGAAGCATTTCAACAGAGCATGACACTCAGTAATATCCTGAGTGCCACGTTTGAGCGAAACAACTCTGTGTTCGCTTCACACTCCCGGCGGGATGTGAAGACGACATATGAGATCTGCGAGTCGCTAGGACCATACATATCCGTAGAAATATTATTGGGGGCAGGAAGCAGCACGAATCCTATCCTATAGAAAAGGGATAGGTGTGCTTTTAACTTTGAAGGGTCGGTCGCTTGAGGCGCTTTCCCTTTCTTTAGCCTAGAAGTTATGGGACTAACTTTGATAGGTTAGGTCAGGTGGTGGTTTTTAGCTTCGTTGCCCCCACAGTATGGTCAATATGGTCTAGTCACATTGTGGTCACGCTCCCGTTGACAGATCATCTAGAACTCACCAGCTACATAGGTCACTACCTAGCTGGAGACTCTAGTAAAGCAGAAGCAGACTTGGGTGACAGTAATCACGAAATTAGCTATGCTAACAGGTAAGGAACCAAGATGTCAATCATCTGCATGTAATTTTTTTCCTAAAATCCTTCTATTCTGTCCCTTCCCACCTCCAATGGTGGGATTCAGCTATATATATATCTGACAGGTAAGTTTCATGAACAAAATGTTATTGTCATGATACAATAAAGTTTGTTCATACTTACCTGGCAGATATATATAATTAAGTACCCACCCACCTCCCCTCAGGGGACAGTGGTATGAAAAATCTGAATAGAAAATGGGAATGGTTCCTGATATCCGCCTCCCAGTGGCGGGAATGGGTACTAACCACCTGGCCGCCCACTGCGTGTGCCGGGAGTTTTGAAATTCTGTCGGACTTCGGAGAATACAGCTATATATATATCTGCCAGGTAAGTATGATCAAACTTTATTGTATCATGACAATAACATATTTTATACCTGGATTTTTTAATATAGTTTTATCACAAAAAGTGCATTTTATGATAAAATTGATAAAAAACCCAAGAATTTGTGGATATTTCTCATAGAAAAATACAGCGAATAGGCGAATTTTCCATGAATAATATGGGGAAGTGTTCCAGAGAGAAATCCGCGAGTGTGTTAGTCCACGAATATGGGAGGTCCACTGTAGTTGTGTTTTTAATGATAAGTTAGTTAGGGGAATTTGTAAATTGATTGCTCAGTAATTTTGTCTTAAATCTATATTTGTTTTTGTTTTTTATCATGGCTGTATTTTGTGTGATACAAAAGTAGTAGTCTTCAAAACAGTTTTCATAGATACAAATTCAAAATGAGTTCCTGTACAAATTCATATAGTGGATGCAGTATGCAACTAGCCATGAAGAGCTTTTGATTAAAAAATGATCTTTTGTAAAGTGGGAGAGCCTGGACTACTTGGTAAAGGCCTCACCTACCTGTACACAACTGTATTGCTAATTAGTAACTCGCACCATTGTTTGAAAAATTAAGTTGTTCCGACACGTTATGCAAACCATCGGTCCTTTACATAAGGAATTACTATTCAGCGCCAGCTGGATCGGTCATAAGATTTACTAACAAGGCAGTTCGGCAGTAACTACTTGTCTGATGGTTGGGAGTCCTGCCCGACTGGAGGTAAACATACCACTTTGCTTTCGACCGCCGTCGGATGAAGACGTGTGCTCGCCTCTCTGCCCGCCTTTGTCATGAGATTGTTATCAAGCTTGCTTACTTTTCATCCTGTTTCTTAATACTAGTGTGAAGTGATTGTAAGTACTCTTTTTATTATTTTTTCATTATTTGTGGAATTGCATCACTGGATTTAATATGCAGTCCCACGAATAGAAGTCCTCTCGCCCCCTATCCAACTGGAGAGTGTGCCCTGGAGTGGGAGGCCATAAGTGTGGGGCATTCAGGTCCAGTGATGCCGCGGACCCTCATCCTTTGTGTACTGGATGCCGAGAACGTGAATGCTCATGGTCCTTGGCTTGTGATATTTGTCTCTCTTAGTCGGAGGAGCAGTGGAAGCTGTACGAGAAAAGGAAGAAGCCGTGTAGGGCTGCCAAGGTGTCGTCGGAAAGCTCTCCCTAGACACCTCTGGTGACTGATACATCATCATCTTTTCTCCCTCCTCGTCAGCTCCCGCGTATGGCTCTCTACCCTTCGGGGGACGTGTCCCCCTCCGCCTCTTCGCTGCAGAGGAGGGAGGGCGACACCCCAACCTGGAGTTGTACTTGGGGTCTTCTGTCCGCTCAGGGTGGGATCCTTCCCCCCTCTGAACGAACAGGAACCTCCCCTATTAACCCAACTGTTGCTTCCTCAGGTGTCTGCCTCTGCTGGTGGGGACCTTCAGCAGGTGTGCCGCTTGCTGAGCCTTCCGGGCACTCTGAGTATTCAGGGGCTCATCCATCATCTTGCTGCTGCCCCGGTCACTCACAGGGTGGAGACAAGGATGACCACGACCGTCTCGACGCCACGTTATGCTGGCCTGCCTCACCTGGTGTATACTCAGCACGTGACCATGGTCACCCCCTCGGCTGCAGTACAAACTCCGTTGCCGTATGTGCCCCGGAGGGAGCTGGTTCCTCCTACACCTGGTTTTGCTGTCCTCGCTCCGCCCCCTGATTTTGAGTGCCCAAAGAGCTCACCTCTGGATCGGCCTCCTGTTGCCATCACCGTACCTGGTGCCCCTGTTCCTGCCCATGGAAGTGCTACCACTCCCGCAGCTCCTTCCAGCCAGGTGGAGTTGGGCCCCATTGCCACCACAACTGCCCTAGCTCCAGCCTGGGTAGGAGACCTGTCTGCTGTCTTGAGGAAGCTGGCAAAGAAGAAGTCCAAGAAGAGGAAGGTGTCGTCGTCTTCGTCTTCATCTTTGTCGTCGTCTTCTGCCGCCTCTTCCCCTTCGACTTCCAAGGCCCCCCAGTCGAGGAATAAGAAGGTAGCCTTGCCCCCCTCCCCCCAAGAAGTCTCGCACAGAATTCTAAGGGTCTGTCTCGCTCCACCAGGACAGGTGGGTCTTCCACTGGTCCTCCCGTTCCGGCCCGTCTCTCCTTCCTCAGGGAAGAAGAAGACGGGGACTGTGGAGGTACCAGCTACTGCTGGTACCTCCGCTCCCGGCTCCAGAGGTTTCACCTCTAGACCGGGAACCGTCTCGGCCGCTCGTTCGCCAGTGTCATCAAGTGTACGGTCACCTACCGGTGATCGTGGAGCCAGGAACCAGACGACTGAGTACGCTCACCGCCAGGATCCATGCACGGAGCGGAAGGATGGCAAGAGTCGCTCAGGTGACTCACCAGACCGGCGATCGCTCGCACAGTGATCATCTAGTTCCCAGGGTTGACATGATGGTCCCACCAGACCGTTCAACTGTCAATGCTTGGAAGAGGTCTCCCCGGTCACCAGGAACAGTTTCAGCTGCTTCTGGGACCGTGGCGCTTCGTGAGGATGGTGCTCACTCTCACTGCGTTAGTGAACACTACCAGTCACCCGACCGTTGCTCCCACCAGGACCGGATGGCTTGCATGGCTGGTAGCAGCTCCCCTGATGCACGAGACTGACGCTACTGTCCTTAGTCCAATTTTTCTCCACAGGGAGACCGCGTGGAGACCGCTGGTCCAGACCTGCAGCTTGATCACCACCGTGGGTTGGTGATTGCCTACAGTCCTCCCAGCCTGCTGGCTCTGCTGATAGGCAGGGTAGGAGCGTCAGGTCTTCCTCACCTGTCCCTTCAACCTCCTTGGGCTACACCGGAAGGAGCGAGGCGAACAGGAGTGACTGTGAAGAGTGCGCTCCCTACGGTCCGGCCACGAGAGCCTATGAGCCTGGCTCGGTCCTAGGACTAAGTAGATTGTATGCTCAAGTGGTTGGAGGAGACCACGAGGGGTCTGGCTAAGTTCATCCTCCTGAAGGAAGAGTGTCTCGGGAAGTGATCGGCCTGGATAGATCTGACGGTCTATCTCCTCAGGACACAATCACTCTTGAGATACTGAGGTCCTTTGCAGAGGTCATTGCACTGATTCATCATCACAACGACCTCGGGTAAGGATTGGTGGTTGCTCCCTCTGACCCTCCATCGAGGTTGGAGTCGTTCTGGGGTCCTAAGAAAGAACCCAGAGGGATGGTGGGACTGCCTCAGTCTTCCTTGGCCGACAGTGTGTTGGACCAGGTGAACGCCCTTGTCTCCAGACAAGAGGCCACCAGGTCGAACAAGCTGCATCCCCCTCCTCTGCCTCGTCAGCAGTGCTTCTACTTGCCTTCGGTAGACCCGTTGCCAACCAAGCAGGTTGACCTGGAGCTAGCTCGTCTAACTTCGGGAGTATCTCTTCATCACCTGCTGTCTGAGTTCTCGCAACAAGAGGCATTGGCCCTGGAATCCACTGCCATGGCAGCTTTCCAGGCCATCTCCTGGCTGGGTTTGTGGTCCCTCACGGTATCCAGAGTCACAGCCTCCTTGGGAGCTATTGTTCCTGAGGGGGACTCGGTGTTCGGGAGACTCTGCTAGTCTGGAGGTAGGGCCATCTCCTACCTGGCCCACCAGACTGCCAACCTGTGTGCCAACCTGGTTTTGAGAAGATGGGATGCAGTCCTGGCTCACATAACCAGAGCGGCCAGTTGAGAGGTGACATTGGGTCTACGCAATGGACCATTGCTGGGTTCCTCCTCTCTCTTCCCCAGAGAGATGGTGGACGCTGCGGTGGAAAAGAGGAGAGCTGAGGACAGTGACCGCTTAGTATAGCAGGCAGTTACGAAGACTTCTGGGCAGTCTCGTTCAACTGTGGCTAAGCCTCGAAGCTTAGCTAACGCTTCCTCCGCTTCCAAGATGTCAGCACCGTCGAGGGTAGCGCGAGGAAAGACCCAGCCTTCCTCTTTCACTTCGAGAAGTGAGCATCAGCCCTCCTCTCAAGCCTCTTTCTCTTGTGGGAAAGGGGCTAAGCAGAAGGGGAAGAGAGGGAAATGTTAGGGACAGCATTCCCCCTAAACTACTGCTGGAAGTATGGGGGTGCCTGGTGAGCCATTGGGCAACTTGGCAGTGCTACGGAGTTGAGACTTGGTTAGTGGATGTCCTTCAGGAGGGATACCTATTGCCCTTTGATTCGAGGCCACCCCTCACCTCACACCCGGTCCATCTTCAGACGTACGTCCCCGGTTCTGCCAAGGACGTAGCACTGACACAAGAAATAAAGACCATGCTGAGTAAGGAGCTGTGGAGATCGTGCGAGATCAGTCACCGACTTTTCCTGGTGGAGAAGTCTACGGGGGGGCTGGAGACCGGTGATAGATCTCTCTCCCTTTAACCGTTTCGTTTGCCAGACTCAGTTCACAATGGAAACGGCACGCTCAGTGCTCGACTCCATCAGGGAGAACGATTTCCTGCTTTCGGTGGACCTGAAGGATGTGTATTTTCAAATACCCAACCACCAGTCCTCCAGGAAGTACCTCCGCTTTATCCTCGACGGGACGGTGTACCAATTCAAGGCACCTTGTTTCGGTCTCTCAACCGCCCCACAGGTGTTCACGCTAGTGTTCAATCTGGTGTCGGCTTGGACCCATTCAGTCAGGATACGTCTGATGAAGTATCTCAACAATTGGCTGGTCCTCGCGAGCTCCTGCTCGCATTTGCCACAGAACAGAGATCGACTCCTCGACTTCTGTCGTGATCTGGGGATGGTAAATTTCGAGAAGTCAGATCTCGAACCCAAGCAGAGGATAAAGTACCTGGGCATGCTGATCGATACAGTAGCAGCATGAATCTTCCCCGCAGACTCGCAGATCAGCAGGTTCAGGGAGGCAGCCAGGCAGTTCCTGTCACGACAGGAACAGTCAGCTCAGCAGTGGCAAATCATGATCAGTCACCTGTCGTCACTAGAAAAGTTAGTCCATCGCGGGCGTCTTCTCCTGCGGTCTCTTCAATGGAGACTAAAGGAGTGCTGGTCACAGGCATAGGATCCACAATCCTTCCTGGTTCCTCTCACGGAGGAAGTAAGGCAGGACCTGGTTTGGTGGTTAGATGACAGGAACCTCTTAATAGGAGTGCCCCTGCGCACTCCCCCTCCGGAGATGTTTATGGTCTCAGACGCATTGACCGAGGTTTGGGGCACACACATGGAAGAGTTGCTGGTTGTAGGAGTGGAACCATCACGACAGGCACTTTCACATCAACTTCCTGGAACTCAAGGCAGCATTTCTCACGCTCCAAGAGTTCCGGGAATGACTGATGGGACACTCATTGGTATTGATGAGCGACAACACCACGATAGTGACATATGTCAACAAACAGGGGGGCCTAGTGTCCCTCCCGTTACACCAGTTGACAATGCAAGTGCATGAGTGGCCCATAGCTCACTCGGTAGAGCTGTCAGCTAGGTACATTCCAGGCAAGAGGAATGTAGTGCCAGACAAGCTCAGCCGCCAGAATCAGGTGATTGGGACCGAATGGTCTCTTCACCCAGATGTGGCGCAAAGGCTCTTCGACCTGTGGGGCCGTCCAGTAGTGGATCTGTTCGCCACCCGACACAACAGAAAACTTCAGGATTTCTTCTCAGTTGTGCCGGACCCATGGGCAGCTGCAGAGGATGCTTTCCAACACCCGTGGGACAACCTCGTAGTCTACGCCTTTCCCCCATTCTGCCTGATTCGCAAGGTGATCAGCAGGGTGCTGGTCACCAGTAATCTTCAGATGATTCTAGTGGCACCCAAAGGGCCTCAAGCCATTTTGTATCCGGACCTGCTGGCTCTTCTCTCAGAGGCACCGCGAGATATTCTCCCTCTGCACAACCTGCTGTGTCAACCGCACGTGGCACGGTACCACCAGGCAGTACAGTCCCTGTGTCTTCACGGCTGACGGTTATCCACCATCTCTTGCAAGCGAGAGCTTTTCTCGCCGAGCAGTAACAGAGATGGTGGGATACTTCAGACAGTCTTCTGCAGCAGTATAGCAGGGAAAGTGGTTCGTCATCTGTGGTTGGTGTCGTAGATGGGGTCTCTCTCCGCTCAGAGCCACATTTCAGCAGGTAGTGGATTTCTTCATCTTTCTTCGCCGAGAGAAGCTCCTCTCTGTCTTTGCAGTCAAAGAATACAGAGCTGCCCTGGCCCTAGTCCTTAAACTGCGAGGAGTTGATATTTCCTCCTCCATGGAAAGCTCTCCTAACGAGGAGCTACGAGAGGTCTTGCTCACCCAGGGAACTCAGGCCCCTGGGGTGGGATGTGACTCAGGTCTTAAGGAGTTTGACTCATAGACCCTACGAGCCTCTCCAAGAGTCGTCAGACAGTGATATGACCCTCACGACCGTCTTTCTGCTGGCCCTGGCATCGGCGAAGAGAGTAGGAGAACTTCATGGTCTTTCCTTCGATGTTAAACTCTTGAGGAGAAGGGGATTGGTTACACTCTATTTTGTCCCAGATTTTGTTGTGAAAACTCAGAACCCTTGGTACCTGACGCCAGGTTCAAGTCCTTCACGATCCCCTCCCCAGAGGACTTCACCGGTAATGATATGGAAGAGATGCTGCTTTGTCCTGTGAGGGTGCTACGGCGCTATCTGAAGGAAACTCAACACCTCAGACCTGAGTGTTGACGCCTCTTTGTTAGCACCTGGGTGACCAAGAAAGAAGTGTCCAAGAACACTGTTTCTTTCTGGCTTCCTGAGGTAATCAGGAAAGCATACGACTTCGAGAGGAGTGCCGACACCAGTACCTTTTGTCTGAGAGCCCACGAAGTTAGAGGCATTGGTCCAACCCTTGCATTCTGCAAGACTTGCCTGTCGCACAGGTGCTGAAGGAAGGGGTGTGGACCAACCAGACCACTCTCACTTCCTTCTACCTTCGCGATATTGCCCATAGGTCCTTGGACACTTTTTCCTTGGGACCCGTGGTGGCTGCTCAACAAGTCGTGTAGCTTACTCAGCTCCTTTACAGGACAAGGTAGCATTTCGTCCTTGTGATATTGCATGAATGGAGAGTGAATAGTGAATGAGTGTGTGACTGGCTCCTCATCCTCCTCTTTTCTTCCGTCTCCCTGCTGACAGAGTGTAGCGGTAGTCACAACGCTGGACAGGACGACGATGCAGGTAAGCTACATAACCAAGCTCCATTCTAGAAGCATTTATCCGTCCTTTTCTAGCAAGGGGGGAAGCGGACAGCAGTAAGAAACAAACCCAATACTTTATATTTGGCTTTTTACTTTTGACACTAGTTCCTGCTTGCTATTCATAAGAGGTATGCATGCCTCCCTCCTATGAATTGGTCCAGAGGTCTGACCATTGATCCTGCAGTTCACACTCCGATCAGTTGGACAGAGGCTAGGTTCCCCCCTTTGCCCTTACAACCAGGAAGGGAACCCAGGTTGGGCAAACACCAGTCTGATCACAAGACTCAGATTCCTCCCACCAGTAATTGAGTCTTCCTTATGTAAAGGACCGATGGTTTGTATAACGTGTCGGAACAAATCACAATTTTTGAAAGTAAATTGTATTTTCCTAGCTATACAAACCTGAGGTCCTTTACATATTTCTGGGCTCAGCTCGTGTCGGCCTATGAAAGTAAATCCTTAATATCATCTTTCTAGGTAAAATTATCCTAAAATTACCAGAGAAAAAAAACAAAATTAAGAAAAATGTCAGTAAGACTCACTCGCTCACTCTTAAAAAGAAGTGTCGGTATGATATAGGGGCGAGTGTGGAACACTACCACGAGACAAACACCAATTAGAACTTCCCTATCAGAATCCCCCTAAGAGAGAGCTGATACCAACGGGCGATGCAGCCTCTACTACTACTACTAGAGGACGCCACGGACAGCAGCGCCCCTAGCGGTCATCCTTAATTTTTAGCGCCAGCATCTTGACGCTGTTTTCTCTTGTGCTTTCACTATTGTGGATTTACCTCGTTTTCTAAGATGGAACGTTCTGCATTGCCACGGCTAAGTTAAGTAACTCTAAGTAATATTTTATCATAGTTTTTATCTTCCGGGTACCAGTATTTTCCTTTTTATAGGTCATATACGGTTCCCCGGTTGTCTCGTGGCGGCCATGCTGCCTCGTAAGAATTCCCGGTCCTCCATACTGGGACTTCTTATACTTATGGGCTTATTTTTCACGTTCATTGTTTTACATCGAGTTTTAGCTAGGTTAGCCCTCTTACCATTCTCTTAGCTTGGTATTTAGGGCTATCATTATTTATTCTGGCCCAGCATCCCGGCTCTTGCTCTACATCGGCTATCGCTGGCTCCGAGTAGGCTACTGTTTCTTGGAATAGTGCCTCCTCCTGGGCTTCTTTCTCTTTTCCTAAAAGTGTCTCTTCCACCTTTCGATGTATTTTATTATTATTATTATTATTATTATTTAGGGTGTTAGGCTAGCCTAGGTGCTTGTTCCATGTATTGGTACAGCTTGGTTCACGTGGCCCTACCACGGTTGTGGTGATCGCGCCTAGGCCACTTAGAGCACGTGTTCCATAGCACCTCACCCTGCCCTTCCTCCCTCTCTCTGATGTAGGGAGGAGGAGCTGGGGGACCCTGGATTGTCATACACCTCTTTGCCTTCTCTCTCATTCCCGGAGGTGCCAGGGAGGTTCCGCCAGCAGGGGGTTTAGGCGACCACTAGGAGGTACCGGGTCTCCATACGGTAGTTGGTGAGGTGGGAGGAGTAGGCCATCCCTTCCCCCTTCCTCGCTCCCGCCGTGTTTCACGGGACTCCTTCCCCCCCATACCCTCACTCAGCCACCTCCCTTACGATACGAAAGGAGCCTTCCGTCGCAGCCGGGGCCCCTTTGGTGATAGGTTATTGGCTCCTCTAGCGGGTAGGGTGGGTACTATGGATGGTCGTTTTGCTTGCCTTACTATATCCTTTTATCTCTCCCCCGCTACCGGAAGGGAGCTTACCCTTACATAACGCACTCTTCTAGTAGACGGGTGGAGAGAAGTTGGTTTTGATGTTATTACTGTACTATGTTAAGGATATATACCCTAATTTAAGATGTTTTACAATGAATTGTGTTTTTTACTATTATGTTATCAACCATCCCCGCCATTTTACGTTGTGGTTTCCTTTACCACCACTCCTAGTTGGTTGATTTTTGTGCCTCCGCCACTGGCGGAGCCATAGACTTTCTTTCCAACATGGTTACCACACGTATTTTAGCAGGGCTCTGGTTTCATCTAACTTTATCGCTCCGGCACCAGCGGAGCATATGTTAGACTGTAAGTATTACTCTGTACTCATGTACGTTTTCTACTTACAGGCTACCAACTGTCAGGTCCTCGCTTGCAATGCGACGTTACATGACCCCTGCGGACACGATGAGTGCAGGTCTCATGCCCGTGTGCCACCTGTTCAACGAGTTCATCGTTTGGCATCCCGAGGCCTGCACCATTTGCTACGACCTGGTCGGTCAGCTGGTTGATGGGGTAAGACCATTATAAAACTAGTTATCAATTTACTAACACTTTTAGTTCCGTAAGTTTGTTAACCCTGTCGCAATTGGTAGCTAATTCAGCCTTTCTTCAGGCTAGCGGGGTGAGGGAAGTCGCCCTCGCCACTCTGAAAGCGTGGGTAGGCGGCTTTGGAAAGAACGCCGCCAAGGGCCAGCCCTACATTCTGGACAAAAAGCTGGCCATCCAGATCTTCCCTGCGGGCAAGTCGACGGGCTACGTCGATCCCTTGTCCGCCGCCCCCGTAATAGCCGCCATCCAGCAAGATCTTCAGCAGTCGTTGGGGCTCGTAGCCGCCCAGGAGCCAGTCCCGGACGTCGCCGGCCTGGATCTGAACCTCGAGCCGATGGCGGTAGGGAGTGAGGGTTTGTTGGTTGAGGTAGGTTTGTCGGGCGCCCAAGGTCTTTCCTTGGACGCTCCTGGATCTTCTCCTGTCTTCTTCTTCCGCATCTTTCCAAGGCTTTCCGGGATCTGAGATCCCTAGCCGCACTCCCGCTCTCTCTGTACCTCCCAAGGAGAAGGGAAAGAGAGAACCGAAGACTCTGTCTAAGTCGACTTCTAGAAAGTCGTCTTCGTCTTCTTCGGCTAGGAAGTCATCGACTTCTTACGCCGACGCGGTGAAGGCTAAGCCAAGCTCTTCCCAGTCGAAGAGTTCTAGAGGCAAGGCTTCGAAGGAGAAAGCTCGCGCTACCTCCGAGTCGTTGCCTTCTCCCGCCTCCGTTGCCCCCTCTCCGGCTATGCCGGCAGGGGTAGCAAGCACCAGCTCCTGCGTTCCTTCTCCTGTCTCACCAGGAATGATGGAGCAGGTAGGAGTGATGGTGGGTTCTCAAATCTCAGCTTGGGGAACCCGCTTTGAGCAGATGTTCGCACAATTGTCGAGCACTCTGTCTCAAACTGGACAGACCGTCCAAGAACTCTCGAATAGAGTAAGAGAGACTGAGGATCGGATGTCTGGGCTATCCCAGGCTCCTCCCCCAGTATCCCCTGCTTCTAGCACGGGGATCATCCAACTCCCGTCTTACGACTCTCTGCCAGCTTTCTCTATGGAGAATCCATGGAGAGTAGCGGCCTACGCTCCCTTTAAGGACGGGATGATTTCGATCCCGGAGTTTGGCACTCGAAGGATTGAGGACTTCGAGTTCTATCCTCCGGGTCTGTCACAGCCTTTCATCGGGTATGCTAGGCTGACACCAACGGCTCTTACAAGGGAGGACAAGATCTCGAAGGAGTCTGTCCTCTACCATTAGAGGGAACCACGCCCAACGGGAATGGGTTCACTGCCTTGAGGACTGGGAGTGTACGAATACTAAACTCCAGGCCTATAAGAGCCCCATTCACTATTTTCGCCACGGAAGAGGAGGTCTCTCTTCGTTCGCCACGAAATTGGGGTTGGAGAAGGCTCTTCAGGCAGTCCTCAAGGATGAGCCCCTTCCGCAGTTGAGAGAGTCGGAGTCCACTTCTCCACTCTTTCCCGCCTTCGGAGATTATGGGAAAACCTGCCTGCTACTTTCACGCAGGGTAAACTCAAAAGCCGGACTGCGCTATGGACCAGTTCGGTGAGAAGTTGCCTAGGCTGCGGACTCCCTAATCCAGCAGAGTTCGATGCGCGGACTAGGTTGGCAGGTCCCTTAACTCTATCATAATCACGGAAATGGCTGCTCTGACTTATGCGAACGAACCGCTATTTAAGATCTTAGCGAAATCCACAATTTCACACGGTTTTGCTAGACGCTTTTGACTTCTTCCAAGCAGGAAGAAAACTGTCGGAAGCATGTTCAAGAGTGTACTATCAGGCACGAGCCTAATAGACTCTTATCTGCCAGCATGTGGGGAGCGGATCTCTTACCAGAGTCAGCAGTGAACGAAGTTCATCACGAAGCTGCTAGACTCAACCAGAGCTTAGAGCTAGGTGGGGCATTTCCTCTAAGAGGAAAACAGGAATCCGTTCCTACTGCTGGCAAGAAACCAAAGAAGGCTGGTAAGAGATTCCAGCCATACAAAAAACTTCAGCCTCAGCAGCAGTTTGTGCAGGCGGTCCCAGTCACCCAACAAGGACAACCTGCTACAGCTAAAAACAAACTCAGCCGTTCCTCCTGGTGCCCCAGCAATCCCAGCCTTCTCGACCTCCTATGCCATCTCGCCTGCCTTTAACCCTGCTTATGAGGTTCAAGGCTACTCTCAATCGAGGGGTAGGGCGAGAGGTTACTTCTTTCGTCACCGTGGCGCAGGAAGGGGGTGGGCAGGAGTAAACAGTTCAGAGGTAGGGCTGGTGGCCAACCCGCCCATCAGCAATGAGGTTCTCCAGGTAGGAGGAGGCTGTTCCTTTTCCGCCACAGGTGGGGGTTCAGCAGTTTTGGGCACAGAGCATAGTGTCCAAAGGATTAGGCTGGAGCTGGATCCAAGATCTCCTCCAATCAAATCATTCCATCAGCTACCGTCAGAGGAATTGATAGATTACGCGGAAGAACTCCTTCAGAAAGGAGCTATTGCGAGAGTCAAGCATCTAAAATTTCAAGGTCGCTTATTCAGCGTGCCAAAAGAAAAGGCTCAACAAAAAGAAGGGTAATCTTAGACTTGTCAAAGCTAAACTCTTTCATTCGCTGCGACAAGTTCAAGATGCTTACCCTCTCGCAAGTAAGGACCTTACTGCCGCGGGTGGAGCCGTCAACAATGCTCCATCGATCTTAACAGGACGCATATTATCATATCCCTATCGCCAGGCACTTCCGCCCCATTCCTAGGATTCAGGCTAGGAAATCAGACATTCTCATTCAAAGTGATGCCCTTCGGTCTGAATGTAGCCCCCAGGGTATTCACAAAGATAGCAGAAGTGGTTGTACAACAATTGAGAGCTCAGGGAATCATGGTAGCGGCTGCCTACCTCGACGATTGGGTTTAATCTGGGCACCAACCAGTCGAGGAATGTCTCAAAGCTACCAAAAAGGTAGTTCACTTTCTGGAACATCTGGGGTTCCAGATAAACAAAACGAAATCCAGACTTGTTCCGGAATCTCGTTTCAGTGGCTGGGAATCCAGTGGGATTTGTCCTCCCACAATCTATCAATTCCAGTAGCCAAACGAAGGAAATAGCAAAATCTGTCAGGCAATTTCTCAAGTGCAAAACAAACGTCAAGAAGAAACCAGGAGAGAATCCTAGGGTCTCTTCAGTTTGCTTCAGTAACAGATATCCTTCTGAAAGCAAGGCTGAAAGATATAAACCGAATTTGGCGGTCAAGAGCAAAACTCCAAATATCGAGACAAGTTGTCAGTAATCCCACAGATCCTCCGCAACCAAACTACGGCCTTGGTCAAAAGTAAAGAACTTAGCCAAAAAAGTACCCCTTCAATATCCCCTCCCAGTGTTAACCATTCACACGGATGCATCCCTGTCCGGGGTGGGGGGGATACTCTCAGTTCAAACAGGTTCAGGGGACTTGGTCAGTTCAATTTCGCCAGCTCCCCACATAAACGTGTTGGAAGCAATGGCAGTATTTTCTTACTCTGAAGAGACTGCTTCCCCCGAAGAAGTCTCATCTAAGGCTAGTTTTGGACAGTGCAGTGGTAGTTCATTGCATAAACAGAGGAGGGTCCAAATCCAAGCATGTGAATCATGTCATGATAGCATCTTTGCATTAGCAAACAAAACACAAATGGCATCTGTCTGCCACTCACCTGGCAGGAGTAAGGAATGTGATAAGCAGACTCCCTGTCCCGGTCAGTTCCTCTGGAAATCAGAGTGGTCTCTGGACGGCGGGTCATTCCAGTGGGTAGGCCGGAGAGTCCCCAGGTCTCCAAGTGGATCTCTTCGCCTCACAAGCGAACCACAAGCTCCCTTGCTATGTGGCCCCCAACCTGGACCCTCTGGCTTATGCCACGGACGCCCTGTCGTTGGATTGGAATCAGTGGAGGAGAATTTACGTTTTTCCTCCAGTGAATCTTCTCCTGAAAGTCCTAGACAAACTAAGGTCTTTCAAAGGGATAGTAGCTCTGATTGCACCGGACTGGCCCAAGAGCAACTGGTATCCACTTCTCTTGGAATTGGGTCTCCGACCTCAACGGATCCCCAAACCCCAAACTATCACAAATCAGTACAAATGAGGACTGTGTTCGCTTCCTCAGGAACTCTCCAGAACCCTAACTTTATGGACTTCATGAGTTGCGGCTAATAAGATGCTAACATTGATCCACAAATATTCTCTTCCTGGAATCAGATAAGAGGGAGTCAACCATCAGACAATATGACTCAGCTGTTAAGAAATTAGCATCTTTCTTGAGAGAATCGAACACTACAACCATGACAGTTAATTTGGCTATATCCTTTTCAGATCTTTATTTGAAAAAGGTTTAGCAGCTAGCACGATTACCACTCACAAGTCGGCTTTGAAGAAAATCTTTCAAGTAGGTTTTCAGATAGATTTAACTGAATCTTATTTCATTCATCTATCCCTAAAGCCTGTGCTAGACTTAGACCTTCTCAGAGGCCTACTACAGTTTTCATGGTTCTTGAATGATGTTCTCAAACTAGCTTCAGATACTGACAACTCATCTTGTACATTCATAATGCTCCTGAGGAAGACTCTATTCTTATTAAGCCTAGCCTCAGGAGCAAGAATTTCAGAACTGTCGGCTCTATCCAGAGATGCGGGTCATGTGGAATTTCCTCCCATCAGGAGAATTTCTACTTGCTCCGGATCGTAGCTTTTTAGCCAAAAATGAAGATCCTCTGGCAAGGTGGGCTCCTTGGAAGGTTATCCCACTTCCACAGGATCCTTCTCTTCTGCCCAGTATCAACCCTTAGAGCCTTTCTATCTCGTACTTCTTCTAGATCCTCGGGTGCTCTCTTCATGAGAGAAAAAGGTGGTACTTTGTCAGTTAAAGGTATTAGGCAACAAATCCTTTACCGTCATTAAACAAGCCAACCCTGAGTCATTCCCAAGAGCACATGATATCAGGGGAGTAGCCACCTCTATTAACTATTTCCAACATATGAACTTTGAGGATCTTAGGAAGTATACTGGATGGAAATCCCCGACAGTCTTTAAACGGCATTATTTAAAGTCCTTGGAATCTTTAAAGTTTTCAGCAGTAGCAGCGGGAAACATAGTTTCCCCTGATACTGCTTAGTAGTTGTAGTATTGATCCAGGTCTCCTTCTACCTACTTCAACCTCAAACATGCCTCACCTATCACCAGGCTACTCATCATTATAGCCTTAGCCGTTGTGTGTTATAGTGGTTTTGTCCCTTATTTTTTTGTTTTGCTAGGGACAACCACATGGGTACTGATATGTACCCCAGTGGCCTCCTAACCTTATATGCTAGGTTAGGCCACAATATGTTTGTGTAAATTTCCATTTTAACTTGTGATAACTTCAGTCACAATGTGTTGTATATATTTGAATTACTTGTTTTATTTGTTATTAATGATGGAAATTGAGTGTACCTACCCTTATTTTTATTGGCAGGGTAGGACACATGTATGATATATTAATTGTACTTATATGTTCTAATTAAGTAAATTCAAACATTTCCTTATTTTACATGCATATTTATGATTTTTTGTTACTACCATTTAAGTACTTTAAGTTTACTAACATTCTGTTATTGATTACTGTTATAAGTTAGTTTAAGTACTTATTTTGTATGCTGTATTTGATTTACTTATATTATATCCATCATTTTAATATGTTTTTCATTTTTCCCTTTTCCATCTTGTCTGTTTCTCTGGTACTCTTTGTCATGGGCCGCACAGCTGAGCCCAGAAAAGGGATTTTGAAACGAAGGAAAAATCTAATTTCTGGGTGATTGGCTCGTGTCAACGCCCTATGAAACCCGATCCCTTTTTTATGGTTTGTTTTCCCCATTGCAGGACAAGATGTATTTATGTTTTAATTAAGATGACCCTAGGGGCGCTGCTGTCCGTGGCGTCCTCTAGTAGTGTAGTAGAGGCTGCATCGCCCGTTGGTATCAGCTCTCTCTTAGGGGGATTCTGATAGGGAAGTTCTAATTGGTGTTTGTCTCGTGGTAGTGTTCCACACTCGCCCCTATATCATACCGACACTTCTTTTTAAGAGTGAGCGAGTCAGTCTTACTGACATTTTCTTAATTTTGTTGTTTCTCTGGTAATTTTAGGATAATTTTACCTAGAAAGATGATATTAAGGATTACTTTCATAGGGCGACACGAGCCAATCACCCAGAAATAGATTTTTCCTTCGTCAAAATCCCTTAATCCTACCTCATACCACCCTCACTCGTTCCTGGGCCTAAAGCAAAGTGGTATGTTTACCTTCAGTCGGGCAGGACTCGTGACCATCGGACAAGCAGTTAGTGCCGAACTACCTTGTTAGTAAATCTTACGACCAGTCCAGCTGGCGCTGAATAGTAATTCCTTATGTAAAGGACCCCTGGTTTGTATAGTTAGGAAAAATACAATTTATGTACTCTAAAAAATTGTGTTGTTTTGAGAGATAATAGGTAGTCTGTATGAAACATTCTCATTTTCAAAATGTTCAACTCTGTGTATCTTTACTTAACAGTTGAACTCCATGATGTATTTGAGTCTTCAACATTCATCTTTCTGGTGTTTGAACTTTGTGAACATGGAGAGCTTTTTGATCACCTTACTACAGTTGTCACTTTGTCAGAAAAGAAAACAAAGTAAGTATTGTCTTTCTTACTAGAATGTTCTGAGAATCCTTTTTATATATAAATTTTCTGTAATATGTTGTTCCTTTTTGTACTTTTCTGGAATATGTTGCTCCCTTTTGTAAATACAATGCATAAGTAACTTACCAAGTAATTGCATAGCTATCAGTTCCATTTATTTGCAGCAGTTTAGATTCAAATTTAGCTGTATTGACGCCGATACTCTGTGTTCTCTGTAGATGACACCAGTCTCACCCGCTAACAAGAGGATTATCCAAAACAAAAGTAGAGTAGCTTCAAGTTGAGTTTTCCTTGTTTTGCTGTTTCTTAATGGAGTAGATAGTTTGCTTTTACTGCAAAACAGCATTTTATTGATTAACTACCTTTTACCAAGTGGCAGACTATAATGTAAATATTGGTTTATCAAATTGATATTTATGTTTTTTACGGACTTGGTATTGTTCAATAATACCATTTGAGTAGGGAACTTAATCTTTCGATTAACTCATCTTTATGATGAGCAACTTAACTACGTTAAATGTTGCTTAGTTGATAGACAAGTAGGGTAATAATATAAACTGTATTTGCTACCATCTTTATCGAGTAGCGTAAAACATTGCATTTGTTACCAGACAGATTTTGGTACAGTTGGACCCCTTGTATTTGCCGGGGATGTGTTACAGACCCCCCCTGCAAATATAGCTAGAATCCGTGAATACTTAGAACCCCTATAAAAATGCTTAAAACTACCTTATTTTGTTAGTTCAAACTCAAGAAAAACCCATTAAATACCTTATATCTGGTTTTTTAATAGTTTTACCACAAAAAGTGCATTTAATCATGAAATTGATATTAAAATACTGTACAGGCAGTCCCTGGTTATCAGCGGGGATTCCGTTCTCTGTGGGCTGCCGATAAGCAAAAACTGCCATTAACCAAAACTCGGCTACATATGGCACCAATATCCGGTTAGCGGTGCATCTGTTAGGTATGTTATGGCCCCATAACCTTATTATCAGTGCCCAGAACTCATTGCATTATGGCGCCATAAATTTCTGATCGTATGATGCTTCACAAGCCCCATAGAACCGCCAATAACCTGGGACTGCCTGTAATTTGCGGAAATTTCTCATAGAAAAATACCGTGCAAATATGCAAATTTCCCACAAGTCCTCCAGACAACCAAAAGAGGTTTCAGTTCATCCTTCCAGGACAGTATCTCCCCTGTAGATGCGGCCCATTCGTGGCAGCAGACTGAGATCTTTCTCCAGGTCTCGATGTAGTAGCAGATTCGTCCCCAGGTCTATTTAGAAATCCTCATCCAAATCTTCCTCTCACAAGTGAGGATTACAGCCTCCTAACTCTGGTAGGGGCCAGGCTCCTTCTCTTCTGGGAGAAATGGAGAGACGGGTGTGAACCTTGGATGATCAACATCCTGAGAGAGGGTTATACCATCTCCTTCAAAGAAAGCCTCCTTTAACCATAGAGAAATCCGTAAATATGTGAATCCACGAATCCTAAGAATGTGTATACGCAACATGCATCTGTTATCAGTTGCACTGCCCAAGTAATAGGCGCATACCTCTAGGCTAGTTCTTCTGGTGTGTGACTGAGATAAGCACCTTCTCTTAATTAATCTGAAAATCAGGTCATGCTTTCAGGCCTCCCAAGAGTTTCAAGTTTTGATTTTGAGACAGTCAGTGGTACAGTGCTCCCTGTTTTACGCAGTAACAGGTTCCAGAGCCTGTTGCGGAAATGCAAAGATCCCCTCCAAAAATTCTTATAACTGCTAAATACCCAGTGCCCGATGGACAAAAATGATAATAACTGTCTATTATAACATTTCACCACTGAATTTGATAGTTCAAACAACAATATACCTAAAATTATCATACTAAAATAATTTAATATCATTTTAAACAACAATAATCCCAAACCATCTTCCCAAAACATCCTAAGGCATCTTAGATTAGTACCCTTTAACAACTGCTACTCTGAAGTAGGCATGTATGCCCCCTAAAATGCTCATAACAATGATTTACTAATTTTGAAATATTGATAGTAATGTAAACAGAAAATTATCTATAAAATGTTTAATCAATCTTTAATACAAATTAGATAAATCTGTCTTAAAGAATGTTTGACAACTAAACAAGTTACCCCTGTACTACTGTATACATAAACCATTTTCTCTCATTCCAGGTTAATCCCGGACTGAGCGTAATCGGTGCTCTCTCTCTCTCTCTCTCTCTCTCTCTCTCTCTCTCTCTCTCTCTCTCTCTCTCTCTCTCTCTCTCTCTCTCTCTCTCTTTAAGAGTAATATAAAATGTATTTGAAATATTACTATAAAATGTTTTGGATAATAGAGCATATTGTACTTGAAGAGTAGTAGTTATGTATCTATTACACTCATTCTAGGTTGAACCCTGGACTGAGCATAATAGGTGTATGACTCTCTCTCTCTCTCTCTCTCTCTCTCTCTCTCTCTCTCTCTCTCTCTCTCTCTCTCTCTCTCTCTCTCTCTCTCTCTCTAGGCAAAGGCAATCATAAAATGACTCATTTCAAATTAATGTTCAACATGAAAAAGAGAAATGAGATTAGACTACCGTCGATAAGACCTAAAAAAGCTAAAGGAAGTCATTAAAAATGTAGAGTATGACAAAAACACAAGCATAGATAAAAGTACTGGGAAGCCTTTCATTAGGAATACACAGAAAAACACACTTGATGTATACCATTAAGGCAAATACTAACAAATGGCAACCCTCAGCCCAAGTGGTTCAACAGAGAAATTAAAAATAAGAGAAAGAGACAGATTGCACAATTTGATGAACCCACACCCAACACCAGTAGAAGCAAGCAGGCATAAGGAACTCTGTAGATTGGTAGACAAATTAGTAAGAAATGCAAAGATAAATGAGGAAAAGAGAATTGCATCTGTTTGTAAAGAAAATCCAAAAGAATTCTTTGTGCATGTTAATAGTAGGAAACCAATGAAAGATAGCATAGGTCCCCTAAGGGGCAATAGAGGTAACCTGGTTAACTCAGACTTGGAAAAAGCACAGTTATTGAGTAAGTTTTTTGCTAGTTTTCACAATTGAAGACGCTACCTCAGTACCAGAACCTGCTATTAAATATGAAGGGGCAGAACCGTTGGACAAATTAATATTTACAGAAGAGGACATTAAAAACAAAATAGACAAACTCAACAAGTTCAAATCTCTTGGCCCGGATAGGATTCATTCAAGAAAAGTTAAAGAGCTAAAAGAGGAGATAGCTCCTCACCTATTTAAACTCAACAGAAAAATTGCTGAACAAAGAAAGGCCTGAAAGGATGGAAACTAGGAAATTTGCCCCCAGTTTACAAAAATGGTCAAAGAGAAGAGCCAGGAAATTATAGACCAATCTGTCTTAACATGGGTCGTTTACCAAGTTAAAGTTAGGTATATCTTAGGTTTACCAGACCACTGACCTGATTAACAGCTCTCCTAGGGCTGGCCCGAAGGATTAGATATTTTTACGTGGCTAGCAACCAACTTGTCACCTAGCAACGGGACCTACAGCTTATTGTGGGATCCGAACCACACTATATCGAGAAATGAATTTCTATCACCAGAAATAAATTCTTCTGATTCCGCGTTGGCCAAGCCGGGAGTCGAACCTTGGACCACCAGATTGTCAGCCGAGCGCGAAAACCACTCGTCCAGTGTGGAACTATTTTATTACCAAGGACTTGAAATCCACAAAACAGTGCATAAAAGTTGAAAAGAATGCACAAAAACTAGTGGTTTACATAATGAGGCAGTTCAAATACAGAAACAAGGAAACGGTGCTGCAGCTCTACACATCAATAGTTAGACCTCATCTTGAATATGCAGTACAGTTTTGGTCACCAACACTAAGAAAAGACATAAATAGATTAGAAAGCGTTCAAGCAAGAGCCACAAAGTTAATTCCATCCATCAGGCAAATAGGTCACTGAAGACGACTAGAGAGCCTGGACATGTATAGCTTAGAAACATGACGCTTGTAAGGACAACTAATAGAAACATTTAAATTACTGAAAGGCATAACAAAAGTAGACAGTAACCTATTTATGTTAAATGAAAACCTGACAAGAAATAATGGATGGAAACTAGAACTGAAGAGGTACAACACATCCTACAGTGGGAACCTCTTTACCTACAAGATATGTGACACATGGAATAAACTGCCACCAGAAGTTGTAAACAGCAACAATGTGGAAGGGCTTTAAAGAAAGCTAGACAGAATCATTAGGACACTGTGAATGCACAGTAAAACCTGCTCCTAGAGATAAGTGAGCACATGATGTCTCCCCGGAAGGACCAACAAGTCTTTGAGACATCCTAATCCATGTAACTCCTTGTAACTCTTAAGGGTGATTTAAAATGTACTTGAAATGATTTTATCTATTTTTTTTCATTAAAAATTCATTATCATTTTGATCGTACTAAATAACACAGTTTTGAATTACATGTTACTGTTTAGAAAAATTCAGTTATACGAGCAATAATTATATATGATAATTATTGTACTGTTGTAGGGGTTGTTTGTGATTTTGAATTTTTAAGGATACAGTAAGTAAAACAGCATTTGTAATAACATCATCTTTATATAGCCCAAAGCTAGCCTATACATAGATAATTTTGTAATATAGCAGTCATCTTACAACAGGGATATGAGATAAATTCATGAAAATTTGTCATAATTTTTACCTCCTTACCTAAAGGTCATCTTATACATGGAAATATACAGTAGATAGTAATATATTATTATTATAACATAGTTTAACCATTATAATCCAAGGTGAATTGTTTTAGGGTATTAATGCATTTCTGCATCCCTTGAACTTTGGAGTCTCTTAGTTGCCCAAAACCCTATAAGACTAACAGAGAAAATGAAATACAGAATCAACTCTGCTGATGCAGCTATTAATTTTAATGAAACTGAGGATGATAATCCAAGACTATGTTCCTTTCAGAGTCATAATGAGGCAGTTGTTTGAAGCACTGGCTCATGTCCATGGGAAGGGCATTGTTCACAGAGATTTAAAGCCTGAAAATATTTTGTTGGATGACAACTATAACATCAAGCTTACTGACTTTGGCTTTGCAAAAGTTTTGCAACCAGGAGAAACACTGACAGGTATGTATTTTGCAAATACGTACATGATTTTACTGTTTATATTAGATCTAGCTTTCCAGAGATGTTATCGTACATTTTTTTCATAGAGTTGTTCATTTAACTTCTTATGAATTATTCACTTTAATCTTAGAGGATTTTCTTAGAGTTAGAGTTAGCTATTTTCTGGATGAGTAATTAACACCTTTATTATGGAGTTAGAAATTTTAAGGAAAAGTAATGATACATATAATAACCATAGCTTTTGCATGAGGATATAAATTTTCATTTTGTATGTAAATATAAATAATAGGATAAGTTATGTTAATAAAATTTGAAGTGAAGGAAAACTCATTCTATTTAACTAATTGATACGCAGGTATCGGAAATATATTTATCATTGATTTTACATTCATAGTAAATCATTAATGCGTTATTTGTGCCTTTTTAGCTGTGATTATTTATATCCTACTCTGTCTTTATTATTAAAAAATGCATAAATAGTATCCATATTGTGTGATATTTATTTCCATGGGCATCACTTCATTTTCCTAGAATGATTCTAGGTTTAGGGTTTTTGTTGGGGGATCTTTTGATCCCAAAAGATCAGCTGATGATTATTTTGATTCATGAGGTTTGCTGTCATTACCGTTACTGAAACCTGTGTTGATATTTAATGCCTGAGAGAGTTATTAGGAATGTTATACTGATTATTTGTGCTTTTCAGCTTGTGAAGTTTGGTCTTTGTAATGGTATTGTCATATTGGTGAATTATTCTAGAAAAAAATTTGGAAATGTTGAAGATGTTTTATGAGTGGTGATTAATCTCTGCTTTCAACTGAATATTTGATTTTCTGAGTTACCCTTTTATGATAAGGTAGGCAAGGAGGCATATTAAGTTATGGTGATAAATGAAGTATTTTTGTTTTATGTATAAGAACAAAAACATAACAAAAGATAATTAAACATTCTAAGAAATTTTATGAAATAGTATAGAAAAAAGAAACAAATTAGAAAAAGTCCAAGATGACATATAGAAAAAGAAAGTAACACTTGATCGCTTTAACATGATATTTTCAATAGCTAAATTGTACAGTGGAATGTAAATGGTCTACAGACCTGATTAAATTTGGGAGATATGCAATAATTACTTAAGAATACGAACCAATGATACATGTTAAATGTTTAAGTCAGTAAAATGGTATCAACAGTAGGTAAATATACCATAGAATCTACATCTAGAGAGGAAGATGACAATTTAGGTAGTATAGTCTTTTATTACCAAGTACAGTGGTACCTTGACATACAAGTTTAATTTGTTCTGTGACCGAGCTCATAACTCATTTGCTCATAGGTCAAATCGAATTTCCCAATTGAAATGAATGTAAATACTATCATCTGTTCCAGCCCCCAAAAATCACACCAATTTTTGTTACATGTTTTTTAATAAGGAATGTACCTTATAAATTACAAATAATGCATAAAAAATAATAATACTATGTACAAAATAATGAATGTAAAGAAATAAACTGGTTTTATTAAGTGTGCTGTACCTAGAGGATTACATGAAGGTGCTGGAGGAGGTGGAGCAGAGAGACGAGCAGGCTAGATAGACACCTAAAAACTGGATTGCCGATAACCGCGGACTGCCTATATATAGGTATCATCGGTTAAACTGAACTATCAGCTAAGACGAACACCCTGGCCCCCCATATTAGTTTGTCTTAATGAGGGTCGACTGTACACACTATTTACGAAAAATTTGCCTATTCGCAGTATTTTCACTGAGAATTATTCTCTAGTTACAGTGTTACCTAGTTTGTTGAATGTTCCTTGTGTTGAACGTTCTGTTTTTCAACCAAAATTTGTGTCTTTTGTCAAAAAATATTGTTATATTTCGAACAGGCTGATTGTCTCATTTACTATTATTTACTATATGTACTTGTACGTATTCATTATCCTACCGCATCCTACAATAAAAACTTTATTAACCCCTTCGGGACCATGATGTTCCTACGATGTCATGGAGGGTGCTGTGACCCTCCCTGTGACGTATATACGTTGTCATATCTCCATAGTGCAATAGGAAAGCTCGTGTGTTGGGTTATGTCTCCTATTGGTTTTTGCAGGCGTGGGTAGGCTGTACTAACACATGCTAAGCTGCTCCTACTTTTTTTTCAGCCAATTGTGGACATTCTTGGCTATGACATCACAGCCTCTTCATCAGTTTATACACAGTCATGGTTGAGTTCACGTGTTTTTTCACGATTTTCTTTGTTTTCTCTTAATATTTTCTTCGTTTTATTTGCATTTTTACTGCAAAACCATGGGTGAGAACAGTAGTATCTCTTCTGAGGAATATGTTCCTTCTGAGGAAGAGTATGAGAGTGGTGATGAGCTCTCAAGTGATGAAATAAGTGATAATGATGTGGAAGAACGAGAGATGGAAGGTGTGTTTACATGTTACCAACGTATTCAAGGATCATCATCCAACATTGTAGCCAGACTTTTGTGATGTTTTTTTCAGGGATAAATCAAGCACTTGGGGATGCACTTTTTCTTATGCCTGGTGGTGCATATAATTTTATTTTTCTTTTATGATAGTGTGATGAAACTCTGTTCATGAGCTAATGAGAGAGCTGCATTATTTTTTCAAGAAAATCCCCAGAAAAAAAGAGAAAAAACTTGGGTTGATATGGTGGGAAGTAAGTGTTTATATGATGTATATATGTATAGTGTGTATATATATATATATATATTATATATATATATATATATATATATATATATATTATATATATATATAATATATATATATATATAAATGTTGGGGGGGTTTGGGGGGGGGGGGGGGGGTGTGTGTGTTTGTGTGTATATATATATATATATATTATATTATATTATTAATATAATTATATTATATATATTATTTATATATATATATGTGCGTGTGTGTGTGTGTGTGATAATATATATATATATATATATAAATATATATATATAGATATATATTATATATAATATATATGTGTGTGTGATGTGTGTGTGTGTGTATATATAATATATATAGATATATATATATATATATAATATCTATATATATATATTAATATCTATATATATATATATATATGTGTGTGTGTGTGTGTGTGTATATTTTTACGTATATAGCGGGCCTTGAGAGAGGCTAGATACGTAAACGGAAATAATTGAGGGATTTCAAGAGGGAATTGCTTTAACTTACCGTAAACTGATAGTTATTATTAATTTCTTTAGAGGGAAGGTCGCCAGAAAACTCAGCTCGTTACTTAACAGCTATTTTATTTACAAAAAGGCCCGTGCTGGCCTGGAGAAAAGGTAAATGATATTGGGCCCCCACGTTGGGGCTTATAATCTCATTCAATTCAAGCTGATTTTCATTCACTTGGGGTAATGCACACTTGCGGGCAGAGAGACGGCACGTGGACTCATGGAATCTGGGGAAAAGAATCCCAGATTAAACAAGATAAAAGGAAAAATGACTTCTTGCTTTGATTAATTAATTCTCTAATACTGGGGAGAAGGAACTTTTAAGGTTTCACTGAAGTATGCAATGACTCCATTGGTCTGGGACGATACACAAGGGGAAGCATGCGGCCATGAGGCAGTGAGAGGGAACAAAAGGATGAATTCCTTTTGTTGCTGGAAATTGAATTGGGAGAATGAGGATCAAAATTATAATAGGTGATAAGGGACTGGCAATATGTTGTTTCACAAGACGTACCTGGATGTTGTGTTCGTGGCTCTTGTAGAAAAGCATGGCCCCCTTTGTCTGAGGCCTGGGTCATCGGCGCGCCACTCACACCCTGGGTAGGCCTAACAGGAAGGCAGGTAATTTGACCTCTGTCCGAGATCACGTCTCGCAGCCGACTGAGGCAGAATTCAGGTGGGTTGCTTGGGGGTTGGAGGTCAGCTTAACCCCCCACGATCAAAGGCAAAATCCTGGAAAACAAGCATACAGCAGCAGAGGGGTCACAGGAAAGAGAGCTTAAGGTATAGGTCTAAGAAGTACCAATCTGCCTACACCCTTCCCTTTTGAGATACGTCCCTACAGCTGATAAAAGACTCTTTTCCCCCAACTGGGGAACTCTCTATCTCTAGCTGGCGGGTTTTGGGCTTCCCGCGTTTACTAAAAATCAGCTGATATTCTAAAGAAATGGCTGCCGTTTTCCAAATCAAATTATTTAGTTAATTGCGGGGTAGACGAACGATCTATAAACGTCACAGCTCCCCCTGTTAAGAAGGCATTCACTCCCTTTCGGGCGTGAAGGTCTTGGCTTAAATAAATTGATCGTCTCGACTACCCCGTTCTCCTACTCCAACTTGAAGTTTTTTTGAGCAGCGATACAGCTAACTACAGTGGCCTGCCTAACTTATAGGCAAAGATGCTAAGTGTACTAACTTAATGTAGTGATGTAGTCTAGCCTAATTAATAACTACGGGTTGTCTTGTGACGACAGTCTACTCTACCCCTAGATAAGGTTACTTGAAAATTCTACTTGCTACTAACCTAATGCCCTGGTACTAAATCATTAGCCTAACCTACTCAATACAGTTAAATGAAGACGCAATCATTCCAGAGTGTGGTACGCACAGCAGTAGTTCAGCGACGGAATTGTTAAAATACATAATGAGAGGTAATGATGCGTGGGGATGATGAGTGGTTAATTGACCAGGAGGGGAAATGCAATGAGGTAATTATAAGTGAGGGTTAGTATTACAATGGCTAGGGGTTAGAGGGTTAGTGCTACTGGCAGAGATCAGGCTGGCTACCTTCTCTGGGTAGGTGCCAGGATCACTCTGCAATTGAATGCGACACTGTACCTCGGGCACAGGTGTCAAGGAGAGCATGAGGCTCTTTTGTTAGTATGTTAATGACGTCCCATCTTGCTTGGTGAGACGTACCCGCGTGAAGTCACAATAATCAACAGATATCACAAGTTTAACATACGACTAGAATTTGAGAAATATTCTAGAAGTGTTCGTGAACTATCGGTGATAAGATTAGTGTGAAAATAGTAGGATAAAGCGTCTTCTAAGTTAGTTTATCAAGTGTAATATATAAATCAGAACAAGATGGCAGTAAGTTCCAACTGCGGGAAAAGGTGGCGTAATTTGGCGTGCTTAGCAGATTCACAATACGATGAGGTAGCAGGAAGGGAACTGGCATTTCTCCATCTATGAAATCAGCAACAGTCCTAACCAAAGATACAAAAGCATTCATAGATATATTAGAAGGATATAATCCTTCAAACTGGAACAAATCTAATGAAAAACATCATTGAAAAATAATTGAAGAAGTTCCAAATAAAATCCAAGTGGTCAAGAGGACTTCATAAAGAAAATATACATAAACCAACATATTCCGACAAAGAAAATGAATAAGGTAAATCTTGTGAATATACTAATTGATGCATTAGGAAAAAAGAATGCCAAAAGCATGCAAACTGTGTAAGGTTTGGTATAGCATAGTCAATCCACAAAACCTAATCAGAAAATGTGCTGCATGCAACATTCCGACCCATCCACAGTGTGCTGAGGTAATACAAGATTTGAGAAAAAGATACAAGAATTTTCTGTTCAACATGTCTATCATGGATTAGACAATGTTATTAAATCAAGATGAATGTACAAATAGTTGAGGATGAAGAAGAAGAGGAAGAGAAGAAGAAGAAGAAAAAGAAGAAGAGGAAAACGGAAGAGAAGTAAACAAAAATGAAATGACAGAAAAAAAAAAAAAAAATAAGGAAAACAAAGAACAAGATAAAAGTATGGATGCAGAGATACTCATTGATACTACATATGAGGCAATAAAGCAGCATACCTACGAAGAAATAAATTACGATATGACAACAGAAAAGCAAATCCCGAAGAGGCTCTACCCAGATCTATACAATGACGGGAAAGAGGAAAAAATAGACAAGAAAGACAAAATCTGCAAACCTTTTGAAAAGAGGGAATTGCAGATTTGGAGAAAGATGTTACTACAAACATCCTAAGATATGTCAAAACTATGAAATATATGGTAAATGTGCATACTTAGATGGATATGGGGATGATTGCAGAGATCTGCATCCAAAAATATGTAAAAACCTAAAAGAAGGAAAAGGATGTAAGTTCGACAAAAAATGCAAATATATGCACCCTGTAGCCATGAATCATAATCAAATAAATAACCAACCAAGTAATAAAATCCAAAATAAGAAAGAAACAAATAAAGAGAGAAATCAAGAATATCAGGTAAAAGAGAAAAGCAAACCACCAATGAGATATGCAGAGGTGTCAGCAAAAAATTTCAAAGCATCAGCTCCGAAATTCTACTCAAGAGATAATAACTGTATTTATTATGCAAGAGGATATTGCAGAAACGGAGAAAATTGCAGATTCAGACACAAAATTAATAATTATGATGAAGGAAGATCAAATATTATGGAAAAGTTGGATTTTTTAATGTCAGAATTTCTGGAAATGAAAAAAAGAAAAAAAGAACAACATACCACAGGAAAGAGACATGGGAAAATCCTTATTACTATCAGTATTAAATGAAGGAGAAAACACGCAAACCATCATAGTGATGAATGCGCAGGGTTTAGTTACGAGTAACTCAAAAAGAAAAATAGAGTACTTAGAAGAACTAACCCAAAATGAAAAGAAAAATAGATATAATGAATATAAGTGAAACCTGGTATTCCCAAGAGACTGGGAATGATGATCAAATAAAAGGGTTCCAAACTTATAGATCAGATAGAAAAAATAGGAATCAAGGGGGAACCGCAATATATGGGAAAGACAAAAAACAAGGAAAAAAATATATGAGAAATATAGTAACTCAGAATGTGAACTAATAGCGGTAGAATTTGAATCTGAAAAAATTGATGAACATAGTAATATATAGACCTCCTAATACTAAAGAGTTTGACATAATAATTGAAAAATTGGATGATATATGTAGAAATCACAAGGACTGCGACTATTCTCCTATCTGGTGACTTCAACTTTCCTTTCGTAGAATGGAAAGAACGAATAGGAGATTGTGGTTGTACTTATACATATAAAAAAAGAGAGTAATAGTAGTGCAGAAGATAAGAGGCAATTTGAAAAGCTATTAGATATGCTACTAGAATACAACATTCACAAATAAATCACCTGCCAACAAGAAAGGAAAATACTTTAGACCTCGTATTTGTGAACGAGATGAATTATGTTAAAGAAATAATAGTTTATAATGCGAGTATTTCAGACCATAATGTCATAGAATTAACAGTTCATTCCAAAGCAAGTGAAAATAGAGATAAGCAAGAAATGAAAAAGTGGGAAGGATATGGAAAATACCAACTTCTACAGTAAAAATATAAAATGGTCAGAAATTAATGAAGAATTAAACAAAGATTGGGATAACATTTTCGTAAGTGATGACATAAGGGTAAATACGGAGATATTATATAAAATATTGGAGATAATAGTGGAAAAATATATACCGAAGAAGAAAAGTAAAAACATCATTCATGCATACCAAGAGACAGAAGGATCTTGTTCCAGAAAATCAGAAAGTGGAAAAAAGGTCTTGCAAAAGTAAAAAATGCATGGAAAGTTATGAACTAAAAAGTAAGATAGAAAATGCAGAACAAAGATTATACAATCAAAAGAAAATGAAAAACGGGACTTGGAAGAAAAAACCCTATTAAATATCTAAGCAAAACCCCAAACTATTATACTCATATGCGAAGAAGATGAATAAAAGAAGAATAGAAATAGGCCCTCTGAGAATTGAAGGGAGATTAACGAATGAAAAAAAGGAAATTTGCAACATTACTGGCAGGAACGATATAAGAGAGAATTCACCCCTAGAATAGATAATGAAGATAATGATATAGAAGTAAGGGATGAAAATAGTGAATATTTAGCTGACATAGATATTAATGAAGCTGATATTGTGCAGGCTATTAATGAAATTAAAAATGGAGCTGCTGCAGGGCCTGATGGAATTCCTGCTATTTTGTTAAAGAAAGTAGTTCATTCTATCGCAAAGCCACTTGCAATATTATTAAGACAAAGTGTAGATACAGGCAAGATATATGATGAGCACAAATTAGCATATATTACCCCTACTTTCAAAAGTGGATCAAGACTAGAGGCAAGTAATTATAGGCCTGTGAGTCTAACATCACATATTATGAAAGAGTATGAAAGGGTAATGAAGAAAAATATTATGAAACATTTAATAAAAAATAATTTGTTTAATAAAGGACAACATGGTTTCGTACCCGGAAAAAAGTACACAAACCCAACTGTTAGTCCACCGTGAAAACATATTCAAAAATATGAAAAGCGGAAATGAAAACAGATGTGGTTTATTTAGACTTTGCAAAAGCTTTTGATAAAGTAGACCATAATATATTAGCGAAGAAAATTAGAAAACACAATATCGTGGATAAAGTAGGAAGATGGTTAAAAGAATTTTTACACAACAGAAAACAGATAGTTATTGCAAACGACGAGAAATCGGATGAAGCCAAGGTAATATCCGGTGTGCCGCAAGGTACGGTGTTAGCTGCAATACTGTTTGTTATTATGATTGAAGACATAGACAATAATGTTAAAGATTCGGTAGTGAGTAGTTTCGCAGATGACACAAGAATAAGTAGAGAAATTACTTGTGATGAAGATAGGAACGCTCTACAAAGAGACCTTAACAAAGTATATGATTGGGCAGAGGTAAATAGGATGGTATTTAACTCTGATAAATTTGAATCAATAAATTATGGAGACAGAGAAAGAAAGCTATATGCATATAAGGGACCTAATAATGAGACCATCACAAATAAGGAAGCAGTTAAAGACCTTGGTGTGATGATGAATAGGAACATGTTATGCAATGATCAAATAGCAACTCTGTTGGCAAAATGTAAAGCAAAAATGGGAATGTGTTACGGCACTCAAAACAAGAAAAGCTGAACACATGATTATGCTGTATAAAACATATGTTCGTAGTCACTTGAATATTGCAATATGATATGGTACCCACACTATCAAAAGGATATTGCACAAATAGAGAGTGTACAAAGGTCATTTACAGCTAGAATAGAAGAAGTTAAGGACCTAGACTACTGGGAAAGACTACAATTCTTAAAATTATATAGTCTAGAAAGGAGAAGAGAACGCTACATGATAATTCAGGCATGGAAACAGATAGAAGGAATAGCAGAAAATATCATGGAACTAAAAATATCAGAAAGAGCAAGCAGAGGTAGATTAATAGTGCCAAAACTATACCAGGAAAAAATAAGGAAAGCACACAGGACATTAATCCACTACGCACCAGCATCGATAATTGCAGCGTCTATTCAATGCGTTGCCAAGCTCATCTGAGGAATATATCAGGAGTGAGCGTAGATGTGTTTAAGAATAAGCTCGACAAATATCTAAACTGCATCCCAGACCATCCAAGATTGGAAGATGCAAAATATACCGGAAGATGTACTAGCAAAAACTCTCGGTAGACACTAGAGGTGCCTCACACTGAGGGACCTGGGGCAACCCGAACAAGATGTAAGGTCTGTAAGGTAAGGTTCTTATTCCTCCAGGACCTGGCTATACAGTCCTTGGAGTAGACGGAGGGCACCGACTCTGGGGAAAGGCCAGAACGCGGCAGGAGCAGAGGCAGTGGTAGCCTGAGGGATTGCAGGAGAACACCCTACTTCGGTATCTGCAGCAACCGTCGTAGGGGTGGAACCTACTGCAGGGGAGGCCCTCACTCCGGCTGCTGCGACAGCCGTCGTAAGGGGAAAACTCCAGGCTGACTCCTGGTCGGGCAGTTCCTGGTTTTCCAGAGGAGGTATGAAGGTTAGGTCTGCCGGCACTAGCTCGGGGCCAGGCGCAGAAGTCAAGTTGCGGTGGTGGGCTCTACGCCCAGGCTGGACGGAGCTTGGCACTGCTCAGTGCTGCCAAGTGCACTGGCAGAGAGTTGAGGTCGACTGGACCTGTGGCGGGTACTGGAGGTGCAATACCTCTCAGCGTGCCCTTGGAAATGGGAGACCTCAGGTCATGCCCTAGGATAAGGTCGTAACCTCCTGGAAGGTAGCTTGCAACTGCAAGTGTACATACCTTGGCAAGGTGAGGTCGTACGACTCTCAATTGGACGGTGGGAAGGATCATCTTACTATGATTGATGCCTTCAATCGTGATCAGTTGCCGTCTATCAGTGGTAGTCCCCTCGGGGATTTGATCTTCCCGTATCAGGGAGATTTGAGCGCCGGAGTCATCAAAGGCTCTGACATGGCTTGGTGGATAATGACCTTGGATGGGTGCGACGGTTATAGGGCCCTGAGCTGGGGGTCCTAGTAACGAAGGATTGGTAACTGCCATAGCGATGGCAGGAATATTGTAATTCGCGCACCCTACGTAGTTGGCAGACATGTGACCCTTGCGGCCACAGTCTCGGCAGAACTGGTTCGAGAACTTCTTCTGTGGCATTGGACGGGTAAGGCCGAGATGGCCCCACAGGTTGCGAATCTGTGGAGTCACCAAGGCTGGCAGTGTGCTCTGGCACAGGTGAAGAGTCCTCTCTGGCCGTGATTTGAGGTGGTGAGGTAGCTTGGCCCTGGAGTGGTGTGGGGGAGGGACATCCCCAGAGGAGGTCCCGTCCCAATAGGAAACCTACTCCATGCTGAATCGTTACGTACCACACCTAGGCGGTGAGGTTTGGTGCACCAAGGAGTGGTGACCTGCAGGACGACTGTGGGAACGGTCTTGGACTGCCCTTCGACCCAAGTCATGGCCCACCTGATGTGCTTGTCAACTGTGGCACTGGCTGGCACTTGGTCCCTGGTCTATAAGACACAGATCGGAGCCGGTATCTACCGTAACTGGCCAGAGTCACAGGTAGGGTAGAGCCATCCAGGGGTGCCACTGTGACTGAAGAGGTCCACACCCGCTCAGGGTGAGACCTGGACTCGGGCATAACGGCCGAGGGGGTTTGTGGCTGATCAGGTGGGACGTGCCGGGTGGGTCGAAGGCACATGCTTGGGGCACCCGGGATATCCAGGGGAGTAGTGCCCTGTAGCCCCACAGGCTCTGCAGGAGTCCCTCTGCTGGGCTGGTCTCCGGAAGGCATCTGATTGGTCTTGAGAGGAGGCTGAGGCACCGTTCGGTGGCCTAGGAGGTTCTGAGGGGGTTTGTGGCTCTCAGCGCTCTTGAGGCGGCACTCTGCTGCGAGGTTGACCACTTTCTTGCAAACGGTTGCAAGTCCGTGGGTGTCCTTGGTGGGCGTCCTTTGGCCGAGTGGATCCAGAGAGATGACCGGGTGGCACTATGCGTCGGTGGGCGGTGCTGTGAGAGGGGTTGAAGGTCTCCCAGTCGTCAGCCAGGCGACAAGCTTCCGCAAGTGTCTTGGGTTGCTTGTCGTTAAGGTGCACTGCGAGTGGCCCAGGTACACACTGGTAGAGGTCTTCCAGCATGATCCTGTTAAACAGGTCCTGGAACTCGGTGCACGACATGGCCTCGAGCCAGCGCTTTCCTGCTTGGATTTTGTGGTAGGAGTAATCTCCCCAGGCCCAACCAACTTCCTTTGCCTGACCTCTGAAACGCTGCCTCCACCTCTCCGGGGTGATTTCATAGGCCTTTGTAATGACCCGGCGAACTTCCACCAGGTCCCCTCGCTGACCCTGATCCAGTGAGTGGAGGGCTGTCTTAGCCTTGCCGTCCAGGTGCTTGGCAAGCAGGGCGGCCCTCTCTATCTCAGTGGTAGGGTAGTTTTCGAATAAGGCTTCCACTTCTTCCAGCCATGCCTCGGGCTCATCCTCAGTCCACTTCGGGATGAGAGCGTTAATGCTGGCAATAGGGTTGGACGACACTGTAGGCGTGGGGCAGCCTGCTGCGTCTTTATCCACTGGTCAAGTGCTGGTCCAGTGTAACCAGCCTCCTTGCCCAGAGTTATGAGGACTCGGAGCCTCTCGAGCTCTACGGCAAAGAAGTCGCGGGAAGCAGGGGAAGACATTTCCCTTAGGCTGCAGTAGAGGCTCTGATGAAAATGAAAATAATGGCCAGGAAGGGTACGGAATGGAATAGGAGTGCCTACTGTGGAAAGTGGCACTCACTTGGAAAGGTGTTCTGCGACGTGGTAGAGAAAAAGTCTGAGAAGACTGGGTGCTCTGTGGCACTTGGGAAGTGTCCCGTAAGTTGGTGGCACTTCTGGATTGGCACCTTCTAAAGAGGTGAAAAAATCAAATGGAGTGTACGGCGTACGTCACACTTACGGGCGTTCCCAACTTGGGAGACGTTGGAATGGGCTACCTGTAGGTCCAATACAGGTGCACGGCACTTATGAGGAGGCGTTCCTTGGTTCAGTGATCCAAAATGGCGGATACTTTAATGAATTGGACGTTCCGTAAGGACGGACACGCAGGTATAGGGCTACCTGTACGTCTGTACAGGTGCGATGGCACTTCGGGAGGCGTTCCCTTGATTGGTCCGAAGGATCACTGACCCTTGTACACGGACATTAATGAATTGGGCGTTCCGTAAGGACGGACACGCAGGTTTGTCAGCACTTAGGGCTGGTATTGCGGCGCTTCGGGAGGCGTTCCCTTTGTTGAGTGTTCCGAAGGATCACTGACCCTTGTACATGGACACACTAGTTACTTGGGCGTTCCGTAAGGACGGACACGCAGGTTTAATGGCTACCTGTACGGCCTGTACAGGTGCAATGGCATTTATGGAGGTTGTTCCTTGGAGCACTGGTATCGTGCTGGTGTGTCCCGGACACTACATGCAGTATACTTAAATATACTGAAGTGAAATGGCACTGCTCATGGCAGAGTGTAATGGTGGAGGAGAGAAAGTAAAAGGTGGGAGTACTTCAGCAGCCAGTCGATGGACAGTGTCAAGAATTAGTGGCACTGTGAAATGGTAAGACCTGACGTGCACTGGTGGTGGCCAGTCCTAAACTGGTAATGACTTCCCTGTCTGGAAGTAATGAATTTGCGTGGCACACTGTGCGAATTGTGCTTGCGGTATACGCAAGTCTTTTGTGATAAAAAAATGAACAAGACCACTCGGGCAACGACAGGTAATGATAATTGAAAATGCTCAGTCCCTCGCTGAAGTACTCGGTAAATGAAATAAATAAATGTTTGCAAACTGCAATGGACACATGCGCGTATGTATCACGCTGTGTAAATGAAAGACACAAGAGACTAAAATAAGGTTAATTCGGCATGCTATAATTAATGGTAAGATGTAGTACTCTTGGCTTCGTGAATAATGGGTTCTGGTTTTCTCTCCCTTTCTCTCTCTCCCTCTCTCTCTCGGAGAGGGTGAAAAATGATATATGAATGAACTCCCTTATATTTGAATTGAACTACTAATGTTAGTTTAATATGACGCAACTTGCGTTAAATGATTTACTTACGTTAACGTGAAATGAAAGAATTGCTTTGGATAACGTTTTATGAAAATGATAACGCGCTCGCGGTGAACGATGTTTACGTTAATGTTAGCGGCTTGCGCTTATGAAATGATTTGCGTTTCAATATGAATTTTACAAAGACGCGATTTACGTTAACAATTCTTGTGATTTACTCTACTTGAGATTTACGTTAACTTTATGTAAGATTACTAGGTCCCTGTGAACAGTGAAATGACGGTAAGGATTTTAAACCGATAATGTTAGCAAACAATTGTAAAAGAAGAGGTTACGTTTAGTGCGAAGTGAAATGAAACTTCGCTCAGCGAGCGAGTGAGTGAGCGATGCGAGGTGAAACACGTGGGCGAGCTGACCAGCGCGGGCGAATCAGCTGATTCTCTGTAAATGCGAAGGCAATTTACAACACAAAATTCTACTTTCTTATTCAAGGCGAATTACGTTAATTTCTCTGGCAGGACGATAGATACTAGTACCGTGATCGATATTATTTACGTTAAAACTTCGAGACTTACGTGACTTTGCTTAAATGGTTTAGATAATTCTGAAAGGGATAAAAACATGGCTGCCGCTGTGAGCGAAAACGAAGGCTGGTTGAGACCGCGCAGGCGCTAGAATGCTCTAAGCTGAATTTAAGCTGAGAGGTTAGCGGTTACCAACACTTGGAATGAAAACTAAGTTAAAAATGAATACCCTAACATATCACAGACAAAAGAATTGTACACTTCTTTTGCCGTAACATATAGAAAAAAACACTCTAACTAGCTAGGCTTTCTAATACAGCAATAAACCCTGGCAAAGCACTTCCTAGTTTGATCTGGCGTCCTTTCTGGCATCTATCTGCAACACGTGTTCGTGTGAGCTCCTACGACAACAATGCGATTTACAAAACAGAATTCGCTCGGCGCTCTGGCCGTTACAATAAGAATATTTCTACCTTCACATTTGTTTAACACACTTCTACAATAGAAATACTTAAACGTACCTTAAGCTAACATTGGTTATAGAATAATCATATTAATGAATGGAATACCTTACCGTGAGTCAGTGTGTCTTCTTTCCCTGCAAGTGTGCTTGATTTACGCTTTGTAAAATAATTTACAGTTTACGTTTTACAACGGATAACGCGATTTACAAGCTTTTTTTAAGCAAGCTAGGTTCAATCCAGGCAAGATTCGCCAATTTTACGTATATAGCGGGCCTTGAGAGAGGCTAGATACGTAAACGGAAATAATTGAGGGATTTCAAGAGGGAATTGCTTTAACTTACCGTAAACTGATAGTTATTATTAATTTATTTAGAGGGAAGGTCGCCAGAAAACTCAGCTCGTTACTTAACAGCTATTTATTTACAAAAAGGCCCGTGCTGGCCTGGAGAAAAGGTAAATGATATTGGCCCCCACGTTGGGGCTTATAATCTCATTCAATTCAAGCTGATTTTCATTCACTTGGGGTAATGCACACTTGCGGGCAGAGAGACGGCACGTGACTCATGGAATCTGGAAAAGAATCCCAGATTAAACAAGATAAAAGGAAAAATGACTTCTTGCTTTGATTAATTAATTCTCTAATACTGGGGAGAAGGAACTTTTAAGGTTTCACTGAAGTATGCAATGACTCCATTGGTCTGGGACGATCACACAAGGGGAAGCATGCGGCCATGAGGCAGTGAGAGGGAACAAAAGGATGAATTCCTTTTGTTGCTGGAAATTGAATTGGGAGAATGAGGATCAAAATTATAATAGGTGATAAGGGACTGGCAATATGTTGTTTCACAAGACGTACCTGGATGTCGTGTTCAGTGGCTCTTTGTAGAAAAGCATGGCCCCCTTTGTCTGAGGCCTGGGTCATCGGCGCGCCACTCACACCCTGGGTAGGCCTAACAGGAAGGCAGGTAATTTGACCTCTGTCCGAGATCACGTCTCGCAGCCGACTGAGGCAGAATTCAGGTGGTTTGCTTGGGGGTTGGAGGTCAGCTTAACCCCCCACGATCAAAGGCAAATCCTGGAAAACAAGCATACAGCCAGCAGAGGGGTCACAGGAAAGAGAGCTTAAGGTATAGGTCTAAGAAGTACCAATCTGCCTACACCCTTCCCTTTTGAGATACGTCCCTACAGCTGATAAAAGACTCTTTTCCCCCAACTGGGGAACTCTCTATCTCTAGCTGGCGGGTTTTGGGCTTCCCGCGTTTACTAAAAATCAGCTGATATTCTAAAGAAATGGCTGCCGTTTTCCAAATCAAATTATTTAGTTAATTGCGGGGTAGACGAACGATCTATAAACGTCACAATATATATATATATATATATATATATATATATATATATATATATATATATATATACTGTACATGTATGTATATATGACTTCACATTCATTTCTATCAATATGTAAAGCAGAATAGATATTAGTGTAACCTTTTTTTTTTAGGGTTAAATGGACTCTAGTGTAAGTTTGTAAAATGCGGGATGCAGCATCTCACTGATTATGCATCATCCGGTACCGAAGGGGTTAACATGTTTTTTCCTTTACAATATATAGTTTAATGATAACTACTATATTCAACAAAGTAAATAAAGAAATAAAGTGTCTCACAATAGAATTTAGCATAATGAGGAGAGAAGAGAGTAAAAACATTTCTGTATGTACATAAAAGTGTTACCAATTCACTTAAAAAACTTAAGGGAATTTAGTGATAAATTTAACATAATAATAAAATATAAAAACAATTTAATGCAATACAGTAATTGGAAAATAAAAAATTATTTAAGCTAGTGTTTGGTCATGGCCATGGTTTGGCATGCTGAAAGAGACAATAAAGAGGGAGGGGGAGGGGTGGTAGTGGGTTATTGAGTAGAAGACTGAGTCTGCTTTCCAAGTTCCCACTGACTTAACTGCTGGGTTCAGAATATTTTTCACTTTCACCTGTTTCTCTCCTTTACACTCGATTTTCCTGAATCACTTCTTTTTGTTATGTTGAAATACCTATCGAGTGACACATGCTTTCATGATTTGTCTAGTACTGTAATAACAGCTCTGTAACAAACACTCTGGAGCTGCATTCAGCTTCTCTGGGCATTCGATTGCTTGTTTAACCCTTAAACGCCTATTGGATGTATTTTATGTTGACGAAAATTGTCTGTCGGGTGCTTAATTGACGTAAAATATGTTCGACGCTTAAAAGTTTTTTTAAATATTCGCGGAAAAATAGTTATAGGCCTACTTGGCAAAAAATTTTGAATCACGCCCCTTGAGGGATGCTGGGAGTTCACTGATCAAGCTGTTGTTTTGTTTACAAGCGTTACCCAGGCTCGCATGTGCGAATTTCTTTCTTGCACTAAAAAGCATCAGCGACACATCTCGGAAATTATTTCGTCACTTTGTCATAATTTTTGCACCATTTTATATTAGCCATGACATAGAGTTTTATATATGAAAATGTGCACAATTTCATGTAGAATACAACAAAAAACAACCCATGGTTGTAGCTTTTATCAGTTTTGAAATATTTTTATATAAATCACGATAAGTGCCAAAATATCAACCTTTGGTCAACTTTGACTTGACGGAAATGGTCGAAAAACGCAATTGTAAGCTAAAACTCTTACATTCTAGTAATATTCAATCATTTATCTTCATTTTGCAACAAATTGGAAGTCTCTAGCACAATATTTAGATTTATGGTGAATTTTTGAAAAAAAACTTTTTCCTTATGTCCACGTGGTAACTGTTGAAAAAATCCGAAATTCTTTCATCAGCTTGTCGTAATGTTTGCACCATTTCATATTAGCCGTTACATAAAGTTTTATATATGAAAATGTGTGCATTTTCATATAGAATACAACAAAAAACAACCCATGGTTGTAGCTTTTATCAGTTTTGAAATATTTTCATATAAATAATAAGTGCCAAAATTTCAACTTTCGGACAAATTTGACTCGACAGGAATGGTACTAAAACGCAATTGTAAGCTAAAACTCTTACATTCTAGTAATATTCAATCAGTTACCTTCATTTTGCAAAAAATTGGAAGTCTCTAGCACAATATTTCGATTTATGGTAAATTTTTGAAAAAAAACATTTTCCTTATGTCCGTGCGGTAACTCTGCCGAAAAAATCAGAAATTCCTTCGCCACTTTGTCATAATGCTGGCACCGTTTTATATTAGCCGTTACATAAAGTTTTATATATGAAAATTTGCAGAATTTCATGTAGAATACAACGAAAAACAACCTGTGGTTGTAGCTTTTATCAGTTTTGAAATATTTTTATATAAATCGCAATGTGCCAAAATTTCAAGCAAAATGGTAAAAAAACGTAATGGTACGCTAAAACTCTTACATTCTGGTAATATTCAATCATTTACCTTCATTTTGCAACAAACTGGAAGTCTCTATGACAATATTTCGATTTATGGTGAATTTTAAAAAAACCTTTTTCCTTACGTCCGCGCAGTAACTGCCATAAAAAAATCAGAAATTCTTCTGTCAAGTGTGTCGTGTTTGTTGTAATGTTTGCCCCGTTTTATATTAGCCGTTACATAAAGTTTTATATATGAAAATGTGTGCAATTTCATGTAGAATACAACATAAAACAACCCATGGTTGTAGCTTTTATCAGTTTTGAAATATTTTTATATAAATAATGATGTGCCAAAATTTCAACCTTTAGTCAACTTTGACTCAACCGAAATGGTTGAAAAACGGAATTGTAAGCTAAAACTCTTACATTCTAGTAATATTCAATCATTTACCTTCATTTTGAACAAATTGGAAGTCTCTAGCACAATATTTTGATTTATGGTGAATTTTTGAGAAAAAAAAAACTTCTTATGTCCGCGCAGTAACTGCCGAAAAAATCAGAAATTATTTCGTCACTTTGTCATAATATTTGCACCGCTTTATATTAGCCGTGACATAAAGTTTTATATATGAAAATGTGCACAATTTCATGTAGAATACAACTAAAAACAACCCATGGTTGTAGCTTTTATCAGTTTTGAAATATTTTTATATAAATGATGATGTGCCAAAATTTCAACCTTCGGTCGACTTTGACTTGACCGAAATGGTCGAAAAACGCAATTGTAAGCTAAAAATCTTACATTCTAGTAATATTCAGTCATTTACCTTCATTTTGCAACAAACATAAGTCTCTAGCACAATATTTAGATTTATGGTGAATTTTTGAAAAAAAAACAAACTTTTTCCCAACGTTCGCGCTGTAACTCTGCTGAAAAAATCAGAAATTCTTTTGTCAGATTGTTGTAATGTTTGCACCATTTTGTATTAGCTGTTACATAAAGTTTTTTATATATGAAAATATGTGTAATTTCATTTAGAATAAAACAAAAATAACTGGTTGTAGCTTTTATCAGTTTTGAAATATTTTCATATAAATAACGATATATAGAAAAAATTCGATCTTCTGTCAACTTTAACTCGACCGAAATGATTGAAAACTGCAGTTGTAAGCTACAACACTTACAGTCTAGTAATATTCAATCAATTACCTTCATTTTGCAACAAACGGGAAGTCTCTAGCACAATATTTCGATTTATGGTGAATTTTTTTAAACAACTTTTTTTTTACGTCCGCGCGCTACGAATTCATGCATCATATTGCGATAATATTTTCTCTGTGTTGCTTTGATCGTTTTATAATTTGTTATATACCAAAATCATTGCAATTTAGTGTACAATTCAACAAAAAAAACTAACTCATTAGCTTTAACCGTTTTGCTCACAGCACGATTTGTATACAGTTATATATGAAATTTTTTTTTTGCTGTCATATATTCCAATATTTATATATGATAATGATATTTTTTTTCATTTCTGATGGTTGCATACTAAACTTTAGCCAATGTTAAATAAAGGAGCCAAAATGAACTCTTAATCTTGAAAACTAAGCGTGCTATGATTTTATTTGAAAAAAACTTTTTTTCTGCTTCGGCGCTCACTCCCAAACGCCGCCAACATATGGGAGACACTTTCGGAAATACTGCCTCGGCATTTAAGGGTTAAATGACTTCCTTGTGAAAATTTATTTGATCTCTTTCCTTTTCTTGCTTGCATGCTTTACTTATTACTTATTTGTTTACAAAATCCTAATGTATGAGTATTTTAAATTTTGCTATTTGCCAATAGTAAGGTGATGTGTTGTGACATAATTATTCTCCTTCTTGCACTAAGATCCAAGTGTCAGCATGTCGACAATCTTACACACCGATTACTCTCTCTCTCTCTCTCATCGGACACACAAACTGTCAATGCATTTGCGTATTCTTGCAAAATGTTAATAAAATCGATTTTATCAGCCTTTGTCTACTGCGACCATTTCAGTTTCCTGTGGGGTTCCTGTCTCTCCTCTCTCTATCCCAGCCGGCTGTGTGCCATTTTCACCAAATAGTTCATAAATTGTACATAGAAACAAAATTTTTAGAAAATTTACTTCATATAACGTACTGTTTTATTACTTTACACTCTTAATTTAACTTTTGAACACTAATGATAGGAAAAATTCGAAAAGAGCAAGTTTTTTTCTTTCGGCTGGAAAGAATTGCATATCCTGATTCCCTTTATTTCTTAGGGGATATTTGTTTCATATTTCGAACAGCCTTCTGGAACAGATTAAGTTTGAAGTCTGAGGTACTGCATTACTGTATTTTTGTATAATCTTCGTGACTAAAGGCATTTTTTGTGATAAAATTATTAAGATACTCGGTTATAAGCAATTTTAGAGGGTTTCTTTTTGTGTTAGAACTATCAAAATAGGCAGTTCTAAGCATTTTTAGAGGGGTTTTATGTATTTGGGGATTTTAGCGATTTTTGGGGGTGTGTGATATGCATCCCCTGCGAATCCAAAGGTGTCCACTGTATTAGATTATTGTCATCATATCCTTTACTTTCTAAAATCTGTATTTTGTTAATGTTTGGGTTAAAAGTTTTAGCTCAGGCTATCCTTTTGAGACATCATGTTTATAGGTTGTTGTCAACACAGGGTAATTTGGTTAGTATTAATTCTTAGTTTTACTGTCTTCTATGCAACAAAATTTGTGTACTTTATGAGAAATCATAGTATGATTTCTTTGCTATGAATGTGAAGCCAGTTCCATTTGCAAGTGAAAGGATGTATAACTGATATGTCAGTGGCATTGCTAATGGGCTGTGTGGCCTCTGCCTCACAAGCCTAGCAACTTGTTCTCTTTTTTTTTTTCCATTGTGGCTAAGACTATTAGGTGGCTTGAAGTAGATGTTTTGTATGAAGATTCCGTGTATAAATTAAAAGAGAACACATTGTGATTTTCCTTGACATAATTACCATCAGTACATTTTACATTCTGAAGGCATATTTCTAATAATTTTGACTTCCGAAATCACTGTGCACATTTCTGCTGTGACAACAGAGGTGTTTGGAAAAAGAAATTGTTTAGTTAGGTAATATTGTAGCAAATACGACACCTGATGGAGATTTGGGACAATTAGAAAAAATTGCATAGGTTGGACCTTTACATTTCATAAATTCTGATGATGTTTTTGATGTTGAGTAGTAGTACATATTTGCATACTTTCATTTTCTTAATTGGAAATTTGTCAAAAATAATTTTTGTATATACAAAGTATAATAGTACCTCCCATGCTAGACTTTTGAGAAGGAATTTTGAAGACCTTTCTTATTTTTTGCTCATCAGCGACCACGATGTGCCAGAGGGTTATGCCACTGATTAAGCATATTAATTTCACACAAAGACAGTTCATTTGTCTCAGAGAATCCTATAATTTCTGTTTTTTAATTTTATATGTTGGCATTTTCACTGACACATATGATTAGAGAGTAGGTGCTTTTGTTACCAACTTAAGTTGTTATTTAGTATTTGGTATGGTTCAGTTTGGTTAAGGCTACTAGATAGTTTTTGCGTGATAAGTTCATATTTTATCATTGCACTTACATGTAATGTTTCCATATCATGATAGTGCAAATAACTGACTTTTTCCCCACATGAAAGCAGGTTATTCAAAGGTTGTTTTGGCTCAAAGGGTAGCTAGGGATTGAAATGTTTAAAGATCTAAAGAGATATTAATTCTGTTTGGTAGGAAATTTACTTTGAGTTGTTTGTAGGTGAACATTGTTAAACAGTATATGTACTGAATCATGTAAAACTCAGTTTTGATATACAGAACTTTGTGGAACGCCTGGCTACTTAGCGCCTGAGTTACTTCAGTGTAATATGATGGAGAATGCCCCAGGATATAGTCACCATATTGACTTGTGAGTATGGTGTAGGCTAGGAATAAAGGATTAAGATGTGTACATTTTTTTGGAGTATCGCAATGAATTATGATTAAATTATTTTAGTAAAGTAAAGTGCCTGTTTACTGGTACAGTTAGGTTGCATGTAAGTTTTGTACATATTTTGTTTTAATTGGTTTTAATGCAAGAGCTAATTTCTTTTGAATTTGTTTTGGGCATGTCTCTTGTTTTAGTCATTGAAGTTGGAATGTGGAGAACCACTGTCAGTTTACAGATGTGATCAGAATGGTGCATAAACTATGGATACAAAGGACATTTAGCTTGTGTGCTTCATGCTTACCAAATGCTCTTTTGGTACAGTCAGTCCTCATGTATTTGCAGTACAATCATAATTTTTTTTTCTAATGTTATCTCTGTAGGGTTAGACATGAAATTAGTTCACTCTTCTGTCTGATTCACTGTAATTGATCTTCCTTCTGGTCTAGGACTTCATATATATTCATTTATCCTTGATTTCCTAGGCTTTCATAGTGGTCTTCATCCTGCTACTGCTGTATCTACTTTTCTGACAGTTGAAGCATCTCAGCCTTTTAGCCTTCCATGGATATTGTTGATTCATGAGCATCCCCTTTGACATGTTCATACTAAATTATCCACCAACCCTCACAGCATCCATGTAGCCACTGCCTTACTGTTTCTCTTGCCTACTCTTTAGTCAATAAGTTTTGTTTCACTTATGATATTTAGTCATCTCTTTGCCATTCCATTGTCTGTCCTCTAACCGTTTATACAACCTCTTACACATGAAAATTCCCAGGGTCTCGTGTTTTACATAACTTCTTACACCTTTCCTTTGTGTGATGAACAATGAAGGACTTGGAGCTAATGCTCAATGAACACGAAAATTTGTCTCATATTCTCCTGATTCTCCTGCTTTACTTGCTTTTTTGTGTATCCTCTCAAATGCCTCCTCGGAATCTACTTTCCCTGTAGATGCTTCATTATATGTATAATGTATTTTTTTGTCAGTGTATGTGTGTGTACATATACGTAGTATGTACACATACATCATGTGATGGTAAACTGCACAATTTCTTTGTATGTACTATATGTAAATGCCAAATTCATTGTAGTAATAAAAAGATTGAGAGAAAGAGTATATGTGTGTCTGTGTACAGTAAATGTAGTACTAATGTACATATGTGGTTTCAGTTGGTTTGTGTGTGTGGTCTGCTGTATCACTGTATGAATTTAAGCACAGGTCATACTACCATCGGAATTGAGTGATTACCAGGTAATGTTTGGTTTAAGAGGTTTGGAATTATTAAATAATGAGACTGAAAAATATTTGTTGATTGATAACAAAAGATGAAATGACAGTTCAGGCTACACATATAACATTTTAGAAGGATATCTCTAATGCTATCGGGAAATTCAAATATTTGGCAGTCCTCTAGTTCTAAGGGTGCTGGTTGTAATGTGTGTTACTTTAATTATAATACTGTTTACACATTTCTGCGTATAAGATGACCTTTAAATCCTAAAATTCCCTCCTAAAAGTTGGGGTTCATCTTATGTAGCCATTTTAAAAATCAAATCCTGAATTCTAAGTGATGTTTATCGGTAGGGTAACCCCGGCCTCAGTGTGATAACCAGCGACATACATGAAAAGATTCATATTATGAAATAAACTGATCATAAAAGTAATAAAACAATTTTTAGCTCATGTATATTATTGGCATACCTTCATAATAAATAGCCTTTTCAATTGTATTGTTATTTGAGCTTGTTTCCATTTTATGCAATGTGTTTAGGAAAAAAAATAGACAGAATCGGCATTATTATTTTGAATTTCTATGATATAGTAAATAAAACAGCATTTGTAATAACATTGTCATTGCATATACAGGCAGTCCCCGGGTTACGACGGGGCTTCTGTTCTCGAGACGCGTTGTAACCCGAAAATCGTCGTAAGCCAGAACATAAAAAAAAAATATCCAAGAAAACTTTACTTTTAATGCTTTGGATACATTGAAAACTATGTAAACTGCATTCTTATTGCATTTTTCATCAAAAAACATTCAAATATTGATTATTTTGCATTTTTGGTGTCATATTTCTTCTGCCAGATGAGCATTGTAGGCTTCGTAACCCTGGAACATGCGTCGTAATCCTGGAAATAATTTCTGATGAATATTATTGAGAAGCGCCTTAACCTTGGAACGTCATAAGCCGAACCCGTCGTAAATCCGGGGACTGCCTAGTATAAGCTTGTGTAATGTGTGATCTCATGACCCACAAATTTTTGCCCATAAATACCGTATATAATGCTACCCCCAAATATTTACCCTTAAAAAATGATTTTATCATGTTTCTCATGTATCATGCGAGTTGAATTTACGAGACCAAATAACAATAGGCTAACCTCTTTTCCTCCTCTTTATCTATTTTTTAATTAGGCTAACCCCTTTTCCATCATCTCTTTATCTATCCCATCTTCTTGTTAAGTTTAAAAAAGTAAAAGAGAATGCCAAAAGTATCATTAGTAATGTTATACGTACTTGTTGTGTAAACGCATATAGTCAGAAACAGCTGATTTGCTATGAACAACCGAATCCGATAACAACAGTGTTTTTGTTTGCATTTCAATTATCGTACAATAGTAAAATATTACCATAGTTATGTTACAAATGACATTAACCCTCCTCCTCACTGCTGCTAGAGAACTCCTCTTGAACGAGGCTATGTTGCATGGCCTCCAACTCCTTCAGGCCATCCGTCGTAAGCTCCTCTCGGTGCTCCTCGAGAAGGTCATTGATGTTGTCCTCGTCGACGACCAGCCCCATGGACTTGCCGAGTGCAACAATCTCGTCAAGATCTGATTGCGAAACAGTTTCAGGATCGTCAACTGTTCCTGAATCTGCAGCACCAGCTTCGCCCACGTTGAATCCCTCGAAATCTCGGGCGGATACGGCATCAGGCCAGAGTTTCGTCCACGAGGAATTCAAGGTTCGCCTCGAAACCTCCTGCCAAGCTTGGTCGATGAGTCAGATGCATGTGACGATGTCGAAATGCTCCTTCCAAAATTCACGCAAGGTGAGGTTTGTGGTATCGGTGATGGTGAGGTTTGTGGTATCGGTGATGTCGAAGCATCTCTTGAAAAGATGTTTCGTATACAGCTTCTTGAAGTTCGATATCACTTGCTGGTCCATGGGCTGGAGGAGAGGGGTGGTGTTAGGCGTAAGATAAAGAACCTTGATGAAGGAATAGTCCGCTAGGATATCTTCCTCAAGGCCAGGAGGGTGAGCAGGGCCATTGTCCAACACCAGCAGACATTTCAGAGGGAGGCGCTTCTCTTCCAAGAATTTCTTCACTGTCGGGCCGAAACACGGATTTACCCACTTGGTGAACAAAAGCCTCATTACCCAGGCTTTCGCATTAGCCCTCCACATAACTGGAAGCTTCTCCTTAAGCATTTTGTGGGCCTTGAAGGCTCGAGGAGTCTCGGAATGATAGACAAGTAGGGGCTTCACCATGCAATCCCTACTGGCGTTGGAACAAAGTGCGAGCGTAAGCCTGTCTTTCATAGGCTTATGCCCGGGTAGCTTCTCCTCTTCCTGCGTGATGTACGTCCGATGAGGCATTTTTTTCCAAAAAAGGCCAGTCTCATCACAGTTGAAAACTTGCTGAGAACTGCAGCCTTCGTTGATCATCATCTCGTTGAACGTCTTTTTAAAGGCTTCGGCTGCTTTCGTGTTCGAGCTGGCCGCCTCCCCATGCTGCACCACCGAATGGATGCCAGTCCGTTTACGGAATTTCTCGAACCACCCATGCGAAGCCTTGAAGTTTGGGGTTGGCGTTGATGTCCCTTCTCCTCCGTCGTCTTCGGCCTGGGCAATCAAATCGCCGAAAATAGCGCTGGCCTTGTGACAGATTGCCATCTCCGTTATTATATCGCCAGCGATTTCTTTGTCTTTTATCTAGACATGAAGAAGCCTTTCCATTTCATCGTGAACGTGGGTCCTCTTGCTGGACAAAATAGTGATGCCCTTGGAAGGTGTAGCTGCTTTGATGACATCCTTCTGCTTAAGGATGGTGCCTATTGTCGACGGATTTTGGCCGTATTCCTTGGAGATCACACTCAATTGCCTACCAGCTTCATACTTCTTGATAATCTCCATCTTCGTCTCCAAAGAGAGTATCCTCTTCTTTCCGTGAACTTCAACTTTCTTGGGACCCATGACTACGTATATACTGTACGTAATTATGTTATGTAGTACGTATACTTATGTAGTAAAGTTCTTACACAACACGATAAAGTATACTACAACGAAATCACTAACGAATTTACGTTAATAAACGAAATCGTTAGAACGAACAAATACAGCGTGCTTATGATACCGATGATGCCGTGAAGTGACCGCAGAAGCACGCCGCTACATAGATGCATCATGGGAGGGATGCTGACCAATAGGAGAGAAGGATCTCATGGGGGTGACTAGCATCAGGAACCAATGGGAGAGCGGGAGGATGATGGCGTGTCTACTCAGTTGGCGGCGCGCGAGTTTCAAAATTGTTATCGGTGGTCCTGACGAATCTCGGACTTTACAGCAACAACCTTTCGTATCTTGAGCAATTTTCGTATGTAGAACCGTAAAATTTTTCGTATTTGCTTTTGTATCTCGAGTTTTTCGTAAGTTGAGCCTTTGGTATCTCGAGGTACCACTGTATATACAATATATATTATATACTGTATAGTGATATGAGAATACAATACAATATTGAATGCAGCAAAGTAAAGCACAAATTTTTAAAAGATTCATGGAAAAGATATATATTCATTATGTTTGTACGTATTTTATGATACGTTACGAATGTGTGAATATTACATACACTAATTGTGTCGTGTTTGATGTGACCTGCTTAATATTAGCTTCAAAAATTAGGTGTTCAGAAGTTGCATATGTGAGTATACTATACAGTAACCAATATTTCATAGATACCTGTTGTTGCAAAAGCTAGCCTATGCACAGGTGGTTTTGTAATTCATAAGTTGCCTTATACTACCTATATGAGATATTCATGAAAATTTACCATAATTTTTAACCTCATTTTAGCTAAAGGTCATCTTATACATATATAGAAATATGTATATAGTGTAATTATTATAATAGTATTTAAGTAAATACCAGTAAAATTAAAATATTATGGAGTTTGGCTTGGTGCAAGTACTGGTAGTCAATGGTGTCAGGGTAAACTAAAATTACCAGGTACCTCAACTTCATGTATGATACTCCTGATATATTTGAATCCATTTCTGGGCTTGACCTGTGTCGGCCTGTGAAATGGTTCCTTTGATACTATTTCTGAAGAATAAATATTGCTATTCATCCTAGAGAAAAAAGAAACAATATAATGCCAAGATAAATGGCTCGCTCACTTCTTATAGAAGTGTCGGTATAGTAAGGAGCGAGTGGAATCACTACCAGAGGTCCCTTGCCATTTAGCTTCTTCCTTCGACAAAACCCCGAACTAAAGGAGTAAAAAAACGGAGGAGCCGTGCTAACAGCTCCCGGTCTACTACTACCGTCGAGCGCCTCCGACGCCTGAGACGTCATTCCTTTCGATAGCGCGCGTTACACCAAACGTTAAATTTTTTCGGTGCTGTGTTTCGCTCTATTTGGATTTATTTTGGATTTATTTTCAAGATGTCTTCAACTTCTGCTTCTAAGTTAGTACTGTTTGGGGTTACTGATCTCATTTTATGATGAATCTTCGTGTTTTATACATATTCGGAGCCGTTATCGGCCGGTATGCCCCTCGACCGCATGGCGGTACGGGTTATCTCTTTCGGTCTTCCATACCGTTAGAGATTTTCCCCTTTTCTCATGTACTTTTAGATATGGTTACTTATACATAGTCTCTATATCTTTATGCAGTTAGTTTTTTAGTTAGGCCTCCACGAGGGGCACGCTCCGACCGCACGTTTCGGACCTTAGTTAGCTACGCCTTACATTGTTAGGAGTTTTATCAGTCACGATTGAGAGTCATATCATCTTAATTATTCTGATGTTCTCTCTTTCCTTTCTCTAGTTCCTGATTACCCTTTAATAATATTATAGGTACTAGGTTGGCTAACATACACCATGCTTCGGTATGGCGATTAGCTTCCCTGTTATAATTTATTTTACCGTTTAGTTAGGCTTTCATACCCCAATTGTCGATTGGTGATTAGCCTGCCCCCCGTTTTCTTGAACTAGAGGTTAAATTAGGCTAACATACCCCTTTCTTCGGATCGGCGATTATCCTAATTTCTGTTTGCTTAGCTTCGTGTTCCCCGTGTTAGTCTAGCTTTAAGATATCGCTTTAATTTTATTTGATTGATTATTATAAATAATCCTATTTATATCAGTGATATTGATGTTGTTCCGACGGTTCTTCCCCACCTCGTATCTTTTACCTGGCTGGGAAGACCACCGGTTTATCACGGTGAGCCACCCGGTTACGGGGTCCCCCTCCCGTCCCCCCATTCCCCCCCTCCATACATTGCCATCCACGTCGATGGGTGATGACTCGTTTCTCACAGCTAGCGTCCGAGTCTGCATGAGAGGGGGTGACTCACGGGACTGGTGGGGATCTCCCCTCCCCTACTGGTACTCTACACTCGTCACGTGCCTCGGGGGCTCGGGACCTCCCCCCTTCTTCTCCGTCCTAACTGGCCGCTCAGGGGGAGGGCTCCCCTACCCCACATTCTTCCCTACTCTTTCCCCCTCAGTTCAGTCCGGCAGGTGTCTATCCGCCTGCTACCGAACATAGAGAGGGGGGGAGGGAATCACTGGGTTTTTTTTCCTATCCACTTAGGATAGTTCACACGAGCACTTACTGATATAAGGGGTTTTTATTTTGTTTTATTTTTGTGTTATTTAATGTTTGAGAATCTTTTGCGTTACTCCGGGGGGTTTTTTTATTTCCGCCTCTCGTACTATCCCTTGCTTCGTTAGAAGTTTGACATTGCTCACTCATATAATTAACTCCGGGCCAAGACGGAGAACTGGGCCCGGGCCCTACGGAGTCTTATTTTTAGTCATATGACAAGTGAGCTTAGGCGGAGGCAGAGACTTTCTTCCCCCCTCGTAATTTTTCTACGTAATATTCATACGTAGATCTCTATCCGTCGGTCCTACTCCGGCACCCACGGATAGTTTGCATATTATTCCACCGGAGGTTGTCATTGGTACTCATGTATCCTTTGACTTACAGATGTTGTGCCAGGAGATTGGGTGCAGTGCCATCCTCCAAGACCTATGCGGCCATATAGTATGCCGTTCTCATGCAGGATGTGCAGTGAAAGTGGAGGATTTTATCGTTTGGCATCATGAAGCTTGCAAACCTGCTACTTGCTAGTAGGAGATGCCTCACTAGTAGTAAGTTTTCTTAGCACTTTCTTCATTCATTCGTCACCTGGAATACTTGTTGTTATATTATACTTTCACATATAGACACATATTCATATAATCTTCAAACACAACAGACATTCCTCCCCTATCCTCTCCCTAACTCTAGACCCTTTTTTACAGGGTTCCGATGAAGAAAAGAAGAAAGCTTTGTCGACTCTCAAAGCTTGGGTAGGGGTTTTGGCCGGAATTCTAAGGGTGGCCGCACCCTACCATTCTTACCCAGGATATGGCGGACCTAATATTCCCAGGAGCCAAGAAAGGATCAGTGGTGGACCCGATAGCGGCCGCCCCTTTGCTGGCCGACCTTCAAAGTCATGATCTCCCTACAGGAGGGGATTTCCCAGAGGACGTTGCAGAAGACGTTGCGGCAATGAACCTCGACGTTGAACCCATGGCTATTGACTCCCATGGGTACAGGGGTAAGGGTAGTAGGGGCAGCTCCTAGTGGGTTCTCAGGGCCCTTTCCTGAATTCCCTTTCTCCATCACCTTCTACTGATCCTTCTACTTCCACTTCTTTCCGGGGCTTCACTGAAGAGCAGCGGTCTGTCCGTCCTAAGGCTACTTCAGTGATCCCCAAGGCTAAGATGACCGAGGAGAAACTTAAAAAGTCTCTCCCCAAGAAATCGGTCATCCTGACAGACACTATAACTCCGGCTCACCACCCCGGATCAGTTAGGTCAAGGGAGGCCTCTCCTCTGCGTCGAGGTCCCCCAAACATAGATCACGTAAGGATCGGGCTCAAGTCCCTCTTTTTGATCCCGAATCCTTTTCGGCTAACATTCTGGAGCAGGTGGGAGTGATCGTAGGGGCCTTGGTTGACAACAAGGTCGGCTCGGTGCTCTCCCAGCTCTCCAGTTCTGTTACGTCTTCCGGCCAGTCGATCCAAATCGCTGGCGGAACGGCTGGCCGCTCAGGAGAATGCCATCGCCGGGATCCAAACCTCGATTGCGGCAGGTTCCCCTCTATCTGTGCCACCTTCTCCTCTTCCAATGCCAGGATTCCAGCCAACTGCCGGAATTCAAGGCGGCCAACCCTTGGAGGATCGCTTCGTATGCGCCCCGTTTGTCAACGGAATGTTGACAATCGAAGGCATAGGAACTCGAAGGCGTGAGGACTTCGAGTTCCACCCCAAGAGACCTTCAACCACCATTCATTGGCTACGTCCGACTAACGGAAGCAGCGATGATGAGAGAGGACAGGTTCCCAAGGAAACAGTGATCCTTCCGAGGGAACAGGCACAGCAGACCCTAATGAGAAGTCTGGAAGAATGGGGGTGTGAAAAACACCCAGCATCACAGCCTTTAGGAGTCCTTTCACCATTTTTACTCCGGTGGAAGGGACTCCGCTACCACTGACCCTTAAGGTAGTGGAAGCAACCTTTCAGGCCGCCCCTGAAAGACGAGCCCCTGCCTCAACTACGAGAGACGGAACCCACCTCTCTCTTAGTCCCAGGCTCCGAGACGTACTTCGAAGGGGCAGTTCCTACTTTCTCAGTAGAGGAAAAACTAAAGGCGGACTGTGCCACCTCTCTCTTTAGTGAGAGACTCCACCAGGTTGTCGGACTCTCTCATCCAGATGGAGTACGACGCCCGACTAGGCTCGCGAGATCCCTTTCCTCCCCCCCATGACTATGGCGGAGATGACGGCTCTTGTATACCAACAAGAGCCGTTATTTAAAGTTTTGGCTAAAGGTCTGCTGCACACCATGCAGTGGTGACCTTTACGACTTCCTCATAGCCAGGAGAAATTGTAGGAAGCACGTTCTGGCGGAAGCTACTATCCGCCATGAACCGAATAAACTGATGCTTCCTCAATTTGGGGAACGGACCTCTTTCCAGCACCGTAGTAGCAGAAGTCCTTCATGAGGCTTCTAAGGTCAACCAGTGCCTCAAGTCAGGTGGGGACTGGTAGCAAAGCGGAGGCAGGAATCCTTCTGGTCCTAACCCAAGGAACAAGAAGAAACCAAGGAAGTTCTCTCCCTTCCAGCCTTCTCAACAAACGTTGGTTCAGGCAGTCCCAGCATCACAAGGGCAAACCATCGTCGAAGGGTCAACAACAATACCTTGTTTCTGACCCCTCAGTCCCAGCAATCTCAACCCTCCACTTCCTTTGCTGTCTCGCCAGCCTACAATTCCAACTATGAAAGCCAGAACTTTCAGGCTTTCAATAGGTTTGCGAGAGGCAGTAGAGCAAGAGGTGCCTCTCGATTCAGAGGATCCGGCAGGGCTGCTAACAGGGGAAGAGGTTTCCGAGGAGCAAGAGGTGGCCGCCCCTCGGCAAACCAGCAGTGAGAATCCCAAGGTAGGAGGGAGGCTGTACCTCTTCCGCCAGCGGTGGGGGTTCAGCCCCTTGGGCTCAAAGTATAGTAACAAAGGGACAGGTTGGAGTTGGCTAGAGGGCCCTCCTCCAACCAACAGATTCTATCAAGCACCAACAACGGAATTGGTAGAGTATACCGAAGACCTCCTTCTCAAAGGAGTAGTCTCAATAGTCAACAATTTAAAATTTCAAGGACGCTTGTTCAGCGTGCCAAAGAAAGACTCGGTAAACCGAAGAATCATCTTAGACTTGTTCCATCTGAACTTATTCATTCATTGCGACAAGTTCAGGATGCTGACCGTTTCGCAGGTACGGACCTTACTTCCGTGGGGCCCGTCACAACCTCTATAGATCTTACAGATGCCTACTATCATGTTCCCATAGCCAGACACTTCCGTCCATTCCTAGGCTTCAAACTAGGCAACAGATCCTACTCCTTCAAGGTAATGCCATTCGGGCTCAACATAGCCCCCAGGATCTTCACCAAATTGGCGGAAGCAGTAGTGCAAGAGCTAAGGAAACAGGGAATAATGTTAGTGGCTTATCTGGACGATTGGCTTATTTGGGCAAAGAACCCCAAGAAATGCAAAGAAGCAACGGTCAGAGTGATCAAATTCCTGGAACATTTAGGTTTTCAAATAAACAAAACCAAGTCCAGACTAACACCGGAATCTCGATTCCAGTGGTGTAGCCTCAGTGGGACTTACAACGCACACTCTATCAATTCCGTCGTTGAAAAGGAAAGAAATTGCAAGAGCTACAAAACATTTCTCAAACGACAACAAACATCCAGGAGGTGCCAGGAGAGGGATCCTGGGGCTCACTCCAGGTTTCTATCTCATCAGTGCAGTTGCATCGTCACAGACGTTCTGCTCAGAGCCAAACTCAAAGATATAAACAGGAGTATGGCGCTCAAGAGCGAATTGCAGATCACGGGACAAACTAGCCTTTATCCCAGCAATCTTACGGAAACGTCTCCGCCCCTGGACAGGAGACAAAGAACCTTTCAAAAGCAATTCCTCTACAGTTTCCCCCTCCATCATTAGTGATCCACACAGACGCCTCACTAACAGGGTGGGGAGGATACTCCCAGTACGAAAAAGTTCAAGGAACTTGGTCGTTAACATTCCGCCAGCTACATATCAATGTACTGGAGGCCATGGCAGTATTCCTCACACTGAAACTACTCCGTCCGCCCAAGAACTCTCATTTCAAATTAGTTCTGGACAGTGCAGTAGTAGTACACTGCATCAACAGGGGCGGATCCAAGTCAAGCCACTTGAACCATGTCATGATAGCCATCTTTTCTCTGGCATGCAAAAACAAATGGCACCTGTCAGCCACTCACCTTGGCAGGAGTCAAGAACGTAGTAGCAGACGCTCTATCACGCTCCGCTCCGTGGAATCGGAGTGGACCATGACAGGAGTTCATTCAATTGGATCAGTCTACAAGTCCCCGGACTCCAAGTAGACCTCTTCGCCACGGAGTCAAACCACAAACTCCCTTGTTACATGGCACCCAACCTCGATCCTCTAGCATACGCTACGGATGCAATGATCCTCGATTGGAACGAATGGAAGAATATTTACCTCTTCCTCCGGTGAACCTTCTCATGAAAGTTTTAGACAAACTCAGGACATTCAAAGGCCAAGTAGCTCTAGTAGCTCCAACTGGCCCAAGAGCAATTGGTTCCCTCTACTCCTAGAGTTGAGACTCCGACCACTACGGATTCCCAACCCCAAACTAACCCAGTTAGGTGCAAACTCAGACTGTGTCCGCTTCCTCAAGAATTCAGAAAACCCTAACTTTATGGATTTTCTGAAATTCGCAGCCATGAGGAATGCAGAAATTGATCCCCAGAATATCTCATTCTTGGAATCATATAAAAAGAGAATCTACTCTCCGACAATATGATTCATCTGTCAAGAAACTAGCAGAGTTCCTTAAGTTGTCAAATTCTCAAGTCATGACAACGAACCTAGCCATAACTTTCTTCAGATCATTGTTTGAGAAAGGCTTAGCAGCAAGCACTATCACTACGACCAAATCAGCTCTTAAAAAGATCTTCCAATTTGGTTTTAGCATAGACCTTACGGATTCGTACTTTACGTCCATACCCAAAAGCTTGTGCTAGATTAAGACCATCAACGAGACCTAAATCAGTCTCTTGTTTTCTCTTAGATGTATGTCCTCAAACTGGCCTCGGACATTAACAATGACTCTTGCAATTATATATCCCTCCTGAGGAAAACCCTATTCTTATTAAGTTTAGCCTCCGGAGCTAGAATATCAGAACTGTCAGCTTTATCAAGGGAACCAGGCCACATTGAGTTCCTCCCCTCAGGGGAAGTCCTCTTCTCCCAGATCGCCATTTTCTAGCCAAAAATGAAGACCCACAGGACAGATGGTCCTCGTGGAAAATCCTACCACTACCTCAAGACATTTCCCTTTGTCCTGTCAACTCATTAAGAGCCTACCTAAGCAGAACAACTCTGAAATCTTCAGGCCCATTGTTCATTAGGAAGGGAGGTGGTACTTTATCCCTAAAAGGGATCAGGCAACAAATTTTATACTTCATTAAACAGGCCAATCCAGAGTCCTTTCCTCGGGTGCCCACGATGTTAGGGCGGTGGCCACATCTATTAATTATTTCCAAAACACTGATTTTGACGATCTTAAGAAGTATACAGGCTGGAAATCTCCGACAGTTTTCAAACGGCACTAAGAAGTAATACCAGGCTGGAAATCTCCGACATTTTCAACGGCAATACCAAAAACCCTTAGAACCCTCAAATTTCCAGCAGTGGCAGCTGGAAACACAGTTTCTCCTGATTCTTAATTTTTACTATAACTTCTTGTAGCCTTCCCTTCTACCTGCCCCATTGCACCCTTACTTAGTTTTAGTCGCCTCCATGTATTGGGTTACCTTGAGTTTGCTTTTGTTCATCATTCTAATCGGATTCAGTTCCATTCTTTTGTATATATCAACTTATATCTTGTCTTTGCCTAACCTGTATTGTTATTGTTTGTTGTTAGGCTAACTAATTTCAAGTGATAACCCGTGTTTAGGGCTTATACTTCCCTTAGGGTAAGAACTGTAATTTTAGTTGATTATTATACTATTAACCTTACAAGTGTTTAACTTTACCTTCTTAATTTATCTGTACTGTTCCTCAAGCTTGGTGTTTGGCATTCTCTGGTACTATTTCACAGGCCGACACAGGTCAAGCCAGAAAAGGGATTTTGACGGAGGAAAAATCTATTTCTGGGCAACGACCTGTTTCGCCCTGTGAAACCCCACCCTGTAGTTAGATTATCCTCACCCAGCTTACCCCAAGCTTGGAGGCTATCTTCAGGAATGACGTCTCAGGCGCGTCGGAGGCGCTCACGGTAGTAGTAGACCGGGAGCTGTAGCACGGCTCCTCCGTAGTTCGGGGTTTTGTCGAAGGAAGAAGCTAAATGGCAAGGGACCTCTGGTAGTGATTCCACTCGCTCCTTACTATACCGACACTTCTATAAGAAGTGAGCGAGCCATTTATCTTGGCATTATATTGTTTCTTTTTTCTCTAGGATGAATAGCAATATTTATTCTTCAGAAATAGTATCAAAGGAACCATTTCACAGGGCGACACAGGTCGTTGCCCAGAAATAGATTTTTCCTTCGTCAAAATCCCTTTTTTGAGAAAAAAAATTAGTTTTTATAGGACATAAAATAGTAGATACTTTAAAACAAACCCATATTTAATGCAAGTTCTAGTCTTGCCAATATTTCTTAAACCTCACAGATTGGTTGACACAAAGGATCATTCTGGCTGCTGCTCGAGATTCTGTGGGCTGTCCAAACTGTAGCATTACTGGCTGACTGCTATTCTTTGTCTTTATATAGGAACTTAAGTGTCCATGACCAATAGTAGAGTACACAACAATTAGTTACAAGTATTGAGTTTGTATGAAAAAAAAAAATTTTGCTGCAGAAAATTATATATACGTATATTTTTTTTTAATATATGTACTAATAGGAAAATTGTGTGGTCAAATGAATTTTGACCATCAGCATTTGTGTGTTACGAGTCCAAAAACCATGTAAATTTGTGTCGGGTATTAGCTTTTTCACATAAAGGGTTTTAATCATAGGAATATGGTAATTCTCATTATCTCATCCTTATTAAGGTTTTGGTAATGGTTCTGTTTACATATTGTTTGGTTTATATTGTGGCATATTGTTAATGTATTTCATGGTAAGGAATGGTGTTTTGTAATACAGGTTATTCCTTTTAGGAACTAACAAAACTGTTTTGTGTTTCTAGTAGGCATGCATGGTATTTTACTAGATTTTACTGTAATGAGCTGTAACTGTGCATGCCCTTGTATAAATCTCATTTTCTCCTTACATGCCTTGCTTATGAATTTGTTTTGTTTTATACAAATGTTTCAAAAGATATCTATGTGCATATAATATCACATAAGCTTTGATTAACAGTGTTTGTTTGTTGACATAAGAGCAGGTAAGCAACAGTATGAAATTAAAGAATGTCAGATATTTTCTCTTTCTGGTGATTTTTTATTTTCAACTATTTTTTATTACTTTGCATTAGTAGCATTGGAATTTAAATGATCTAACAATTTTTTTTTTTTTTTTTTTAATCAAAAGTTATTTTTCAGATAGAAAGTTGAGGGACCATTATGAAATTAGTGATACCACCATCTTAGCCTCTTAGTTCTTTTGGGCCATTACATGTTCTTGTGCACTCACTTTGTTGCACGTTCATGAAGATAGAGCACACTTAGCTTCTTAGTTCTTTTGGGCATTTTACATATTCTTGTCCACTCTTAGTATGCTTGAAAGCTCATATGTAACACAGTTTGATCATGTCTTTTATACAACTGTGTATTTACATATTTGATATGTCACCCATGAGATCTGATGATACTAGAGGTAAGAAGTGCAAGCGTAAATCTTTATTGATGCTAGAAAATGCTTATCCCAATAGCGAATAGTTTAGTGTTCACTTTCCTCAATAGATGGCGGTGTGCTTTGTTTACATTTTGATAGCAACATTCGAATGCACTGTGATTGCTGAAATTCATTCATTATTTTTTTCATCTCACTACCCTCTACAATAAATATTAAAGAAATACCAAAATAAATAATGAAGAAACTAATCACAACAATTATGAAATACCAAATTTACAGTATGGAAGTCACTGATAATATTGTGCAGATTGTGAGAAAAGTTTAGTACTGTGTTGACTTACTGTTAGGCTAACTTGGTAATGTAGGCTAAATATATTAAATAAAGTACACTATATTAAAGAAAATTATACACCACAAAGTTATAAAATGATGAAGTTAAAATATATGAGTAAATAAAATGATAAAAAAGCATTGTCAGAACTTAGCCAAGTAGTAGGCTATTTCGGAATCTAGTTATGTGTATATATGACTGAAAATTAATGCTATTTGTCGAAGTAAAGAGAATACCATGCTTAATGACGAATGCGTTTAACGATGCGGTTGCTGGAATGAAACCCTGTCATTAAACGAGGAGTACCTGTAATTTTTTGTGAGATCACTTCCCCCATAACTATGTAATTTTGGAAACTAGTTCTGTGTATAATATGTGACTGAAAATTAATGCTATTAGTCAAAATAAAGAGAGTACCATGCTCAACAACGAATTCGTTTAGCAACGTGGTCGCTGAAATGGAACCCCATTATTAAATGAGGAGTACCTGTAATTTTTTTTAGATCACTTCCCCCACAACTATATAATTTTTCTGCCTAGGAATTCAATGTTTGATATAATTGTGTTCACCTGTATTGTAGAAAAGGTTGATTAGAATCTATTTGATACTATAAGCTCTATAGCTGTGATCACTTTCCAGTATTAAAAACATCTTGGCAAAGCAGCATAAGAACTTGAACTCCACACTTTAATCTCCAAAGAACTCAGTAAAAAGTATATTAACTGCACGTAAAGAAAATAGCCTTATATATACCCAAAGAATACAGCAAAAATATATTCATTTGTGATTATTGCCAATTCTTTGCTTTCTAGAACCAAAAGGTGGGTATCTAAACCAATAGCTGTATCCCACAAGGCTTTGGTGTACATGCCAAAGCAAGATCTATTGAGACAAGTATTTGCAATAGGCCATTCCTCTCCCGTAAAGTGGAACTTCCTCCTTGGGCTACCTAACAGTTGAGTCTACGCTGTACCTTTGTACTATACTTCTCTTTATCCTCTGAAAGACTAGTATACCACAAGGCAGGTACACAAAGATTCCAAATGGACAGCCTGATGAGATAACCCCAAAACAAAATACTCTGCCCCACCTTCCGTGGCAAACCAAAAGCTAGAATACATAATGAATGTGAAAATTACATAACACATTTATGGGCACTCTATTCAAATCACAGTTAACAAAAATTAAACATTCCATTGAAACAGTATACAAAAAGCTACAAGAAAAAATAATAAGATTATGGTCACTATTACAGTAATATGCACCTGCCCAAGTAATATTCAGACAAGTAGTAATAAGAGGAAGACTCGATAATTGGAAGGCAGTATGCCTAGTATTGCTAGTGGTACTCCTTTTGGGTAAATATAGTTGAGATTTAATTAAATGCCTTTGTAATTCCCCCAAGGTTTGCTCTTCTGTTGGTTGTAGAAGTAAAAATGTCTGCTAAATTATTAACATAATAAACTTTTCGAAGCACTTTATACTACAAGTGGTCTAGATGAGGACTTCTTTAAGATAAACAATGAGTTGATGGGGAAATATAATAAAAAGGTTTTTTTTTAGAGCAAATAGAACTTTTTTTTTCTTCATGCAGTACCCTTGCAAATTCCTGTTAATCACATTTCTACAGTCAACTCCAGCTGAGAAACATGTTTCCATAGTTCTCCATTCAGTTAATCCTAGAAAAGACCAAAGCAAAGCTAAGAGTTATAGATTAATTTCTTTAATAAGTCATTTATGCAAAGAGTACTGGATAAATTGGTCAGTCACAAACAAATGTGGTATATGCAGTGATTGGAAATTGTAGTTCTGTTGTAGTTGGGTCTCAAAACTTTATTTTACCTTCATTGTTCCACTTCGCAGAACATATTTGTAGAGGCTCTTGAAACTGCTTAGAGACAGCCATTACTGAAAATTTGAGAGAGAGAGTGTGACACCCAATAACTTGACATTGTAATTTTTAGACCTAATGCTATTTGTAACATACCTGAATGGGTAGTTCATACAACATTTTGGGTGCAATATATTAACTAAAATGTTGTAGCAAAAAGCTAGCAAAAGGAAGTTCTCAATAATAAACTCCAAGTCTAGTATTCTGATCAGCATTTGACATAGTACAACAAGATCACATGTAAGATTATAAAAAATATGCTACAGCAGAAATTTATTTTCAGAGTCCAGGTGTGCCTTAGAAACCAGTCAGAATTATTGTTTGGGTAAACAGGCTTTAAATACTGTAATCAAAGCTGGAAACCCTTCCTTTTCTAAACAAAGCAAAGGGTATTTCCTTGAAGCTAAGTGAATAGGGATGAAGAAGTATTGTATTTGTGAGGTCCAGGGATACTAAGAAGTCCTCTTCCAGATATATTGCCTCTCTGGCTCCATCACATGAGTTCATTCAGTCAGCTGAGGTAGAAAATTGTGCATTGATTAGCAAGTAGCACAGTCATTGGACAAAACAACCTGGAAGCAGGTGAGAGGGGAAGTGGGTGAGTCCATGGGTTAGGTAGGTGAAGATTGTGCTTGACTTGTAGTTGGCCTTACATTAGAAGGGGGATGGAGCATTGCCAGTGAAGGAGATGCAAGTGCGTAGTAGTTGAGGAGCACACAGTTAATAGGCCTGACCAACACATTATCTGATGATTATAGATCCTTCACCACTACCAACAAGAGACAACCCTACTGCTAATCTGGAGACAAATTCAGAGCCATAACACTAAGGAGAAGCACTCTTATGCTGTCATTTGTATGTTCTCTTCACCACATTACCTTACAACATCTCACAGTCACAGTTAAGAAAAACCAAACTGTGACAGTTTCCAGAGAGGAGAACGGGATGGCTGTCAAGGTTTGACATGATGGCATGGCAGGCCTTACATGGAAGGCCTTGGCATGTATGCTTGGTTATAATTTAGTTAGCAAAGAGAACAAAAGAGAATGGGATACTTGTCAAGATATGGCATAAAGGCATGGCACACCTCATGTGGAAGGCCTTTGCATATAGTATATATTGTACGTACTTGGGTATAATATAGAAAGCCAAGAGACAAACTAGAAAAATGACAGCACTGTACTATCTAAGCATAATAACCAAGGTATGGAAAGGCTGCTAGTAAATGAAAACTAAAAAAATATAAATTTCACTGTAAATGAAAAAATTTTTAGCATCAAGATAAATGTCACAGAATTAAGAAATGTGTAATTTATAAAAATAAAAACTATTTACATTTAGGAGCAGCAGCAGATGCAATTACATACAGTCGAATTATCCTCCCTATTTCTAGTGAAGCAGATTGTTAATGCCAAGAAATAAATCCAGATGAGCTACACAGTAAATAAAGTCACTACATAGCCTGTCACCAACTACAATACCTAATGATATCGGATGCTAAAAAATTATAGTGAAGAAAAGCGTGATATACCCTCATTCTTCTTCAATACAAGAAATAGAAAAGGGAGGAAAGAAAATAGTTAGCACAAAAAAATCACTACTGAATATTAACGAGGTAGCAACTTGTTAGCAGCAAATGTGATAGATACGTATTCACCGCAACAACAGCAGTTGATGAAAAAAATGAAGTGTATACAAAACACAGTAACTAAAAATTAAATGAAGTAAATAGTATAAAATGTTGAATTTTCAACATAATGAAGTAGTGAGCTACTGAAGTAGAAATAGTAGCACCTGGTGAATCTGGCAGCCTGAAAACAAACCCAGCAATTGCATAATATCAATTGATAACACAGTTTATCTTTTGTCACATCCTGACACAAAAAGTTGAAAAGGCTGATGGGTATGAGGATTTATGTAAAAAGTGGGAAGTTAATTATTCACAAACAATACTCTTGATCATGATCTCTGCCAAAACAAAATATTAATAAATGAGAGAAGAACTGTTTACTGAATTGCAGATTTACAGAAGTTTAAGTGTTGGTTGAGACATAACTGGGGCTTACCAGGGCATACATGCCATGAAACTGCCTTTTGTAATGCAGACAAAAGACTTAACAAACCTTGCAATGTCACTGAATGCAATAAAGTGAAACTTACTGGTATTTACATATCTAAGGGTCAGGAGATAACCAAGCTAAGGTACTGTTGTCTCATTCAAAATATAAGTTATAGGTGAAACTGCTGTAAAATTTTGAAGTACAGGGGTTAGACATGAAAGGAGTTCTCCCAACTCCACTGTCTTGTACTCTTTCTAACTGAATTCCCAGCAGGACTTCATCCTTCCATTTTTTCCTTGATTCCTTGGACCTCCTACTGACATTTGTCTCTTATTTCATACCTAATGCTTTTCTGACCAAGTATTTAAGTGAATTGCTTTTTGAACACTCATAAGAATTATTATTGTATTGCAGAAAATATTTTCTGTTGATATCATAAACACTTCATGGTAGACTACTTAAGGAAATGGTGGTACAGCATTAAATTACCTGATAGAAAAAGTAATTTTATTTAATTTTTTAATGGTTATATTTAGTTTTTTAGGGTTTGTAAGTAGAGTCTACCTTAATATTGAACTCTTGGTAGGAGCTAATAATTTTATTAACCTAATAATTGCCAATATTGTAAAGATAAAATTACTGTATAAAAGGTTGAAAATAAAACTTGAATTGTAAGAAAACCACCAGAAAGATAATGTATGAATATGGACATTTTTTCTCATTATTAGATACCATCTTGTGCGGAACTGAATTATATATTAATTCACCATGCTTGCATCATATGATTTTTCAAGATGTACTCATTAGATATAATATGTATTCCTCTGTATAGTTCTTGATTTTTATCTGCTCAGATTGTCAATTTAACATTTGCTGTTAGTATTTGTCATTATATTGTACACTGTAAAATTCTGAGAAGTTCTAAAGCACAATTTCTTGAAGTTGTAGAGTAGATGCCTTACTCATCTTTACTATGAACTAAACAGTTTTCTTGATTTGTTATTTTACTTAAGGAAGATTTTAAGTACATAAGCTTTGTAGAAAGATATACTCATGAAGGAGCTGTGGATGAGGCTCCACTTTATTGTTCATGCTTAGACTGCAGGCCATGCTAAGTTAAAAACCTTTGTGTTTTGTTACAGAGCACTTATAAATTTTTGTATGTATGTTTGTAGAATATATTCAGTAATATAGCTGAATGAATAATCTCTGAAATTAGAAATGTGTTGTTTTTCTTATCAGAAATGCCGTTAATTCAAGACATAAGTAACATACTTTGTTAAGGTGGAAAACATTGAATCATTTTTTTATACAAATTTCATGTAACATTTTCATGAAATTGCAACGGCAATAATATCTCTCTCTCTCTCTCTCTCTCTCTCTCTCTCTCTCTCTCTCTTCTCTCTCTCTCTCTCTCATTGTACATAAGTTGAGTTTAATTACATTTTGAGTATTGAAAAAGAAACCCACAAAATCACTGTGTATAACGTGTTTATTTATGAGTACATATTTACACTTTATTTTACTCCACACTCGAGTACTTTCAGGCCCTATCTGTGGCCTATTTTCAAGAGATGTGTAGGTTGTCAGCCTGGGTCAATGCCCAGCAGTCTTCTGGAACTTCTTCTCATTGAGCTGTCATTTATGTGATGGCTGTTCTGGTTTCCTTGAGAGTTGCTAATCCCCTCTTGTCGCTCTGATATCTTGAGCTGAGGGTTAATGGGCTCTTGTAGTAAGTGAGTGGTCACCAAAAGTCTGTTGGGCAGAAAACCTAATCTTCAGATTAGAAGGGTCAATTCTAGCTTCCTTCAATGTCAAAGCTCAGCTTAAGGGATCTTCTGAGGTAAAACCTTTGTTTCCTTCTATTACTTTAATCTCTCTGATGAGTGCTCCTTCTACTACCCTCCTATGACTGATTTTATTGCAATAAAATAAGTCATATAGCACAAAAGTCTGCATGCTTTAGAATATAAAATCCATGTAAAAAGGTGAGTGAAAAACTGGGACTTGGATCAAGTACTTTCACAGTTTATTCTACATTTTCAAGTTTACACTTAGTACAAAAATAATGTATAGAGCTTTATATACAAAATTTGAGTAGGAGTGGGGGGGGGGGGGTTACAGTTTCTTGATTCGGGCAGCATGTTCTCCAAACAGAAAGGACAGGGAAAGAGAATCAAGGGATAGTCCAGGATGGAGGTTAAAATTCTTGGTGCACGGGGCTTCACTGAACACAGTTACTAGAAAATTTCTTTCCTAATAGTCGTTGGCCTTGCAGATTATAGATGGCTTATCCCAGTTAATGACATGGCCTATCATAAGCCAATGATCTGAAATGCCATTGTTTGTTAGGCCTCTTGAAAGAGTGTATTTGCATTGGGAACATCCCTTTTTTTTTAATCCTTTTGATGTTTGGTCAATATAAATCTTATTGCAATCTTTACAAGGGATACTGTAAAGAATATTGTTGGAATTGGAGGGACCATTCTTAATTAACATCTTTCTTCAAAGTATTGTTATATTTAAATACTAAATTAGTATCAGTAGTTTTTAGAATCTGTATTGCAGAAATGAAATGGGTGAAAAAGTAAACAGACAATACTCTTGAGTTCTGCAATACTCAGGTTGGATTATTCTTACACAACTCCAAAAAGATGTGAATGATAACATAATGAATCTCCTATTTGTTTATATGCAGAACAAACCTTCAGTCTTAACAATAGGATATTTTCCAAGCACCAGCTGGTAACCAGTTAAAACAATCAAAGATTTTAAAGCTAAGAATCTGTGAAATCTGGCAGTGCCTGCGTGTACGAGGTGAACATTGGACCTTGTGACGCTTTAGTCTTTCCTTAACCGCCTTGGGGAGTAGACGCTTACGTTTTGGTCTCCTTCCAAGCCGGTTGTTTGTGGCCGTGTTGTCTTTCAGTGTGTTTGGTGTGTGTATTTGTTATTATGGCTTCCTCCGAGTCTTCACGGGCCTCGTCAACCCACGTGCCCAGGCATTCACAGTTTTCCGTGCTCAAGGTTTTTGGCTTCGTTGGCTATAGATCTGCATATGACTTGCAGTAGGTGCAGAGCAAATTTTTGTACAGTGACTAACCCCTGCCCAGAATGTTGTGCCTAGCCTAAGTCGCATTGTAGGGTGTTTTATAGGAAGAGGGAACTTCTCAGAGTTTGACTCCTCCTTCTTGGGAGGGGTTTTCTTCTCCTTGTCTGGACGATTTGGCTGCTCCCTCTCCCTTGATTACTCTTTCTGATGCTAGTTCTGGTGTTCTTGTGTCTTCTTCTTCCTTTTCTTCCATTGATTCATTGATGGAAGTACGTATTGGAAGTGCCAAAGGGTGATGATGTTTTTGATGTAGCCCCCTCTCCATCGGGTTCCAATTATCTTCCCAGGAGGGAGGAGGCTGCTAAATCTAATTCCTCTCCTACCTCCCCGCTGGACTACTCTATGTTGGCTCTCGTATGCAGCCATCTTGTGGATCCTCGCCTACGGTCCCTGGGTCACGCCCTATCGCTCCACCAGTGAGGCCATCTGGTAGTAGAGATGTTTTGACGTCACTCCCAGCACCTTCTCAACCTGGGACATCGGTTGAAGCAGCCACTCATCCTCCTGTCTCTATGACATCATTGATCCTCGCTATGTTGTCATCATCCTTTCTCGCTGAGCCATCTGAGGCATTGTTTCAAGCGGTCTTCAAGAGGCTGAACTGTTTTGGAAGAGAGATTTTCTGCCTTCGCTCTGAAGAAGACGGTTCATAAATGTAAGGTCTCTTCTTCACCTCCTGCTTCTAAGAGATCTCATAGGGAAGGAGATTTATCTCCTTCTCCTTCTTTTCCATCACCACCTCACCATCGTATCAGACATTGTAGGATCAAGGACTTTGCAGTTACGTCTCCTGCGAGTGGAGGGAGTGCATAACCTTCTGCCTCGCATGACCGTATCTCCCTCATGCACCTAAAAACACATTGTATAAGGAAAAATAACTTTGTCTCATATAAATAAAGTATCTAGATATTTGTTTATGCTAACTAGAAGCAAGAAAATTCGCTCAGAATTGTGTTAAATATGGCAAAACAAATTCGTATTTGCCATCAGCTGATTTCCAAACCAAAACATTGGCTGCTCCGCGGAATACTGGTTTAAATCTACTGTAGTATTTTATATTACAATAATATGAGATTACATACAATATTATTCGATACAGTGAAGTAATGTATAACTTTTTAAAAGATTTATGGAAAAGATGCATATTTACTTTTTTTTTCTGTGCTTATCTTAATTTTCGTCACTATGCCATCTACATAGCCCGAGTTGCACAGTTATATTTTGTACATTTATCCCATGGAAAAACAAACAAATTGCAGTTTTGAAAAATCGAATGTATACACGAGTTTTGTCTTTTAAAATCAATTTATGCAACAATTGTAAATATTATTTGTTATAAAAACGTGATTTAATTATATAAATTAAAATTTTATTATTTGGGCACGACTGAACAACCTATTGTCTTCATCATGTGAAGGGCTGTTACAAAGACTTCAAATGGACATGCGTACTGCCACTGTATCATATTTATGTAAAAAAATAAAAAAATACCCTGTAATACATTTTTGATACATATTTAAACATAAAAGCATGAAAACTTATAACAAAACGCTGGAGTTTCATTAATAAATGAGTTATAATTAGCTCCCAAATTAATAAAATATAACCATGAGAAGTCTTTTTAAATGCATTTTTCAGAACAGCGGCGGACAAGAACGAACATGAAAAAACATCCTCTGATAACGTGGAGGGTAGTTACAAAAGCTGCCTTAATTCGTATCATATTTATGTACAAAAATAAAAATACTCTATACGTAATATATTTTCATACACATTTTAAATATACTAAAAGCATGAACATTTATAAAATCGACACATCGATCACTAAATTTGCACTTTTTTCCATATTTTCGGAAGAGCAGCAGGCAGAGGCTCACAAGAATGAACATAAAAAACCTCTTCTTTGATAACTGGAAGGCAGTTTCAAAAGTTGCCTTTGTATAATATTTCTGTGCAGAAATAAAAATACTCTATACGTAATACATTTTCACACACATTTTAAACATAAAAGCATGAACATTTATAAATCGACAGATCCATAGCTAAATTTGCACTTATTTAATTCTATATTTTTGGCATAGAACAGCGTCAGGGGCATATAGTTTACCCTAATATACCTATGTAATAACTCTCAATAAAATTTTATAATATTTTTATAACCTTTATGGTCTGAAAGGTATTTCTACAAATGTATGTACTCATTAGACCTAATGGTGCCAGTGGTGCTGTTAACCAAAAATTGTGCCGTAAAAATTCCTTACAATACCTTATTTTTTTAATGAATGTTTTTGACGACAGCCGTAAAACAGATTTGCCGCTAAGTGATTTCATATATATATATATATATATATATAATATATATATATATATATATATATATATATATATATATAATATATATATATATATATATATATATATATATATATATATATATATATATATATATATATATATATATATATATATATATATATATATATATATATATATATATATATTATACATATATAATATATATATTATATATATATATATATATGATATATATGTTATATTATAATATAATAATATTATTATAATAATATATCTAATATATACACTAATTATCTATTATATAGTCTATATTATAATATATATAATATGTATACAATATATTATTTTATATATTTATATATTTTATATATGGGCTCCTTTTATTATATATATCGTATGTATATGTGTGTGTATGTGTATATATAATTGCTGTGTATGTCAGTAAGTGCATATAAGAAATTATAAGGAAAAATATTTCACTCTGAGATGTAACATCTTGCACTTATATGGTCAAAATCCTCATTGAATAGCCTCTGCTTGCATGGGAGACATTGTAGCACCTTTCCCCAACATAATCTAGATGTGATCCATATGCTACCTGATGCTGAAGTATTTATGATTTTTTTTTTTCTCTCTGTGCATGAGTTATTTATCGTTAATGGAATCTCAGATTGTTAAATTGTTAATTAGAATTTAGTAATTCACAGCATTGGTAGAATATAGTAAAGCTCATTGTAATTGTGGCATGTAAAAGGATTTTCAGTAGGTGTACCATCATTATGGAAAAATTTGTTGTCATTATTGTTTGGATTTGAATTCAGTGTTCTTAGTAAAATGAGTAAAGTATTGGGTTCATAGTAAATTGAGTAAAGTATTGCTGAAGTCCTATTAGTTTCAGTATATACTGTGTATTCAGTTAAACTTTTGGACTTTATTTTTTATATTTTTCCAGTTGTAGAATGCAATATTCTCAGAAAAGCTCAGTGTATCAATATTATATGTTATGTAATGGAATCTTGCTGCACTTTTGTACATATTTTGAATGTGTTGATGCAGACGTTTGTGGTACTCCTGGCTATCTTGCACCAGAAGTTCTTCGATGTGCGATGTTTGAGGGTTCTCCAGGATACTATCATGCTGTTGATCTGTAAGTTTTCATCCTAGTCTTTTGATATCATATTCTGGTACAGTTTTTAATTCAAAAGGCCATCATTGCTTTTTTATAATTTTTAGTACAGTTTATTAGATAGAAATAAAATGGCATTCATAAAGCTATTGATATTGCACCCATGACCTCCATAGTTCACCGAAGTTGATAGTACCTACGATAACTGTGTGAGTATAGTTTCAAGAAGAATTAAAGAGTACAATTTGTTAATGGTGCAGATTTTGGTGTCCATCACTGTTTTATTGTAACATTCAGGCTTCCAGTAAATTACTTTAATGACTGAATTTTTAGCAAAAGGCTAAGCCCACTGCTGTTGACAACTTCAATGGCATGCAATCATAAAAATTGTACCCATAACTTTGAACCATGCTAGATGCATGTTGGGGTCCTCTTACTGGCATGGTAAATGGGCAAAGGGTACCACAGGGTTCATGAGTGCATTTAAAGAAGTGAGTAAAGTAGTGGAATATTTGTACCCTGACAAAGAAGTTAAGAGAAATTGTTTATGTGATGGAGATGAGGGTGATAAATCATTTGTGTATATGAGATGAGGTGAAAGGGAAAGGGAACCAGAGACAATTAAGCTTTATTATTGTAGGTCAGAGAGAGGATGAAATAAAGTATGAGTTAAGTCAGTAGTGTCTGGAAAAAAATATGGTGGTAGTGTTAAGAGTTAGTTTTGGACTTATAATAGTAGTATTGCTAGTAGGGGAAGATATTTTTCATGTGATTTTAATACTCACCTTAGAGGAAGATTCAAATCTTGCCTTGCCACTGGCACTGGGGCCATTCCTGGCAGAGTAGGAGGATTCAAACTTGGCTCTACGCACATAAGGGGTGGAGCAGGGCACTGACTGATGCCTTCAATTGGTGCTGGCTGTGCAAGGGTAGGTCTGGGAGGACTGCATAGTTGGTCTGGAGCGAGGTAAGGGTGGGAGCCCTGAGACAGTTCAAAATTAGGAGGCGTGATGTCTTATCTTAACAAGACGTCATAATAGCCGGGAATGTATGTCGCCACCGCCAGAGTACATATTTTCGAATGGTGAGGTTGAGTGATCCTCAACCGGACAGTGGGCAGGAACATTTTAATGTGATTGAGGCTCTCTAGCAATCAGGTTATGCCTCTCAATCCTCACTCCAGAAGGAACTTTGTTTTCTCAAATTGAATGCTTGGACTTGGTGGGTGCGATAACAACCTCTAGGAGGTGCAACAAAGATGGGGGCCTAAGGTTGACGGGTCTGTCACTGCCTTGGCAATGGCAGGAGTGGCGGCCCATTTGGGGCAATGGGCCCATGAAGAGGTGTACCCATGCACACTGCACGAGTCACAAAAGCTCCTGCTATAATTGGGCCTTGGCCAGTTATTCCATTGCCAGTGGCTATTATTCTTGTTATTTTGGGGACGTCTATTCTGAGGGGGAGTGGGAGTTGACTGAGGAGGATCTGGTTTGGTGAGGTATTGCTTGGAAGAATGCCCCGGTCTATTACAACGCCCACACACGGGCTTACACAGCGGATTATTCTGCTTCTGCGTTATCTGGGAGTTGGCAAGAGAGGGCACAACAGGGCAAATTTTCTTATTCAAGGAGCTCTACAGCGGTTGGTGGGTGTCCAAGGTATCCGCCCACTTACAGCACTCCACAATCGTCTTTGGACTCTTATCCACCAAGTAAGTGGCAAGTTCAGGAGGGGCATAGGACAATCTACCAAGTAAGTGGCAAGTTCAGGAGGGGCATAGGACAATCCACCAAGTAAGTGTCAAGTTCAGGAGGGGCATAGGACAAAAAATCCTCCAACTGGAAAAGTTTGAGGATCTCGTCTGGAGAGCTCGGAAGGTGATAGCTCCCTTGCCTTCGAGGTGTTTCCCCAAGATGAGAGTTACTTCGGCAGGAGGAGTTGGAAGTTTTCCAGGACCTTATCTCTGTGATCAAGCCAGGCCTTTGGCTCGGATTCGTTCCACGGTCGGATGAGAATGCCCATGCTACTGAGGGTGGAGTGTGATGAATGGGATGTAGAGGGCTGTATGCCAGCATTAGCCATAGCCAGTTGGTGGGCCCTTTCTGCTGCCTTCTCTGCCCTTTCTGCTGCTTCCTTTCTCTCTTGAAATTATCTTTCTTTCTCCCTCTCATTCTTTCTTTCTCCTTTTCTTCTCTTTCCTTCTCCCTCTCCACTCTTTCTGCTGCCTCTTTTTTCTCCTGGAATTCTTTTTCCTTTTTCTTTCTATCCTTGCCTTTTCCTTCTCTTTGGCTACCCAAGTAGCTAATTCTTGGCCCCTCAGACCAGCGGCCTTCCTTGCCTCTGTAAAAGCCTTATTCTCCTCTAAGGCAGGATTGTTCGGCATTTTGGAGGAATGGGGAATGTGAGGGTATGAACGGGAAATTCCTAAAGGGAATCACAGGCCCTAAGCCCTGGAATGATGTTTCTCAGAAGGAGTAACATAGATGAATTCCACGAAGATGTAATGAGAACAAATTCTCTGCACAACAAAAGAAAGTGGAAAAGGTATCAGAGAATTCCCATCCAAGCTTAACAGATACCAAACAAGTATATAAAAGGGGGGTAATGAAACCCAAGGTTCATTTAAAGAATTAACATTTTTTTAAAGGCACTGTAATGAGGCAGAAAATTTTACTTATTTACTAATTACACTAGGACTTAAACTATGGCTTAGAACTAGTAATGACAAGATAATATAACCAGACAATCTAAGCATGGTATCTGAAGCAATATACAAGGGTATGTGAAGACAGCTCCGTAAAACCAATATGGTCTCAACACTATATACATGTTCTGGTGGCGGGATGACAATGAACCAACATGACCCAGAGGAGAGGTTTGGCAGGGAATACGAGCGAGGCAGGTAGGAAGGAGAGAGTATTAAGGGAAAAGAAGTGATCCAAGGCTAAGGAAAGGAGTTTGATAAGATTCATTATTGAATTTAAGGGCCTCTAAGTTTTTTAAATAGTGGCGTTTAAAAACTGCTGGAGATTTCCAACCCGTATATTTCTTCAGGTCATCGAAATTTATGTTGTGAAAGTAGTTAATGGAGGTAGCCACCGCTCGGATATCATGGACGTGTGGGACTGAATCCGGGTTGGCCTGTTTAATAAAGTACAGTATTTGTTGTCTAATACCTTTAAGAGAAATCGTACCTCCTTTCTCTCTAATGAAAAGGGGGTCCTAAAGATCTTTCGGATGTCCTGGCTAAGAAGGATTTAAGGGTAATGACAGGAATGACTTCCCATGGAGCCCATCTGTTTTGTGGGTCCTCGTTTTTAGCCAAGAACCTCCGATCTGGGGATAGTAATACTTCACCCGATGGGAGGAATTCCTTATGGTCTGGATTTCTAGAGAGAGCGGAGAGTTCAGATATTCTGGCACCTGAGGCCATGGCCATTAGGAATAAAGTCTTTCTGAGAAGGGTTATATAGGAGCATGACTCATTATTAGTGTCTGAGGCTAATTTAAGTACGTCATTCAAAAACCAAGAGACCGTATGAGGGTGGTCTATTGGTCTCAGACGGGCACATGCTCATCGAATCGAAGAGAAGTATGAATCTGACAAATTAATATTAAAGGCAACCTGAAAATCTTCCTTAAGGCCGATTTGATTGTCGTAATGGTACTAGCGGCTAGGCCTTTCTCAAATAGAGTTCTAAAGAACTAAATTGCCAGATTCGTGGTCATCTTATGAGTAGCTGAGTCTTTTAGAAAAATGGCCAACTTCTTTACTGCTGAATCATTTTGCCTGAGTGTTGATTCTCTTTTATCTGATTCTATGAATAAGATGTTTAGTGGATCAATACTAGCGTCCTTTTGGGCTGCAAACTTCATGAAGTCCATAAAGTTAATGCACTCAGAATTCTTAAGGAAGCTGACACAGTCTGAGTTTGTACTACCTGCGTCAGTTCTGGACGAGGGATCCGTTTGGGCCGGAGCTTCAGTTCTAGAAGAAGCAGAAACCAGTTGCTCTTTGGCCAGTTGGGTGCCACTAATGCTACTTGTCCTGTGAAAGATCTTAGCTTGTGCAGGACTTTCATCAGAAGATTCACCGGTGGAAATAGGTAAATCTTCTGCCAATTGTTCCAATCTATGGACATCGCATCTGTGGCGTAAGCTAGAGGGTCCAGGTTGGGTACCACGTAACATGGTAGTTTGTGGTTGGATTCTGTGGCGAATAGGTCTACTTGAAGGTCCGGGATTTGGTTGCAAATCCACCGGAACGACTTCCTGTCCAGGAACCACTCCAATTCCAGTGGAGTTTTCCTGGAAAGTGCGTCTGCGATAACATTCTTTACTCCTGCCAGGTGAGTTGCTGACAGGTGCCAATGATTTTTCGCCGCCAACGAAAATATCGTAATTAATACGTGATTTAGTTTGCTCGACCTGGAGCCTCCTCTGTTTATGCAATGTACCACCACTAAACTGCCTGATTGTTTCTGGCCGGAGTCAGCCGTGTTAAGGTCAGGAAAACTGCCATAGCTTCTAGAATGTTGATGTGGAACTGGCGGAACATATCCGACCATGTTCCCTGTACTTTCTTGTATTGTGAATATCCTCCCCAGCCGCTCAGTGATGCGTCCGTGTGGATGGTTAGAGACGGCGGAGGGAATTACTGTGGTACTGACTTGGCCAGATTCCGGCGTTTCGTCCATGGAATTATTGAGATCTTGTTCCTGAGATTGATGTTGGCGCTCTTCCTCCAGACTCGATTGATATCCTTCAATCTGGCTGTAATAGGACGTCTGTTACTGACGCAAACTGTAGCGAACCTAGGATTCTCTCTTAGGTACGTCGAGACGCCTTTTTGCTCTTGAGGAACTGTCTCATAGCCATTGCTATCTCCTTGACCTTCTTGGGTGGAAGAGATAGCTTGTGTTTGATTAGGTCCCATTGGATCCCCAGCCATTGGAAGCGGGAAGCTGGAACGAGCCGAGATTTTTTCCTTGTTTATCTGGAAGCCCAGAAATTCCAAGAATTTTATCACCTTGGCTGTTGATTTGCGGCAATCGTCAACGCTGGCTGCCCAAATGAGCCAGTCATCTAGATAGGCTACTAACATAACCCCTTGAGGTCTTAGTTCTTGAACTATCATCTCACCTAGTTTTGTACAAGTAACTTACCCAGCAGATATATACTTAGCTATAGACTCGGTCGTCCCGACAGAATTTCAAAACTCGCGGCACACGCGACAGGTAGGTCAGGTGATCCACCATTCCCGCCGCTGGGTGGCGGGGTCTGGAACTATTCCCGTTTTCTAAGCCATAATTTCTCTGTCGGTTGAACGGACAACACCTATTGTTCGTTCCTCCATCTTGGATTTCAACTCGTTTGCCGAGAATTTGGATTGGTTTTTTGGTGACGTATTCTGTTTTTTCTCTGGCTTGGCATACGCTTATTGTGGACTGTTTTTCGACTTTGGTTTTGACTACTCTTTCACGATGTCTGACGCTAAGGCTTCACCTATGTTTAGAGTTTGCAGTAGGGAAGGTTGTAAGGTTAGGCTGCCTAAATCGGCATTAGATCCTCATAGTATTTGCGCTAAATGCAGGGAGAATGAATGTTCTTTTATTAACACCTGTGTTGAATGCGAGAACCTTACGGAGCTTGAATGGAAAGACTTATCATCATATGTTAGGAAGCTTGAGAGAGATAGAGTGAGAAAGGCTTCAGCTAGGTCATCTAGTAGATCTTGCTCCTTAGAACAAGAAGTTAACTCTCCTACTAATGATTTTCCCTTAGCCTCAGCTGCTTCTCCCTGTTCTGAATCCAAAGATTCTTCGTCAGAGAGGGAAAATGTAAAGCTTCAATTAAGAAACTTCAAGCTCAGCTACGAGCTCTAAACCAAGGTAAGAGTGGTGATAGTGACTTGTGCAGTGTCCCCAGTGCAGTGGAGGGGGCGTCTGACTGGTTCCTCATTGCTCCTAGGCCTAGACCGCTTCCAAACTCCCAGGACCAGGGGAGGAGGAATGTCGAAAGCCGCAGGGAGGATGCAGAACATCCCCAACGGTCAGGCGTCCCTTCGGCAGATCCTGTTGTTAAGTCCCAGGCTGCCTCGGATTGCTGCAGAAAAGGCGTCCTAAGGGAGTGTTTTTCGGCCTCAGACTCTTCCTCTCCTAAACGAGGATGGAGTTCGGCCTCTCTTTCGCGCCCTTTGAAGAGAGCCTGGAAGGCGCCTAAAGGAGACGCGGCTGATTCCAGCCCAGAGCGTTTTCCCGAGGATTGGCCTTCGGGACCTAAGAAGACTAAACAAGAGGAGCCTTCTCTTCAGGATCCTACGAAGAAGTTTTTGGTTAATCTGCAAGAGCAGTTAGCTTCTCTCGTAGGCTCTTTTGCTAAGGACTCTACAAGGAGGAAGGATGTTTCGCTCCCTGTTAAGAGTTCCGCTAAGCGCCCCTCTTCGTATAGGAGAGAACCCTCACGATCTCCAGGGCGTTTATCGCCTTCGTCGAGAGACTCGTCCGATAGGAGTTGTTCTCCTGAGAGAAGAGTCCTTTCGCCCTATAGGCTGTCTTCCCGAAGCGCCCTCTGAGACGCCGTGAATCGAGCAGAAGTCTCGATCGGTTTAGGTTCAAGGAACCGGAAAACCGATTTAAGTATCAGGATCCTTTGGGTCTGCAGGACCAGGAGCCAGACAGGCGCAAAGAGGCAGCAAGACGCAAGAAAGGGCGTCAAGAGCCTCTCAGAACACAGGATTCAGGACGTCAGGATTCTGCTAGAAGGCAGGAATCAGGACGCCATGAGCCAGGACGCCATGAGTCAGGACGCCAGGAGTCAGGGCGCCAGGAGTCAGGGCGCCAGGAGTCAGGGCGCCAGGAGTTAGGACGCCAGGAGGCAGGACGCCAGGAGTACGTTAGGCGTCAGTGTTAGGGCGCCAAGAGCCTGTTAAGCGTCAGGAATCAGGACGCGGGGATCTTTTCAAGCGCCCTGAATCAGGACGCCAGGAGCCTAGCAAGCGCCACGAACCTGGCGAACCTAGACAACAAGAGTCTAGTAGGCGCAAGAAGTTTTTCCGACAGGGCAGGAGCCTCACTCTTCGTATAGAAAGTGCTAATGTTCCCGCGACTCCCCTTCTCGGGAAAGGAGTTCTTCTCCCGGAAAGAGCCAGATCACTCCAAAACGGTCTCCTTCTGTGGATCAGTTGGACCAGGTATCGGAAGACGACGAGCCAGTAGATGTAGCAGTTTCTGACTACAAGAGACTTTCTCTTTTGCTGCTAAAGGAGTTCGGAGACTCCCTTCATCCTGCGGACCCTCCTTCACCAGGATCGTTGATGTCTAGCACTAAAGCTCTCAAGTCGTCTTCCTTCGTCAAGATGCGCCCCGCTCTTTGTATGAAAAAGGCATTAAAGACTTTTTCAGAGTGGTTGACTTCCAGAAGGGAAGCGGGCAAGACAGTTTTTTCCTGCCCTCCTTCCAAGTTAACAGGCAAACCAGGAAGGTGGTACGAGACCAAAGAACCTATGGGTTAGGCCTTCCTTCTTCCGCAGATGCGGATTTGCTTCCTTAGTGGACTCTTCTAGGAGGAAGTCTTTGCTGTCTGCTAAGGCAACTTGGGGCATGTGTGAGCTAGACCACCTTCTAAAGGGCCTCTTTAAAACCCTATAAGTCTTCAATTTTATGGATTGGGCGGGCTTTGGAGCTTTAGCGAAGAGAGCTCAGGACACTGACTTTGTTTCCATGGAGGAACTTTCGAGCGTCCTGGCTTGCCTGGACAGAGCGGTCATGGACGGTTCCGTTGAAGTTGCCTCTCTTTTTGGAACGGGAGTATTAAAGAAGAGATCGGTCTTTAGCTCTTTCTTAGCAAGAGCAGTATCACCTTTGCAAAGGACATCTCTTCTTTTTGCACCGTTATCCCCGCACCTATTTCCACAAGAGACTGTTAGAGAGGTTTCTAAATCTCTTACGGAGAAGGCAACTCAGGATCTCCTCACGCACTCATCCAAGAAGTTTAGGCCGGCAGTGCCTATAGAGAAAAAAGAGAGACCCTCTTTTGTACAGCCCTTTCGAGGTGCCTCCTCTTCTAGAGCCCCTCTTAGAGGTCGCAGACCAGATAGAAGGAGTAGACCATCTAGAAGGTCCTTCGGGAAGTCTAGATGAGCAGGAAGTCCTCCAGACGAAAGTAGGCGCCAGACTACTCCACTTTGCCAAAGTCTGGGCGCAGAAGGGAGCGGACTCCTGGTCCCTCTCTATCCTGAAAAAAGGATACTTGATCCCCTTCAGGGAAAATCCTCCCTTGACGACAACTCCAAGGGAGTTGACCGCAAGATACTCGGATCCGGTCCGAAAGCTTGATATTTTGCAAGCAGTGGAACAGATGATTTCCAAGGAAGCGGTAGAACTGGTTCAAGATCTCCAGTCTCCAGGATTCTACAATCGGCTATTCCTGGTACCGAAAGCATCGGGGGGTGGATGGAGACCGGTTCTAGACGTCAGTGCCCTGAATTTCTTTGTATTGAAGAAGAAATTTTCAATGGAGACGTCTTCCTCTGTTCTATCTGCTCTTCGTCCAGGGGACTGGATGTGTCCCTGGACCTTCAGGATGCGTATTTCCATGTGCCAATTCATCCGGCAGCAAGGAAGTATCTGAGGTTCATGTTCCAAGGGAACGTGTTCCAGTTCCGAGCGATGTGCTTCGGACTTTCGACTGCCCCTCAAGTCTTTACGGACATCATGAAGAATGTAGCTTATTGGCTACATCTGGAAGGGATCAGGATCTCGTTATATCTGGACGATTGGCTAATAAGAGCCCAATCGGAGAAAAAATGTCTGGAGGACCTATTAGTTACTCTAAAGTTGACAAAGTCCCTAGGACTTTTAGTAAATCGCGAGAAATCCATGCTGACTCCCCAGCAGAGTATTGTCTATCTGGGGATTCAGATGGATTCTCGGGATTTCTAGCGTATCCTTCGCAGGAAAGGAGAGAACGCTGCTTAGAAAAGGTGGCAGTCTTCTTAAGGAAAGAACATTGTTCCGCGAGGGAATGGATGAGCTTACTGGGGAACCCTCTCCTCGATGGAACAGTTCGTTTCCTTAGGAAGACTACACCTACGACCCCTTCAATTTTATCTGAAGGAGAAGTGGGATTGGAAGTCCAACAATCTAGGAGATACATTTCCAATCTCGAAAGGGATCAAGGAGAATATCCGTTGGTGGTTAGATCCACAGAAACTAAGCAAGGGAATCTCCCTTCGCTTACAGAACCCTCGCCTAGCGTTTGTTTGCAGACGCCTCAGATTCAGGGTGGGGAGCGACCCTAGGTTCGGAAGAAGTGTCAGGCACTTGGGAAGGAGAACAAGTGTCCTGGCACATAAACAAGAAAGAGCTAACAGCCATTCATCTAGCTTTGGTTCATTTCGAGGAACAGGTCTCAGGTCTGGGGATTCAGATTCACTCGGACAACACAACAGCCCTCGCTTATATAAAGAAACAAGGGGGGACCGCATTCCTTTTCCCTGTAACGAATCAGCAAAGGATCTGCTGATTTGGGCTCAGGAAAGGAAGATCTCTCTCCTCACAAGGTTTGTGCAGGGAGAGAAAAATGTCCGAACCGAGATCTGTTAAGCAGAAAAGAACAAGTCCTACCCACGGAATGGACTCTCAATCCTCAGATTTGCCAACAACTGTGGCATCTGTGGGGAAGGCCCAATATAGACCTGTTCGCGACCAACAGAATCACAGATTAGAAACCTATTGCTCCCGATCTCGGATCCTCAAGCAGTAGCAGTAGACAGCTTTCTGCTAGATTGGACGGGCTTGGACGCATACGCCTTCCCTCCTTTCAAGATAGTAGGGAAGTATTGAGGAAGTTCGCTTGCTCGGAAGGAACAAGAATGACCCTCATCGCTCCTTCTGGCCGGCTCTCGATTGGTTCACAGAGGTGCTGGAGTGGTTAGTGGATTTTCCAAGATCGCTTCCACTGAGGAACGATCTTCTCAAACAACCCACTTCGACAGGTTTCACAAAAACCTCCCCGCTCTAAGTCTGACCACCTTCAGACTGTCGAAGGACTTGTCAGAGCAAGGGGCTTTTCACGAGAAGTGGCGAAGGCTATTGCAAGAGCCAGAAGAGTCTCCACTTCTAAAGTTTATCAGTCGAAGTGGGAGTTGTTTAGAAGATGGTGTAAGGGAAAGAAAATATCCTCCTCCAGTACCTCTGTAACTGAAATCGCAGAGTTTCTCCTATATTTGAGAAAAGACTGTAACCTGGTGGCAGTTTCAACAGTGAAGGGTTACAGAAGTATGCTGGCCTCAGTTTTTTGCGGACATAGAGGAATAGATCTGACGAATAATAAAGATCTTCATGACCTTATAAGGTCTTTTGAGACCACGAAAGAACATGTAATCAAGAAGCCTAGCTGGAACTTGGATGTGGTCCTCAAGTTCCTAATGTCGGAAAAAATTTGTACCGTCTCAGCAGCTTCGTTTAGAGACTTAACGAGGAAAGTCATTATTCCTTTTTGCGTTAGCAACAGCCAAGAGAATTAGCGAGTTGCAAGCTTTGGAAGGTAAAGTGGGGTTTAAGAAGGATTCAGCGATTTGCTCCTTTAAACCATTTTTTCTAGCAAAAAATGAAAATCCCTCAAAGCCTTGGCCAAGAAGCTTTGAGATAAAAGGACTATCTTCATTAACGGGAGAGAACTAGAAAGGACTTTGTGTCCAGTCAGGGCACTCAAGTTCTACCTGGAGAAGAAGAAGTTGCTGAAAGGTACAGAAGAAAGTCTTTGGTGCTCTGTAAGAGATCCGAAAAGATCGATTTCTAAGAACGCCCTTACATACTTCATAAAAGATGTAATAAGGGAAGCTCACCTTAAGTGCGAAGAAGAGCATCTCAAGGTTCTCAGAGTGAGAGCTCATGAAGTGAGAGCCATAGCTACGTCTATGGCATTTCACAAAACATGGTCTCTTCAGGCTCTTATAGAGTCGACATTTGATGTAATTCGGTGTTCGCCTCGAATTACCTAAGAGACGTTAAAATTTCGTACGAAAAGTGCTTTGCTCTGGGAGCGTATGTTTCGGCGAATTCAGTGCTGGGAGAAGGGGCTGAGGCTAATCCTTCCTATTTAGTTTAATGCTTAAATTACTGTTTATTGGTGGTTGTTTTTATTGGTTAATTGTCAGAGGAATAGGGAACCTCTTACAATTCATAGATTATAACAATACTAACATGGTCAGGTGATCGGGATTGGCTTCAGTGCTCTTTGTGAAATTTTTTTTTAATAACCTTAACTCTGTCATGTAAGAGGGCGAGTCTCCATTGATATGACAAAAGGTCAAGGCTCTACCATGTAAGTGGGTCAGCCCCCATTGGTACGATCCAGTATAGGCTCTGTCGCGTAAGCGGGCTAGCCCCCATTGACACGATCCAAAGAGTTATTCAACCATAGGTTCATTCCTCGTTGAAACTCTTGAGGCAAGCAGACTCATCGACAGTAGTCATGAAGTCTTTAGCCCAATCAGGTAGGAACTATGGATTATGTTATCCAGAACATAGGTTGTTTTTTCCCTGTTTTTTAATGTATTTAGTTTAAGTATTATTTTGTTTTTAGCTGTCTCTTGCCCGCCACCAAGGGTGCCAATCAGCTAAGTATATATCTGCTGGGTAAGTTACTTGTACAAAAATGATATTGTTAAGATACAATAAAGTTTTGTACATACTTACCTGGCAGATATATACGATTAATGGCCCACCCATCCTCCCCTCAGGAGACAGGTGGAAGAGAAATTATGGCTTAGAAAACGGGAATAGTTCCAGACCCCGCCACCCAGCGGCGGGAATGGTGGATCACCTGACCTACCTGTCGCGTGTGCCGCGAGTTTTGAAATTCTGTCGGGACGACCGAGTCTATAGCTAAGTATATATCTGCCAGGTAAGTATGTACAAAACTTTATTGTATCTTAACAATATCATTTTGGTGAATATCCTGGGCGCGATGTTGAGTCCGAACGGCATGACTGTAATGAGTAAGCCTGCTTTCCTAGTCTGAAACCTAGGTACGGAGAGAAGTTCCTTGCTATTGGAACATGATAGTAAGTGTCTGTAAGATCTATAGAGGTGGTGACAGCCCCACGGGGAAGTAAGGTCCGCACCTGCGAGGCGGTCAGCATGCGGAACTTGTCGCAATGAATGTATGAGTTGAGACGGGACAAATCCAGAATCACTCTTCTTTTGTCCGAGTCCTTCTTTGGGACACTGAACAGACGTCCTTGAAACTTTAGTCGTTTTACTCTCTTTATAGCTTTCTTCTGCAGGAGATCTTTGGTATATAGTCTATAAGGTCCGCCGTTGGCATCTGATAAAACTTGATTGGCGGAGGGGGCTCTTTCTCCCATTTCCACCCCAGACCTTTTGAGACTATACTGTGGGCCCATGGACTGAAGGTCCAATGGTCCCGGAAGAGATATAATCTCCCTCCCACCTGCGGGCTCTCACTGGTTGGCTGCAGGTCTGCTTCTTCTTGTGCCTCTTCCGAAGCCTCTACCTCTTGCTCCGCCACGTAGCTAGGCGCCATCTCTGGCTCTGCTACTTCTGGCATGCCTATTGTAGCCGCGCAATGCGCCTTGTGACTCATAGGAGGGGTTGAAGCCTGGGGGGTTACTATGGCTGTTGAGGCTGAAGGCTGCTGAGCCGGCGTAGTTTGTACCAGAACAAGCTGCTGCTGCGGTTGAGCCTTAGATGTCAAGGCTTACCGACCTGAGAGACCGGACCGCTTGCACTATTGCCTGAGGATAAGAGGTCCGGTATGGATGGAACTTCCTTGGCCTCTTCCTAGGTCTGGATTGGGGTCCTAAGCCATCAAACTTCCTTTTGAAAGGAAGTCCCCAACGGACCCGAAGACTCTGGTTAGTTCTGGCTGCCTCATGAAAGACGTTGTTAACTTCGTCTTTCGGGAACAGATTTTCTCCCCATATTGAGGAATTTTATGAGTCTGTTAGGCTCGTGCCTTATAGAGGCAGTCGCCAGGACGTACTTTCTGCAGGCTCGTCTCGCCATAATGAAATCGTACAGGTCCGTTCGGAAAGTCTGTAATAGGGCTTTCGTAAGGACCCGGAACAACTGTTCTTCAGTGTAGGATGACGCGACCAACTCCGCTGCAGTGATTGAGTTGATCGACCTTCCTAATCTGGTTCTTGCCTCGAATTCCTCTTTGACCAAGTAATCCGGAATTCTAGGTAGCTTCTCTGCCAATAGGGTGGGGGCGCATTCCGGGTCGAGTTTACCTGCCATAAACGTAGCCGGAGGGTCCTCCCAGAACTCTACATCTGCGAGGAAGAGCAGAGAGGTAGCCTCTATCTCCTTTAGTGCTGGTAAGGGTTTATCCTCTGTTGCAGCTTACATGGTTAGTTCCGCCACTTTGGTTGTACAGGGTGACGGAACTCCTTCTGGGGTCACAAACCTAGTGAAGCTACCTTTATGGGGCGTCAGTTTGGTGTTAACCCATCCCCATTTAGAAAGGGTGCGAACCCATACAGCTTGATCTTGGTCCCTAGGGAAGATCACTATCTCCTTCGGGACCTTTAAATACTCTAACTAGCGCGTGTTCCGCTAGCCTGACGAGTCCGGGAAATGGGAATTGGAGACCCCCCCTGTGGAGAACTCACAGTCCTCCACCGGGCGGGTTCCGCACCCTTTGATCGTCAACTTCCCATCTGAAAATGGGGCATGTAATGCTTGTCGCCACAGGTTGTTATTCTCAAATGGCGGCATGTTAGACGTACCCCGAACTGTCATAGTCAGAGCTGTGGGGCCAGAGTTAACTCCTACGAGAGCAATGAATAAAGAAATTCTTTGGGTGTATTTGCCTGCTCCTGATTCTGTCCTTGGAAGGTAGATGTATGTCTAGTCTGTGGGATCTGAGATCCGCTGGACTGGAGAAGAGGAAGGACCTCATCTCTATTACGGTCGGCAGAATCGGAAGGCTACGCATTATCGTAGTCGAATACCTGACCCATCTACCGTTCCCACCGGAGTGGGGAACGACACAAGAACGGAAACTGAGCTACGGCAACTTAGTGCAACACTCCGGCAGCGGATGTGAGGGTGAGTCACACTCCGTCGGCACCTTAAAGGTCTGGAGATATCTACAGTGTAGTCCCCAAAGCTTAGCCTACCCAAAGTCTCATCTCCCATTGTCTTAAGTAATGCTGGCGGAACGGGCTGAAGCGGCGGATCAGGGGAAGGTAATTCCTCTATCTGAACCTGCCCGCCTCTATTGGGGGGAGCGTAGCTCCTAGCCCGAACCCGTAGGCGGGGGCGGACAACTGGAGAGAGAGACCACTGAGCAGCGGAGCTGTATAAATGCTGAATCCGGAGCGATGTCCGGCGGCTGGTGTGGTACTAGACCGCTGTAAGGCCGGCGGAGCTATCCACTCGGAGACATAAGGGATTACATATAATACCAGTAACCCCACCGCTCCCACTCCTTTCTTCCCCACTTAAGTGAAAGACTTGAGCGGTCGTTTGTCGATAAGACTACTAGCACCGCGAGTTATAAGCGTCTGGCAGAGCCGAGCTAGGAAGTGGGGGAAGGGGGAAGGGGGGTAGGAGGTATGTGGGGTGGTCGGTCGTGATCGTCTGGCCACCAACCCGAGCAGAGATGGACACCTATTGAAAGCTGTGTAGCCTACTACTGTAGGGGTAGTAGGCCAACTGGGCCTATGGCCCGTCGTGATTGGTACAGCGGCTGATCGGTGATCACTCTCAACCGGGAGGACATGGCCTACTACTAAAGGTTATACTAAAGGAGGCTGGGACAAGACGATACACAAACCAGACCACTTAATGTACAGCAATACAATAGACAATATATAATAATAATATATACAATTAATAATGAGGCATCATAGAAGAGTTGCAAAGGAATATAAGGCGAAAGGAGAATATCCAGTATGGATCTAGCTTAACCTTCCAAGATCACTACAGAACCGGACAGGTAGGCCAAATCTCCTCCAAGACATCATGATGTGGGCAGTGGCCCTTGAACAAACCTACTAAATTCAAATTTTTCGATCTAGATTGGCAGGGAGGATAGGTCCCACAATGTGATAAGAGAGAGGTTCTCTATCCCTGACATCCTCCCCTCTAGCACTGTACCGCTGACAGGGGGAGAGGCATAAAGGGTACAGGGGTAGGGACACTTAGCCTACCTTCCAAGCCTAACTTAGGCTTGGTCGGTTAACCCAGGGAGGGAAGCAACTCTTCCAACCTCTCAGTGATATGAAATCAACATGCATAATTCAACATCTATTTGGTTCATATTAAACAATAACTCATGCATGTCTCACACTGGGAGAGAGAGAGAGAGGACTCTCTCCTCTCCCATGATAAATGAGATAGGCTGCTAGTAGCCTAACAATTTTACATGTACAATATGCTAAAATTATGCAGAAATAGGCACGAACACGCTCTTGAGAAGCTGGGGAAGGGGGGGCAGAGGCTAGAATATAAACTAATCAACCTTTCTTTAAAACCCCAGAGGACGTCATGAGCGTGTTAGGCCTTCCTCTGAACCAATCCTAACTTGGTCGGTTAATAATTAAGCACGTAATATGAAATACGTCACTGATGACTGTATGGAATACTCAAAAAATCATAAATGTGCGTAAACAATATAATATACAATACCATAATGAGGTATCATGGAAGAGTCGCAAGAGGAACATAAGGTGTAAGGAAAATACCCAGCATGGATCTAGCCTAACTCTCCGAGATCACTATGGATCCAGTCAGGTAGGCCAGATAAACCTCCAAGGACGTCATGGCGTGGACGGTGGGCACTCAATCAAACCCTCCATACTTGAAATTTTTGATCTGGTTGGGTAGGGAGGATAGGTCCAACAGTATGACAAGAGAGATACACTCTTATCCTTGATATCCTCCCCGTTAGCACCATAGCGTGGACAGGGGGAGAGGTAAGGGTATAGGGGTTGGGGCACCTAGCCTACCTTCCAAAACCTAATCTAGGCCTGGTTGGATAAGCTAGGGAAGGAAAGCAATTCATCCAACCTCTTCAGTGATATAAAATCATGAACGTGCATAAATAAAAAACTTATCTGGTTCTCATTAAAACAATAACGTATGCATGTCTCGTATCGGCAGAGAGAGAGAGGACTCCCTCCTCTATGATGATAAATACGATAGGCTAGCTAGTAGCCCTACAAGGCACATATATGATATGAAATATAAAATTAACATAAAAATAAGTATAAAATTAAATGAAATAACCAATAATAATGACGCATGTGTCTGATGATGCACCCAAATGGCGAATAAACTAGCGGCACCCCAGTATGTTTTTTAAGGGACCGAAGGCTAAAAATGGAATGCATCGTAACCATACAAATTATGAAAACACAATTTGGAATACTCAAGTTGGATTGAAGAAGCAGAGAGTTCCACGGAAGACGTAACTTCGGCAATTTAAGCCACCAAGGGAGCAATTGGAGAAGCATGCGAAAATACGAAGGCTAGTTACAGGAATGTAGATGGCGCGCGGGTCGAGTAGTAGTAGCAAGAGCGAGAGCGAGGTAGGGAGAGTAACCTTTGTAACGGCTCTAGCCTTTGTAACGGCTCCCACCGTGGGAGGGATTTTGGAAAGGAATCCTCTAATTGGCAGAGGACCTGTGAGTTGTGGCTTCCACTCACCTTGTACTTTATACCCGACACCCTCTGGGTGCTCGTGCGAGGGTAGTAACCTCAGCATACCATGCTAGCTTTTTTCTCTGGTATATTTAAGATCTATTTATAATTAGAAAAGTGAGCTACAGGAACTTTTCGCCAGCAGACACAGGTCGAACCCAGAAATATATATATATATATATATATATATATATATATATATATATATATTATATATATATATATAGTATATATATATATATATATAATATATATATATATATATATATATATATATATATATATATATATATATATAATATATATATATATATATATATATATATATATATATATGTATATATATATAATATATATATATATATATATATATATATATATATATATACAGTGGACCCCCCGTATTCGCGTTCTCCGGATTCGCGGACTCACTGATTCGCGGATTTTTCTTTGGAACCTATCTAGAAATTATTCGCGGAAGGACTCGCCCATTCGCGGGTTTCTCTGTGGAACATATACATAATTATTCGCGGTCATCCCCGGCTATTCGCGGATGCGAATTTTTATGTGTTTACTATTCGTTCAAGGACATTTCATAATGATATGGTTATTCTGTTTATTAGACATTCCTTATAAATCTTGATGTAATGAATTGAATAAAAATATCGTAGGATAAAATTGGTAAGCAACATAATATGAAATAAAGCATAACAGAGTGAGTTTGGCAACTGAGAAAATAAACAATCGTATACGTACAGCCATCTCTCTCTCTCTCTCTCTCTCTCTCTCTCTCTCTCTCTCTCTCTCTCTCTCTCCTCTCTCTCACACACACACACACAAAATGATAGATAGGAAACAATAACAGAATATGTATTGCTTGAATACGATATGGCAACAAAGTTTTGGTCTGACTGAAGTGTTGAGTTACTTTGACACTGACTTACATGTCATTCCTGGTCATCTCACAGCCACGGATAGACATCAACTTCACAGCCGAGAAAGGAAATTGTATACAAAATAAATATTTTCCAGATGAAAAAGCAATTGGAGGGCCTATGTTATCCCATAAAAAAAAAACTCTCGCTTGGATAACTGTAAGATGTAGAAAGAGAGAGAGATCAGGCAGGGTGGATGTAGGAAGGAGATTTAAGCAGTACCTGGAAATGAAAAACAACCCCTATACTAATCTTATAATTATAGCCTTATTAGGGTTTGTCTCAAAGACATTCAAAGGTGTGTCACACGTGACAGTTGTTGTTTTTGTAAAATTGGCGTCAGGGCAGATTTTTTAAGCACCACTGTGTTAATATATTATTAATAATTTGTTCATTACCTTCGATAACACGCCAAATTTCACGTTAGATAATCATAAAAATCTCTAGGATTGCGCGACTGCGCAAATTGGAAAACAATGGTGCTAGATTAAATCTGAAAACTCCAGATATAGCGTGAAATGCTGTAGTTTAGCAACACTGCCATTGAACTTACATAAATACGTATTGGGTCAATTGGGTACGCATTGTGCAGGCAGTACATTTTATGAAATTTTTTAAGATGATTTTCTAATTATGATATGTATGTACGTACGTACATAAATTGTTTTAGGATGATAATAAAAGTATGCAGACCATATCTAAATAGTACGTGAATACAATGATTATATACATATTTGTAGCAGGGTACGTATTTTTCTGTCTGCGGCAAGCAGTACGTACATGTACGTGTATTTTTCATACGTACATAATGAGTATATTTTCGTGACAAAGTAAATTTTTATGATGAAAAAAGCTTTATTAATTTTCAAATATTACAGTTCGGTAATACTTTCATGTAAACACAGCAAAATGTCGGTAACAAAGTCGGGTTTTCTTAAAAGATGCTCTACCCAAGCCAACTTTCCGCAGATAAACAAATCTTATGATGCCGTGACGCCTTCTTTGAGCAGTACCCAAACGAAATGATATTTAAAACGCTATTGGCTGTTGTCTGCACAGCAGCCAATCCAGGAGCAGCATTCATTTTCCTTGTCGCTCATTGGTTGTACACTTGGTGTGTGGATTGGTTGAACCCTGGCATGGGCCCCATTTCGCGGAGATGGAATTGTGGGTATCGCGCATCTAGTACCCAGCAGCCTCACTGCGCAGAAACTTACGGGTATACGCGAACGTTAAAGCAAAGCTCTTGTGCGTATCAGCAAATATCAGTGTGCATCGTACCGAAAATGGCCCCTAAAAAGCGCCCTGCTCCTTCTAAGGCTTCTGGCCAAGAAGTTAAAAGAAAGAAGACTGTCATGAAGCTTGACGAGAAGGTGAAACTTCTCGATATGTTGAAGGAGGGAAAAAGTTATGCTGCAGTCGGCCGCCATTTCAAAGTGAATGAGAGCACAGTTAGATTTATAAAGAAAAAAGAAAATGAAATAAGAAAAAGTGTTAGTATGACATTCTATGGCACCGCAAAGGCTGTGTCCACAGTGAGAGACAAAACCATTGTGAAAATGGAATCTGCACTCGTGTTCTGGATAAAGGACTGCAGGAAGAAGAACGTGCCCCTTGACTCCAACATCATACGCCAAAAAGCACGACAGATCTACCAGCAGCTATCAACTCCTACTGCTTCACAAGGTGGTGAGGAAGAGGAAGCCGAAGCTGAAGATGTGGAGGCACTGGAAGGCGATGAAGAAGGGACGTTGGAATTCTTGGGCTTTGGAGAACCAGCTCTTGAAGAGGAAGACGAAGAAGAAGAACCACAACCGGGACCGTCCTCAGCTCCCCAAGGATTTCAGGCTAGCAAAGGATGGTTCCACCGGTTCCAGAAAAGGTTCCATCTAAAGTCTGTTTCCCTACATGGGGAAGCTGCATCTGCAGACAAAGAGGCAGCCGCAAAATATCCACAGGCCTTCATGAAAATAATCCAGGAGAAAGGATATCGCCCAGAACAGGTGTTCAATATGGACGAAACTGGCCTGTTCTGGAAGAAAATGCCGTCCCGGACGTACCTTATGAAGGATGAAGCTAAAGCCTCCGGATTCAAGGCACAAAAGGACAGGGTGACCCTCTTGATGTGCGGGAATGCGGCTGGTTTCATGCTGAAACCAGGCCTCATTTACAAGGCTGCAAATCCCAGGGCACTCAAGAACAAGAACAAGGCGTTACTGCCCGTCTTCTGGATGCATAATCCCAAGGCCTGGATCACCAAAGTCCTGACAGAGTACTGGTTTCACCATAGGTTTCATTCCTCAAGTTAGGCAATACCTGGCCGATTTGGACATCAACTTCAAGGTCTTGCTGATAATGGACAACGCTGGTGGCCACCCTTTCGATCTTTATTCCAAAGGAGTCCAGCTTGAGTTCCTTCCTCCCAACACCACCTCTCTCCTCCAGCCTATGGATCAGGGCGTCATCCGTGCCTTCAAGGCACTCTACACCAGGAACTCCCTCCAGCACCTTGTTGATGCAATGGACCGTGACAGTGAATTTACGCTGAAAGATTATTGGCGTAAATTCATGATTGCCACGTGTCTGTCTGTCATTGACCGGTCGTTGAAGGACATGAAGAAGGAGACACTGAATGCCTGCTGGAGTAAGTTGTGGCCAGACTGTGTCCATAATTATACAGGCTTTTCTCCCCAGGAAATCCAGCATTCAGCCATTAATAAGGCAGTCCAGTTGGCAAAAATTCTTGGTGGTGAGGGCTTTGACGATATCACCGAGGAAGAAGTCGGCACCCTCATTGATGCCCACTCTGACCC
>NC_061109.1:101367979-101587979 GCF_015104395.2 Macrobrachium nipponense | reverse complement strand
AATGTGAGCAATTTCATGTAGAATACAACAAAAAAACAACCCCTGTTTGTAGCTTTTATCAGTTTTGAAATATTTTCATATAAATAACGATAACTGGCAAAATTTCAACCTTTGGTCAAATTTGACTCGAGAAAAATGGTCGAAAAACGCAATTGTAAGCTAAAACTCTTACATTCTAGTAATATTCAATCATATACCTTTATTTTGCAACAAATTGGAAGTCTCTAGCACAATATTTCGATTTATGGTGAATTTTTGAAAAAAAAACTTTTTCCTTACATCCGCACAGTAACTCTTCCGAAAAAATCAGAAACTTTTTCATCCGATTGTCGTAATGTTTGCACAGTTTTATATTAGCCATTACATAAAGTTTTATATATGAAAATGTGCACAATTTCATGTAGAATACAACAAAAAACAACCCATAGTTGTAGCTTTTATCACTTTTGAAATATTTTCATATAAATAACGATGTGCCAAAATTTCAACCTTCGGTCAATTTTGACTCAACCAAAATGGTCGAAAACACAATTGTATGCTAAAGCTCTTACATTCTAGTAATATTCAATCATTTACCTTCATTTTGCAACAGCTTGGAAGTCTCTAGCACAATATTTCGATTTATGGTGAATTTTTGAAAAAACTTTTCCCTTACGTCTGCGCGGTAACTGCCAGAAAAATCACAAATTCTTTCGTCCGATTATCGTAATGTTTGCACCGTTTTATATTAGCCGTTACATAAAGTTTTATGTATGAAAATGTGCACAATTTCATGTAGAATACAACCAAAAAACCCATAGTTGTAGCTTTTATCAGTTTTGAAATATTTTCATATAAATAACGATGTGCCAAAATTTCAACTTCGGTCAACTTTGACTCCACCGAAATGGTCGAAAAGCGCAATTGTAAGCAAAACTCTTATATTCTAGTAATATTCAATCATTTACCTTCATTTTGCAACAGCTTGGAAGTCTCTAGCACAATATTTCGATTTATGGTGAATTTTTGTAAAAAAAAAACTTTCCTTACATCCGCACCGTAACTCTGCTGAAAAATCAGTAATTCTTTTGTCAGATTGTCGTAATGTTTGCACCGTTTTATATTAGCCATGACATAAAGTTTTATATACGAAAATGTGTGCAATTTCATGTAGAATACAAGAAAAATAACCCATGGTTGTAGCTTTTATCAGTTTTGGAATGTTTTTATATAAATAACAATGAGTGCCAAGATTTCAACCTTCGGTCAATTTGACTCGACCGAAATGGTCTAAAAAACGCAATTGTGAGCTAAAATCTTACATTCTAGTAATATTCAATCATTACCTTTATTTTGCAACAAATTGGAAGTCTCTAGCACAATATTTCGATTTATGGTGAATTTATGAAAAAAAAACTTTTCCTTACATCTGGGCGGTAACTTTTCTGAAAAAATCAGACTTTTTTTTTTGTCTGATTGTGGTAATGTTTGCACCGTTTTATTTTAGCCGATACATGAAGTTTTATATATGAAAATGTGTGCAATTTCATGTAGAATACATCAAAAACAACCCATGGTTGTAGCTTTTATCAGTTTTGAAATATTTTCATATAAATCACGTTAAGTGCCAAAATTTCAACCTTCAGTCAAATTTGACTCGACCGAAATGGTCGAAAACTGCAATTGTAAGCTACAACACTTTCAGTCATGTAATATTCAATCAAATACCCTCATTTTGCAACAAACAGGAAGTCTCTAGCACAATATTTTGATTTATGGTGAATTTTTGAAAACTACTTTTTTTTACATCCGCACGTTACGAATTCATGCATCATATTGTGATAAAATTTCCACTGTGTTGCTTTGATCGTTTTACAATTTGTTATATACGAAAATTATTGCAATTTAGTGTAAAATACAACGATAAAATAACTGTTTTACTCAGAGCACGATTTGTTACAATTATATATGACATTTTTTTCGCGCTGTCATATATTCCAATATTTATATATGATAAGGATATTTTTTCATTTCTGATGGTTGCATACTAAACTTCAGGCAATGACAAAAAAAAGGAGCCAAAAATGAACTCTTAATCTTGAAAACTAAGCGTGCTGTGATAAAAAAAAAAAAAAATTTCTGCTTCGGAGCTCACTCCCGAATGCCGCTGGCATACAGGGTACACTTTCGGAAATACCGGCTCGGCGTTTAAGTGTTAATAAACACATTATACATATGTGTACCATAAAAATCACTCATCTCATTGAAGAGAGAGAGAGAGAGAGAGAGAGAGAGCAAGCACTCCTTCCCCTCCTGTCACATTACTTGATATATTTAACAGCTGTTGGACCTCAGCTTGGACCTGGAGTTTGAAAGAAAGATGTGTGAAGACTGGGATTTCCTTCATACTTACATAATTTTTTAAATTTATAAACTAAAATCTTACTAATTCACTGTAGTATTGTCTTTAATGAATTGATTGCTCTTTACATTAATATTAATGTTTAAAAATTAGTAAATCATTTATTTATCAAACCAAAAACATACATCTCTGTAAGAGAGAGAGAGAGAGAGAGAATTATCATCTTTATTATGTGATATCATTTAATCTTATTAAACTTACTAATACAGTATTGATCAATAATAATATTTTAAAATTAGTAAATCATTTTTGTATCATCAAAATGTATTTAGGCTTGAAAATAACATCAAAATACACTAATTAGTAATTATGTATCGTCAGAAAACCCCGCAAATAGATGAATTCCCTGCAAATAATGGGTAGATATGGTCCAGAGAGAAATGCATGAATCCAGAGAATGTGAATACGGGACCCCACTGTGTATATATATATATATATATATATATATATATATATATATATATATATATATATGTTTTATAAAATATATATATATATATATATATATATATATATATATATGTTTTATAAATATATATATATATATATATATATATATATATATATATATATATATATATATTATATATATATATATCATATATATATATATATATATCTACATACATATATATATATATATATATATATATATATATATATATATATCTACATACATATATATATATATATATATATATATATATATATATATATATATATATATATGTTTATATTATAGTATATACATACATACAGGTAGCCCTAGTTATTGGCTGGGTTCTGTTCTAACGGAGTGACGATATTGAAAAATTGCTGCTAAACAAAAAGCGGCCATTTTCGTTGTTTATGGGCGCCAGTTACTGAAGATCGCCTCCTTTGTTAGGTATGTATCAGGGTCAAAAATCACGATTTTCCTCACTAGACAAGCCCCATGAAACCAGATCACTGATAACCAAGGCTGACAATAACCTGGGACTCCCTGTATAAATACGTATAGTGTGCACATGTCACTATATAAATTTGGGGACTTGACTCATATGTATTATCTATTTCCTTCTGGGAAAATGAACCCATATATATTTGTAAGTACATTTGTACATCTCTTTGGACAGAAGTAGATAGTTTAGTAAGGAGATGGTTTTATTGTGCATAAATGGATTAAATTTTTTGTTTATCCTAATTTGAAGTAAGCAGGCACATTACTGATTACATTTGACATTTCATTGAGGAGATTGTTGCTATTCAAAGTGTATTTTCATCATGCATGAGTGTTAGTAATGGCATTTCTTCCAAAAGCCTTTTTTTAATAATACTAATTAACAATGTTGTGTTTATTTAAGTAGTTTGTGCATTTATTCCAGTGCACCATCATGGAAAAAAGTTTTGATAACCTTTTCAGACTCTTTCAGATAGGCACTTGAGTGCATATAGCAAGAGGTAAGTGCTAAAAACTGGTGTTCAGGATATTCAAATTTTTCTTATATATTTCTATGCAATTCTTTCCATCTTGACAGTTAAAACAATACGCTTCCAGATTTAATTAACTAATGTACAGCATTACCAAATTTTTCTTGAGATTTTTTGACATATTGGAAGTCATTAGTATTAATCAATCAAATAATTGCCAACTTTTAGTAATATAGCATTTTAGAAAAGATGTATTAATCAAGGTTATTGCTTTGTAAATGAGTTGGACAGCTTTAAGTTCAATATTTTAATGAAATCAAACATTGGAATAAAAATTAAGTTTAGTTTTATTAGAAGAAAATAAATCAAACAAAAACATCTTTCAGTTTTCTTCTGAAGATTAAAAAAGAAACCCACAAAATCACTTTGTAACTTGTTTACTTCTAAGTATTTACATGTGGAGTAAAATTAAATGTAAATACTTAGAAGTAAACAAGTTACAAAGTGATTTTGTGGGTTTCTTTTTCAAGAAAATAAATGTTTACAAATTCTCTCTCTCTCTCTCTCTCTCTCTCTCTCTCTCTCTCTCTCTCTCTCTCTCTCTCTCTCTCTCTCTCTCTCTCTCTCTCTCTCTCTCTCTCTCTTTTGTTACCTGGATACGCTTTAAACCATCTCAACACATACAACATTATGGATGGGAGGATTGTCCATTGCCACAAATTTACTTTGCTGCTTTGAGCATATTGCCCCCACTGATAAAACCAAAATTCTCTGGTATGTTACATACTTGGGGCTGTTTAACTGTTCATTGATTTTAATTAGTTTCCCTGGACTGCTATCAGCCATACATCCTCAAAGGGCAGAAGATATTTAGCTGCTGTTGGATGTTTTCAGAATTTAGAAAGGACATCAACACAGTATTAGCCATTAGAAAGCTTTGTATGGTACATTCATGGAGGATTATTCACAAATATAAATTTTTTATGGGTAAACTACATTAAGTGCATACAAAAGTCTTAAACAATATTTTCACAATCCTTCTTTACTGACAGTTTTATAGTTCAGTGATTACCTAGTATGTTATGTACATTATCCAATCTGCAAGTAGTCTTTCAGCATTTGTAAAACTGATTTCAAGATATGAAATATTATTTTATCAAGATATGAAATATTATTTTATTTGATAGAATTATAAATTGATATAGATATACTGTAAGTTACTTTAGTTAATACCAATAAAGCAAGTACTTGAAGTTTACAAGTATGATATGTTCATATTTAAATGATTAAACTAATGATCTGCTCTACTATAAGTTACTGTAATTACATCACAGCAATAATTGACATGCTTTAAAAGTTTCAAAGCACCTGGGATGCAGAATCTAATTTTCACATGCTTGCCTGACTTGACTGCTGGAATTAGGTATTTCATTTTCTGTTTCTGTCTGTTATGCTTTGACTTTTTACTTTATGAAATTACCTGTTCATCTTTTTATAGTAAATATAATAAAGTTGCTTTGTATTTGTAGAACACTAGCAATGAAAAGTGTTATGCTTATTGGAAGAGAGGGTCTTCTCATTGCAAAATATTACACACTTTCAAAATTCCCCATCCCCTGAATAATGCTGAAAAACAAATCCAACCCTATTTTGATAGTGCTCCTCCATTAGCTTTGGTTGTTGCAGGAACATGACATATTATGGGCCTCTAATAATCAGCTATGGATTGTTATAGCAAATCATTTGTCTGTTCTGTTTCTCTTTCCCATTATATTCACCAATAGAAAAAATATCTTGTGCAATCTTACATTCAGAAACATTGGCTTTAAGCAAGTTATCAGTTGATGATTAAAAGGTAAAGGTGTGTGTTTGTCTGTTAACAGTCTTATCTATGACAGATTGGAGTTGGATTTTCCCACCCATGTGGTTGTAAATTAGATTTTAGTTTTAAGTATATGAGAAAGAAAATAACTAAATAATATTTTAAACCAAAATTGTTTTATCCTGCATTTGACTGTTCATCATTTTAATGCAGTGTTCTTTTTGAAATGTTTTGTGCGTACAAGTTCCTGTTATATGAACTTTTCCTTGTGCTGATTTTAGAGTTACACTTGGCATATGATTGGTAACAAAAATAGTATTTATTATTCTTGACAAACTTTGTATATCATATTTTTCTTTTCAGATGGGCCTGTGGTGTAATCATGTATACACTGTAAGTTTTTGTAATTTGTTACCATTGCAATATTTCTTGCTTGCTTAATAGTAATGGTTCTTTGGTAAAATATCTATAAAGATACTATACTTACACTCAGTGTTTTATATATATATATATATATATATATATATATATATATATATATATATATATACACACACACACACACACACACCACACACACACATGTACGTATGTACCTGTATAAAAAGATAAAGGTGGGTGACAGCCAGTAGGACACATCAGCGTGAAGGTGGACCATGTAAACACTGTAAATTCATTATAATTCTTTATTTCTGCCATTAAGTGAAACTGAAACTAGTTTTTGGTTAATGATCCCTCTGTTCGCTATGTTATGGCACCATAACTTTATTATCGGCATCTTATGGCGCTGATAACTGAAACTTAACCCATTATGGTGCCATAAATTGCCAATTTTATGGTGCTAGACAAGCGCCTAAAACTGGTATATATATGTTTATATATATATATATATATATACTATATATATATATATATATATATATATATATATATATATATATATATATATAATATATATATATATATATATATATATATCTATATATATATATCTATATATATATATATATATATATATATATATATATATATATATATATATATATATATATATATATATATATATATATATATATATATATATATATATCTATATATATATATATATATATATATATATATATATATATATATATATATATATATATATATATATATATATATATATAAACACACACACTATGATTATTCAAATGAGCATAAACAACATTTTCAAGATGACGAGTGATGCTGGAACCAAAATTTGTTAACCCTCTTACGCCGATTGGACGTATTAAACGTCGAGTCAAAAATGTCTCCCGTATGCCGATTGGACGTATCATACGTCGGCTCAAAAAAAAGTTTTTTTTAAAAATTCGCGGAAAAATACTTATTATAGGCCTACCAGCCGTAAAACTTTTGTATCACGCGCCTTGGGGGACTGCTGGGAGTTCACGGATCAAGGCGGTTGTTTTGTTTACAATCGCTACGCAGGCGCGCAAGCGCGAATTTTCTTTCTTATCGCACTAAAAAGTATCAGTGACACATCTCGGAAATTATTTCGTCACTTTGACATAATTATTGCACCATTTTAAAATATCCTTTACATGAACGTATTATATATTAAAATGTGCGCAAATTTCATGCACAATACAACTAAAAATACTCATGATTGTAGCCTTTATCAGTTTTGAAATATTTTCATATAAATAACGATAAGTGCAAAAATTTCAACCTTCGGTCAACTTTGACTCTACAGAAATGGTCGAGAAACGCAATTGTAAGCTAAAAAACTCTTACATTATAGTAATATTCAATCATTTGCCTTCATTTTTCAACAAATTGGATGTCTCTAGCCAATAATATTTCGATTTATTAATTTGGTGAATTTATGAAAAAAACTTTTTCCTTACGTTCGTGCGATAACTCTTCCGATAAAAATTTTTTCGTGCGATTGTCCTCCATGTTTGCAACCCTTTTAAATTTGCCGTTACATAAGTTTTATATATGGAAATGTGCGCAATTTCATGCACAATACAACAAAAAAACAACCCATGGTTGTAGCTTTTATCAGTTTTGAAATACTTTCATATAAATAAACGTTAAGTGCAAAAATTTCAACTTTCGATCAACTTTGACTCTACCGAATGGTCGAAAAAACGCAATTTTAAGCTAAAAATCTTATATTCTAGTAATATTCAATCATTTACCTTCATTTTGCAACGACTTGGAAGTCTCTAGCACAATATTTCGATTTATGGTGAATTTATGAAAAAAAAAAAACATTACGTTCGCGCGGAAGGGGGGTAACTTCCGAAAAATCAAGAGAATTTTTTTGTGCGATTGTCGAAATGTTTGCACCATTTAAAATTAGCTGTTACATAAAGTTTTTATATATGAAAATGTGCGTAATTTCATGTAGAATACAACTAAAAATGATTGAAGGTTGTAGCTTTTCTCTTTTTTCGAAATATTTGCATATAAATCACGATAATAGAAAAAAAACCAGGTTCGGTCAAATTTGACTCTACCGAAATAGTTGAAAAACGCAATTGTAAGCTAAAACTCTTACGGCCTAGTAATATTCTGTCATTTTTCTTCATTTTGAAACAAATTTGAAGTCTCTAAAACATATTGTGATTTATGGTGAATTTTTGAAAAATATATTTCCTTCACTCCGCGCGCCGATTCGCGGCCGCAAGTCTCCGAAATACGTACATGGCATTATCCTAATATTTGCTCCTTTTCATATTAGCCTTTTTATAGAGTTTCATATATCAAAATGTGTGCAAATTCATGAAGAATACAATAAAAAATAATTGAAGGTTGTAGCTTTTCCATCTTCGAAATATGTCCATATAAAAAAATATATATATTACAATTTCGACATTCGGTCAAATTTAACTCGTCCGAAATGATCGAAATCTGCAATTCTAATCTAAAACTCTTACAGTATCGTAATATTCAATCATTTGTCTTAATTTTGAAACAAATTGGAAGTCTCTAGAACATTATTTAGAATTACGGTGAATTTTGAAAATAACATTTTTTTACGTCCGCTCGTTACGAATTCGTACATCATTTTGTGATAATATTTTTCCGGTGTTGCTTTTATTGTTTTACAATGTATTATATATCAAAATAATTGAAATTTAGTGTACAATACAACGCAAAAAAAAGTAACTGGTTAGCTTTGACCGTTTTCTGCACAGCGTGATTTGAATACAATTATGTATGAATTTTTTTTTTTTTTTTTTTTTCGCTACCATATATCGCATTATTTACATATGATAATGATATTATTTTTCATTTCTGATGGTTGCATTCTAAACTTCAGGCAATGACAAAAAAAGGAGCCAAAAATGAACTCTTAATCTTCAAAAGTACGCGCGCTGTAATTTTTTGAAAAATTATTTTTTCCACTTCCGCGCTCACTCCAAACCAGGCCCGGCATACGGGAGACGTTTTGATTTTTAGGGCTCCGGCGTAAGAGGGTTAATGAAAAATGTTCCTTTACATGCAGCCCCTTTAAAGCTGTGTGTGTCATTCTTGACTGAATATTTGATGTTTGGTCTGTCATTTTCCTCCGACTGTACAAAAAAGTTATTACATATACTGAAAAGTACTTTCAAGGTTTACTGAGGGCCTGTGGGAGCCATAAGGGTAACTCCTTTGAGAATAAGCAGTAGCTAGCAATAACTTATAAAAATTTATATACGTATATATATTATATATATGTATGTATATATATATATATATATATATATATATATATATATAATATATATATTGTATATATGTATATATGTATATATATATATATAATATATATATATATATATATATATATATATATTTATAATATCTATATCTATAGATATATATGATATATATATATATATAATATATATATATATATATATATATATAAATATATATAATCTGATATATATATATATATATATATATATATATATATATATATATATATATATATATCTATATATATCTATAGATATAGATATATATAGTAGATATCTATATATATATATTATAGGATAGAAATATATTATATATACATATATAGTATATATATATATATAATATATATATATATATAGATATATATATATATACCATATATATATATAATATATAGATATATATATATATATATATTATATATATGTATATACTATATATATATAATAGTATATATATATATGAGTATATATATAGATACATCATATAATTTATATATATATATATATATACTAACATAAATATGATATATATAGGCTATTCTAAAGTATATAATTTTTGGTTATAAGTTATTGCTAGCTACTGCTTATTCTCAAAGGAGTTACCCTTATGGTCCCACAGGCCTCAGTAAACCTTGAAGTACTTTTTCAGTATATGTAATAACTTTTTTTGTACAGTCGGAGGAAAATGACAGACTAAACATCAAATATTCAGTCAAGAATGACACACACAGCTTTAAAGGGGCTGCATGTAAAGGAACATTTTCATTAACAAATTTTGGTTCCGGCATCACTCGTCATCTTGAAAATGTTGTTTATGCTCATTTGAATAATCATAGTTTAATGTTTATTCTTATTATACATTAGTTTAAAGAATCTGCAAAGTTGCATTTCTTGACTCATAGTGCTTGCCTATGACTTGCTTTTAAAATGACAGGCAAAACTTAAGGAAGGTAATTTTAAAGTAGTTGTACAGCAGAGTTGGAAACTGAAACAAATGATAAATCAACTACAAAAAGCTAATCAGTTTAGAGTCATTAGTACGTACCACTCAAGTTACACAGTAAACAAAAGATTGCTGCTTACTACACTAAATTCTTTGGGTAAGTCAGTAAACCCTGGGGTATTCTGTGTGATTGACTGCCGTAATAATCAAATATATAGGAGCATTTCCAAAACTTGTACATATATTTCTTGACACAAAATATTTGAATTATGAATGGTTATTATCGATGGTAAGTTTACATATTATTTATTTTTCAGGTTAGTTGGATGCCCCCCTTTTTGGCATAGGAAACAAATGATCATGATAAGAAATATCATGGAGGGAAAATATAGTTTTCAGTCTCCTGAATGGGATGATATCACAGGTAGGACATTTATATTATATGTAACCATGCTGAATGCTATAGAAATCGGTTATGCCTTTGAATTTTTATATTTGTGCAATACATAATACATATTGGTAGAATATCCTGTGAGCATATGTTGAACCATTGCAATATATTTGAAAATCTCTCAGGACCATTGCTGTGGTTTTTTTTTAAGTATTTTCAGCACATATTTTAGCTTTGGCTTACCAATAAATGCTCTGTTGACTACACTAGTAACTACCTAATCCTGCTTATATTTGTTATGGCTACCAACTATTTCATGTTTAGTTGGGGAAGTGAATTACTACAATGAGAATAGTTTCATTTGTGTTTACAATCATTATTAGTAAAGGTGAAAAATTATTAAGGTCCCAAACTATTATCATGTGGCATTGCATGCAAGGCAAGGAAGGCCTAGACCTAATAAGTACACTATCAACAACTCATTGGAGTCAGTCTTTTGAGAAACTATGATTTAGGTCAAAAATATACCTTTTATCACTTAATTTTATAAGTTTTTGTGTAAGAGCCTTATGTATAATTATAATCTAGTTAAAGCAACACTAAACTCAAATAAGCAAACAGAATTTAATATGTATCATTCTTTGTCATTAGTTTAGGTATGTGATCTGACTTTATCTAGCACTTCCCAGAAGTGAATGGACTAGTCCACATACATGCTAATATTTTTATTCTTAATAACCTTCAGACTGATGATATAGTGAAATGAAATTTTAGTCCATGCTTTGGTAGGTTTCATAGCTCCTGTACACTTAATGTTAAGAGTAAAAATTGAATACATTGATCATTTTACTTTCTTGCTAGTGATGGTAGTTAACAACAAATACATAGTTTATGTTTAGGTCGCCATGAAAAATCATAGCTTGGAGTTATTTGAAAAGGAACAATTCCTTATTTTTAATTATATATTGCCTATGTCAATATTGTTGAAATTTGATTATTTACAGATACTCCAAAAGACCTCATATCAAAGTTGTTAGTGGTAGACCCAGCTAAGCGCATTACAGTTCAGCAGGCTCTAAACCATGATTTCTTCCAGATTCTGGTATGTACGATATTTTCCATCCTGTATGTGTGCACTGTATGCTGTTAAATATATTTCACCTGTGGCTTATTTGTAACATATACTAAGAATACTGTATAAAATTGTTAAATGTCAGCATACCAAATCTTCCCTCAGTATTTAGTCCAATATATATTTTTGACATGATCTTTTGATACTGACTGCTAGTCTACCTTTGTTATCCTCATCCTCATTAATGTGATGCATTTGGATTTAGTGAAGGGGGTTCCATAAGAATTGCACTCAAAATATACATTTTTATGAAATAGTTTAGGCATAGTAAATCAGGTTGTTAAACTCTCATAGGACTTAACCCAGGGGATTATGAGAACCACTTGAGATGTGCTGTCAACAGCAAACTGCATACGGGCTAAATACATATTTCTTGTAAATTTAGATCATGTAACTCTTCAAGGTGCATTGGCTCGAATGTTAACTGATGTAGGGGTAACATGAAATTGTTCCATGTTGTGGTACCCCGTAATATAGTATTGACAAAAGTAGGATAACTCAAATATAACTCTACACATTGTAAATGTTGTGACATAATAAGAACTGGGATGCTGGAATGATAGATTGGCAACACTCAGCAATGATCACGATAAAAAGGACCCCTTAAAGAATGGTCGATATAATGTTAACTTCTTTATCTAGAGGAATTCCAATTGTTCAGTCACAATATTATTCAGTTTTAAATATGTAACTGACCTGGCAGTTATAAACATAGCTATATTCTTTGACGTCATGACGTCACGACAGACTTTTCGAAACTCGCGGCAATCGCTGACCGTCGGTCAGGTGATCGTTACCTGTACGCCCTCTAGATAGTTACCTGGAAACCTTAGATTTTCTCTGTCGCCCGAGCTGACAACATTGTCGTTGTTGGCTCCTCGATAAGTCTTTTGTACTCACTAGAGTATTTCATCGTTTGGTGAAGTATTTTGTTGGCTTTCGCTGTTGTTGACTTAGTTTGATTTTGGATTTGTTTTTGGATTACTCAATTAACAATGTCGGACTCGGGAGTTGTTTATCGAGTCTGCAGTAAGGGGGGGTGTAGGGTTAGAATTCCCAAAGCTTCTCTTGATCCCCACACACTTTGTGTGAATTGTAGGGGCAGAATTTGCACTTTTGAGAATAGGTGTGATGAGTGCTTGATTTTGGATGATAAAGAGTGGAAGGAGTTGAACAGGTATGTCCGTAAACTCGAGAGAGATAGGATTAGAAGAACTAAGAGTTCCCTTTCCCGTTCATCAGCTAGTCAGGAAGTGGTAGATAACCCCATAGTTCCTTCCCCTGCTCCTTCTGAATGTCATTTAGTAGAGGTATCAGCTCCCGAACCTGTCTCCGAGTCGGGGGCTAAGGACTCAACCTTTGCAAGTATTCAAGCGGTTCTTGAAAAATGGGACAGCAGATTGCCTCTCTTACTGAGCAGGGCAATCGTACCTGGACTGTTGTAAGTGCTCTGAGTGCAGGTACTAAAGTCAGTGTAAGTGATAAGTTAAGTGTTAGTGCCAGTGTAGTGGAGGGTGCGTTCGATCGGTCCTGTCGCGCTCCTAGACCCAGACCTCTTACAAGCTCCCGGACCCATGGGAGACGTAAAGTCGAAAGTCGTAGGGAGGTGAGAGGCTCTAGTATCCAGTCGGGCGTGCCCTCGAGCAAACCTGTGGACGCTTCCCAGGTTGCTTCAGACAGCCGTAGAAAAGGCGTGTTGAGTGATTTTGGCTCGTCATCCAATGACGTCTCCCCACGTCGAGGATGGCAACACTCTACATCCTCTCGTCCTCTCAAGAGGAAGTTACCTTGTGATAGTGAAGTCTCGTCAGATGAGCAACTGCCAGGCTGCAGTCACTGGAGTTCTCCGGAGAGGTTTTTGTCATCGGAAGCCTCTCCAGCTAAACAGAGCAAGGCAGCTCTTTCGATGCACGCTCCTCTTCCGCTTTCGGCTTGGGAGGAATTACCAAGGAAGCTTCCTACCGAGTGTCCTCAGGAAGCCTTAGATAGATCGGCTCCTCCGGCTGCAGTTCATGCGGGCGAATCTGACGAGTTACCTTCGCCCTCGAGGGGCAATGAAACCAAGGATATGCTGCAAGGCATGCAACAGCAGCTGTCAGCCCTAATGGAAAAGCTGCAAGAACCGAAGCGTCAGTTTGACACCCCGGGATTTATGAAGACTTCGCGAAGCGTCAGCACCAAGAAGAGTACGGACAAGCATGACGCTTGCGATACACTCAGACGTGACGCTTTCGAGCGTGACGCCAGCGCGCGTAAGAGCAAAGAACTTGACGCCAGCGCGCATGAGAGGGATGTACGTGACGCCGACGATAGTAAGCATGACGTCCCGGTGGATCATAGTGCCAAGGAGCGCATCGAGACCAATGACACTCCTGCTTTGGCTTTGACTACATCATCCGATGTGGAACTGGACAGAGAGAAACCTTCGGAGATGTTGGAAGTAGTTTCTGAAGAAGAGACGAAAGAGCAAGTTCCTCCTTCTGACTATAAGACTCTTATGCTTCTGTTTCAAGAGCTTTTTGAAACAGACTTCAAGCCCGCAGCACCTCATTCTCCCCTGTCTCAGTTCCTTTGTGGAAGGACGCAGAATAAGACTGCTTTTACGAAGATGGTCCTTTCCATTTCAGCCAAGAAAGCTCTCGCGAGGACGAACGACTGGATGAGAGACAAAAAGGAGCGAGGCAAAACTGTTTTCGTTTTTCCTCCTGCAAGATTGGCCTCAAAATCTAGTGTTTGGTATGAGACTGGGGAGGTCCTGGGCCTGGAAGTACCTGCCTCCTCTCAGGCAGATTTCTCCAGTATCGTTGATGCCAATCGTAGGCATGCCTTAACAGCAGCGAAGGTTATGTGGTCGATGCAAGAGTTCGATCAATTGCTGAAGGGCGTGTTTAGAGTTTTTGAGGTCCTGAACTTTCTCGACTGGTCTCTGAGTGCTCTCTCCAAGAAAGTGGAAGAAAAGGACTCACCAGACATACCAAATCTTTTGAGCGTGATGTCTTGTATGGACAAGGCGTTACGGGATGGAACGAATGAAGTGGCAGCGATTTTCACGGCAGGGATCGTGAAGAAAAGGTCCCTCCTCTGCTCCTTTACAGCTAAAGGGGTCACACAAGTACAAAGAGCAGAGCTTTTGTTTGCCCCCTTTGCTAAATTTCTTTTCCCTCAAGAAATTATAAGAGATATTGCCACTTCACTGACACAGAAGACCACACAGGACCTAATCTCGAAGGCAGCCAGTGGGGTTTTGCCCTCCTCATTTGCGGTGAAGAGAGCGAGAGAGGAGAAGCAGCCGCAACAGTTTTTTCAAGGAAAACAGTCTCGAGGTACGTCGAGAACTACTAGAAAGCCCTCCAGAAAAGGTGGCAAGCCCCCTTCCAAAAGGAGGCCATGAACAGACAGTCCTCCAGACACAAATAGGAGCCAGGCTTTCTTTGTTTTGGGAAGCCTGGAGAGACAGAGGGGCAGACAACTGGACCCTTCAAATACTCAGGGAGGGCTACAAGACCCCGTTTTACACCAAACCTCCCATAGTTTTAGATCCCCTCGACTTAACAGCGAATTACAAGGACAGCAACAAGAGATTTGCGTTGAAAGAACAAGTAGAGCTAATGCTCTTAAAAAAGGCGATAGAACCTGTTTCACCCCAAGAGAATCCGGGGTTCTACAATCGACTGTTCTTGGTACCCAAGAGCTCGGGAGGATGGAGACCCGTTCTGGACGTCAGTGCCCTAAACGCCTTCGTCGTGAAGACGAAATTCACGATGGAGACAACGCAATCAGTGCTATCGGCTTTAAGACTGGGAGATTGGATGGTCTCATTAGACCTACAGGACGCTTATTTTCATGTCCCCATCCACCTGAGCTCTCGGAAGTACCTCAGGTTCTTATTCAAAGGAAAAGTATTCCAGTTCAGGGCTGTGCTTCGGGCTCAGCACGGCACCACAAATATTCACAGCTATTATGGCGAATGTAGCGAAATGGCTGCACGAAGGGGGGATCCACATTTCACTTTATGTAGACGATTGGCTTCTCAGAGCCAGCTCCAAGAAACAGTGTCTGGAGGACATGGAAATAACCTTGAACCTAGTACAGGAACTAGGGTTAGTGGTGAACATGGAAAAGTCTCACTTGGAGCCTTCTCGTTCGATCATTTATTTGGGAGTTCTGATGAACTCTCAGGATTTTCGGGCTTCTCCCTCCCAGGAGAGACAAGACCGATGCCTGAATCGGGTGCAGGAATTCCTGGGGAGACAACAATGTTCGGCGAGGGAATGGATGAGTCTTTTGGGGACCATTTCCTCGATCGAACAGTTCGTCTCCCTGGGAAGACTGAACCTCAGACCTCTGCAATTTTACCTCGACAAGAATTGGAAAAGGAAGGAACAAAGACTTTCAGACACCTTCCCAATTTCAGCAGAGGTCAAGAAAGATTTAAAGTGGTGGCTGGATCCAGCGAAGCTGGGAGAGGGAGTCTCACTTCAACAAGTGAGCCCACAGCTAATACTGTTCTCAGACGCATCCGACCTAGGCTGGGGAGCAACACTGGGGAACAGAGGGATTTCGGGGCGATGGAGCGAAACCGAAAAAACGTGGCATATCAACAAGAAAGAGCTGATGGCAGCTTTTCTAGCTCTTCAGGCATCCGAGGAGTGTGTGTCAGGCAAAGTAGTGGAAATAAGCATGGACAACGTGACTGCTCTAGCGTATGTCAAGAAACAAGGAGGCACCCACTCCTTTTCTCTGAACGAGACAGCCAAGAATCTTTTGCTATGGGCAAAGGACAGAAATATCTTCCTCCGAACGAGATTTGTACAGGGAGAATTGAATGTCAGAGCGGACCTCTTGAGCCGGAAAAACCAGGTCCTGCCAACAGAATGGACTCTCAAGTTGGAGGTATGCAAAATGCTATGGAAGTTATGGGGTCAGCTTTCCATAGACTTGTTTGCGACCAACAAGACAAGAAGGATGCAGACGTTCTGCTCCCCGGTTCCAGACCCACAAGCAGTAGCAGTAGACGTGTTCCTCATGAAGTGGGAAGGGCTGGATCTGTACGCCTTCCCTCCTTTCAGACTGCTACACAAAGTATTAAAGAAGTTCGCGCATTCCGAAGGAGCCAGAATGACCCTGATAGCCCCGTACTGGCCGACGCGAGACTGGTTCGCAGAGATGTTGCAGCGGCTAGTGGAAGTTCCAAGAACCCTTCCGTGGCTTCCAGATCTGCTCATACAATCCCACTTCAAATGGTATCATAAGAATACCCTCGCTCTACAGCTAACTGCCTTTCGACTGTCGAAAAACTCCTTAGAGCTAGAGGCTTTTCGCAAGAGGCAGCTAAAGCTATCGCCAGATCGAGGAGGGCTTCGACCATCAACGTCTACCAGTCGAAGTGGGAGGTATTTAGAAACTGGTGTAAGGAGAAGGTGTCCTCATCCAACACGTCTGTGAGCCAGATCGCAGACTTCCTTCTTCACTTAAAACTTAAAGTAGGTCTAGCCACGACTACGATTAAGGGATATAGGAGCATGCTGGCGTCAGTCTTTAGACATAGAGGACTGGACTTGTCTAGAGATCAGGATCTTCACGACCTAATTAGATCTTTTGATACTACGAAACAAAAGAGTGAACAGCTACCAGGATGGAATCTGGATGTAGTATTAAGGTTTTTGATGTCTGGCAAGTTTGAACCAATCCAGGAAAGCTCTTTCAGGGACTTAACCAGGAAGACACTTTTTCTAGTCGCTCTCGCTACTGCAAGGAGAGTAAGCGAGATTCAAGCTATGAACAGAAGGGTGGGAATTAGCAGATCCAAAGCGGTTTGTTTGACCACTTTAGGTTTCCTAGCCAAGAATGAGACTCCAACCAATCCTTGGCCTAGATCTTTTACGATTCCCAGCCTTGGAGACTTTGCAGGTCAGGAACATGAAAGGAGTCTTTGTCCAGTGAGAGCATTACAGGTTTACCTGCAGAGATGCAAGGACATTAGGGGGACTTTTGACAACTTATGGTGTTCCATTAAAGACCCCAACAGGCCTATGTCAAAGAACACTTTGGCCTTCTTTATTAGAAGTGTGATTCAGGAAGCACACATTGAGTGCAATGAAACTTTATACAAGGCTCTAAAGGTAAAAGCCCATGAAGTTCGAGCAGTCTCGACGTCAATGGCATTTAGAAAGAATCAGTCCCTAAAAGCCATTTTGACGCAACGTACTGGAGGAGCAGCTCCGTCTTTTCTTCTTTCTATCTTAGACAAATAGAAACAGTCTATGAAGACTGCAGAACCCTTGGACCGTTCGTAGCCACTGGCTCGGTGATGGGTGAAGGAGTTGATACCTCTAATCCTACATGTTAGGCCCTTGATGTTTTTATGGTTGTCTGTTGAAGGTTAGGGGAAACCTTCAACAGTCTAGTGTATATGTGTGTTACAGTGGGGCCTCGCAATCACGGATTCAGTTAATCACGGGTTTTTCCTTGGACCACTTCTCAATCTATATCACTGGTATGAATCGCAGCATCGAGGGCTTGTCCGTTGTAGGCTAAGCCTCGTCCGGTTCCGATAACCAGCAAATGCATGAACAGATTCGCATTATGATATTAACTGACAATAAAGGTAATAAAACCATTCTTACCTTATATATTATTGGCATATCTTCATACTATATAGCCCATTCATGGAATAATTCCACATAATTGACATCAACTTGTAGTTGAGCAGCCAGCAGAAATGTAAACATTGAGTTACACTTAACAACACCTTTGTCATTCTCAACCTTTTAGAAATGTTAATAGTAGTAGTGTAATTACAGTAGTAATAACATTTAGGAAAACATAAATTTTCAATTCGAACTTCATTATTGTTTTGGTATAAGTAACCGACTTCTCTGAACACTGCAGTCATACAAACGATAATTGTCATAGATTATCGTATTGTTGTTTGTGATTGGCGACGAAGCGTAAACTTAATAAAACCATTTTTACCTTATATATTATTGTCATATACAGGCGGCCCTCGGTTAGCGGCAGGGGTTCCGTTCCTGGCCACCGACGCCAAGCGATTTTCGACGCTGAGCGATTTTAAAGCCTACGGCCGCCGCACACCTTCTTTCGAAACTCTAGACCAGTCAAAGGGGCCGTAATCCCACAACGGCGCAATAAGTAAAATTATATTTATGCAGTATAGTACTATAGAATGTACTGTACAGTACATGTGGGTGTCTAGAGTATGTAAAGATATAATAGAGTATGTAAAGATATAATAAAGTTTATACAGTGTACAGGTAGCTGTAGTGTTCAGGTTACGATCATTAGTCTTACGATAGTTCGATTTTATGAGAGATCAAATTACAATGGCCTAACTTTATCCATCTTCTAGTTACATAAGTTCAATAACAGCAAAAGAGAATGATGAAAGTATGGTTTTAACGTTATACTCGTTGCGTGAACGTGTACAACCATGAACAACCGAAAGAGAAAACTACTTTTTTTTTTTCTAAGTACAACCGAACTGGATCACATCTGTTTGGCTTGTATTTCGATCATCGTACTACAGTGCAACATTACCGTATTTGTTATAAATGGCGTTATGTATAGAATAGAACTGAGATATCTTAATGTAATAACTTTATTCGCTATAGATCAGAGATCAATATAGATTAAAGATCAATCGGGAAATATACCGTTAAATTTAAACCTAATTATGACTGAAGCTGAGAAAACTGTTCAAGCTGCTAATGACTATTATCGTACATCGGCAACAAGGATAAAACTGCAGTAAACGTCTGCCGTCACACACAACCATAGATAAAATTGGGATAAAATCATTTTAATCAAAACTACTGTCCTTGAAAGAACACATTTTACTGTTGGTTTCACGCCGATATAAGATAAATAACGTAAAGTTCGTATTACGATGATATAAAGGATTACGTATTGCGAACGGAATCACGTAATTTTTTACGCAATAAACATGCCGCCAACGTAATCTGTTAACGAAAAAAATAGTAGTTCACATTCACAACGAGACATATTCAATAAATATTTCCACCTAAAAACACGCTGTATAAGGAAAAATAACTGTCTCATATAAGTCAAGTATCTAGATATTCGTTTATGCTAACTAGAAGCAAGAGCATTCGCTCAGAATTGCGTTATGGTGAAACAGACTCGTATTCATCAGCTGATTTCAAACCACAACATTGGCCGCTCCGCGGAATACGGGCTTAAGTTTGCCGTAGTATTTTAAAATACAATAATATGAGAATACATACAATATTCTTGGATACAGTGAAATAATGTATAACTTTTTAAAGGATTTATGGAAAAGAGGAAAAGATGCATAATTAATAAAATAACACAATGCATTTTTCGGAACTGGCGGACAAGAACGAACATGAAAAACCATCCCCTGACAACGTGGAGCGTAGTTACAAAGGCTGCCTTAATTTGTATCTTATTTCTGTACCAAAATGAAAATACCTTTACGCAATATATTTTCATACACATTTTAAACATAAAAGCATAAACATTTGAAAAATCGACACATCGATGGCTAAATTTGCACTTTTTTTTTTTTTTTTTTTTTTTTCAACAACAACAACTCTATATTTTTGGAAGAGCGGTAGACGGCGGCAAAAAAAGTGCAAATTAGCGATCGATGTGTCGATTTTATAAATGTTTATGCTTTTATGTTTAAAATGTGTATGAAAATGTATTACGAATAGGGTATTTTTATTTCTGTGCAGAAATATGATAAAAAGGCAGCTTTTGAAACTCCCCTTCAAGTTATCGACTACGATGTGTTTTTCAAGTTCGTTCTTGTATGCCGCGGCGGCATACAAGAACGAACTTGAAAAACACATCGTAGTCGATAACTTGAAGGGGAGTTTCAAAAGCTGCCTTTTTATCATATTTCTGCACAGAAATAAAAATACCCTATTCATAATACATTTTCATACACATTTTAAACATATAAGCATAAACATTTATAAAATCGACATCGATCGCTAATTTGCACTTTTTTTAAATCGATATTTTCGGAAGAGCGGCAGGCGGCGGCTTACAAGAAAGAACATGAAAAAACATCGTATTCGGTATCGTGAAGGGCAGTTTCAAAAGCTGCCTTTGTATCATATTTCTGTACAAAAATAAAAATGCCTTTCACATAATACATTTTCACACACATTTTAAACAAAAGCATGAACAATTATGAATCGACACATCCATAGCTAAATTTGCACTTATGTAACTCGATATTCTCGGCATAGAACAGCGTCAGAGGCATATATTTTACCCTAATACCTACGTAATAACTCTCCATAAAATTTGTTAATATAATTTGCATAACCTTTATGGTCTGAACGGCATTTCTACATATGTATGAACTCGTTAGACAACGGCGCTAGCGGCGCTGTTAACTGAAATTTGTGCCGTAAATATACCTTTAAAATGCCTTATTTTTTTTATGAATATTTTTGACGATCGCCGTAAAACCGATTCGCCGTTGAGTGATTGCGCCGTTAACCGCGGGCCGCCTGTATTCATAATAAAACGCATATCTTATATATTATTGGCATATCTTCATAATAAAAAGCCTCTTCAAGGAATAATTCCTTGGGGAATGCATTTTTCAAAAGACAAAAAAGGGATTTTGACGTAGGAAAAATCTATTTCTGGGCGAGGAAGCCGTGTCGCCCAGTGAAATGTCTGCTTTAGCACTATTTCTAGTAAAATATTGCTATAATACCAGAGAACTGCTAAATTGTACATGTCAGAAGCTTCTGACTCGCTCACCTATATAAAAGGTGTCGGTATAAAACTGGGGCGAGTGTTAAACACTACCACAGCAACCCCTCCAATTAGCCTTTTCCTCATCAAAAGACCCTAAATACGGGGAGCCGACCCATAGGTCACACCTAGCTACCCCGTTGAAGGCGTCTGTGACGTCATACTTATCGATAGCAATGAAGCTTGGTGCACTGCAAGGGGGGGAAAAAACCAGGGGGGGATTTCACTGAGCGACACGGCTTCCTCGCCCAGAAATAGATTTTTCCTACGTCAAAATCCCTTTTCTGGGCTCAGCCGTGTCGCTCCCGTGAAATTGTACCAGAGAAACACCAAGCTACATCACTCTGAAACGAAATAGAATATTAAATTGTATAAATTAACACCATACACCAAGTCAAATAACAAAGAAATGTGCTGCGGTAGGTAGAATGTTAATAATGCTGGCATAATGGAAAATATTCATATGACACAAGGACAGTACTATATTGATGTTGTAGCAGGAGACACTGACCTCCCTACAGCTATTGCATGATATTTAAGATCCTCCAAAGACTTAAGGTAATGCTTTGGAAAACCCAGTGCGACTTCCAACCAGTATACTTCTTCAGATCATCAAAGTTCATATATTTGAAGAAATTTACAGAAGTTGTTATAGCCCAAATACCACGCGCTTTGGGAAAGGACCCTGGGCTGACTTTCTTGGTAAAATACAAAAACTGCTGCGCAATGCCCTTTAGAGATATGGTACCACCACCGCCCCACATGAAAAGGGGGGGTGGGGAGGGGGGAGGGGGGCCTTCGGAAAAGGTAGATGTTCTAGATAAATAGTCCTTAGGAGTTTTAACAGGACATAAAGAAGGATGTTGTGGAATCGGAACAACCTTCCATGGGGATCACCTTACCAAAGGGTTCTCATTCTTAGCCATAAAATATTTATTTGGTGAAAGCAACACGTCACCCGAGGAAAGGAATTCTATATGCCCTTGGCCACTAGATAAAGATGACATCTGCGATGTTCTGGCACCTGAAGCCAGACTTAATAAAAACAGTGCCTTACGCAAAAGGGTTTGGCAATCACATTTGAAGTTGTCTGTTTTAGAGTCTAACCTGAGAACATCGTTAAGAAACCATGATACCGACGACGGCCTGTGAATAAGCCGCAGGCGTGCACAAGCCCTTGGGATTGAGGTGAAATAAGACTCAGATAGATTTATACCAAACCCGAGAAGAAAAATCTTTTTCAGAGCTGACTTAGTGGTTGTTATTGTGGCAACTGCCAAGCCTTGTTCGAATAAAGTCCTAAAGAATGTTATAGCCACGTTCATTGTCATTACTTTGACATTTGATTCCCTGAGTAATGTAGGCAATTGTTTAACTGCTGAACCATACTGGCGAAGTGTAGATTCTCTTTTGTTTGACTCCAAGAACAAAATGTTCTGTGGATCAATGTCCCCTACCCTCCTACCTGCAAACTTCATGAAATCCATAAAGATAGGGTTTTGTGAAGACCTGAGGAATCGAACACAGTCACCGTTTGAACTTGTTGCGACAGCCTCAAGTCCGGGAGAGGGTGAGGACGAAGACCTAGTTCCAGGAGAAGGGAAACCAATTGTTCTTGGGCCAGTAAGGAGCTATGAGAGCCACCTGACCTTTGAAGGATTTCAACTTGTGCAGCACCTTCAGGAGAAGGTTCACTGGAGGGAATAAATAAACCTCCCTCCACTGGTTCCAACCTATACTCAGGGCGTCCGTAGCGTATGCTAGAGGGTCCATATTTGGGGCTACGTAACAAGGCAGCTTGTGGTTTGCCCCTGTAGCGAACATATCTACTTTCAGACCCGGTACTCTCCTACAAACCCTCTTGAAGGATTCATGGTCCAGTGACCATTCTGACTCCAGGGGGACTGACCGGGACAGTGCGTCTGCTACTACATTGTGAACTCCTGCCAGATGGGTAGCTGATAGAGGCCAGGTGTTCTTGTCAGCTAGAGAAAAAGTTGCTATCACCACGTGGTTCACATGACTTGACTTTGAACCACCTGTGTTTATACCGTGTATCACTACCGCACTGTCGAGAGCCAATCTGATATGAGTCTCCTCCGGAGGACGGAGCTTCATTAAGGTCAGAAACACTGCCGTAGCTTCCAGGATGTTGATGTGAAGCTTTTGGAATTGAGGTGACCAAGTTCCCTGAACCTTGTCGTGCTGTGAATAACCTCCCCAACCTGACAGTGATGCGACTGTATGCACCAGTAGGGACGGGGGAGGGAACTGCAACTGTAACTCTTTGGCTAGGTTTTCGGCCATTGCCCATGGACGTAGACGTTCCTTGGGAATCAGAGGTACCCGGCCGAACTTGTCGCGACACTTGGCATTGGCCTTTGAACGTCAAACTCGATTGATGTCCTTGACCTTGGCTTTCAACAGAACGTCTGTGACTGAGGCAAATTGGAGCGAGCCTAGGATCGTCTCCTGATTGCTTCTCGAAGCCTTTTTGCATTTTAAGAATTGGCTTGTTACCTTGGCATCCCCTTCCCTGATGGAATGGAAAGATTGTGTGAATCCAAGCCCCAATGGATACCTAGCCATTGGAACTTGGATTCTGGGGCCAATCGGGACTTGGTCCTGTTGATCTTGAACACTATATATTCCAGGAAAGATATGACCTCGTCCATGGCTTTCATATACTTGTCTTTGGCCATCTCCCAGATTAGCCAGTCGTTTAGGTACGCCACCACCAATAAAACCTGAGACCTTAGCTCCTGCACCACTACCTCCGCCAGTTTCGTGAAAACCCTTGGGGCTATATTCAGCCCGAAGGGCATCACCTTGAAGGAATAGGCTTCTTTCCCTAGTTTGAAGCCCAGGAATGGATGGGAGTGCCGAGCCATCGGGACATGATAATAGGCGTCTGTAAGATCTATAGAGGTGGTGACGCCCCCACGGGGAAGTAAGGCCCGTACCTAAGAGATGGTCAGCATTTAGAACTTGTCGCAAGGAATGTACAAGTTTAAACGGGACAAGTCTAAGATCACCCTTCTTTGGTCGGTCCCTTACTTTGGGACACTGAATAGACGACTCTGAAATTTCAAGTTCTTTGTCCCGGAGACTGCTCCCTTCTGGAGAAGATCCCTGGAGTAATCCTTCAACCCTTGGGTTGGATGCTGATAGATGGATACTATGCTTTCTGCCCAGCTGCTGAACCCCCAACGATGTTAAAAGAGATACAGCCCGCCTCCTATTTGAGGAACTTCATTGAGATGATGAGGGTCGGGTTCCTTTCCTGACCATGCACCTCTAGCTCGCCCTTGGGCTCCAGTTCCTCCACGCTGACGAAAGGGGCCTCTAGCCCTGCAACCCTATAGCAACCTTGGTAAAAGGTTGAAATACCCGATTCTCATAGACCGGGTTAAAAGCAGGCGACACTGAAAACAGTGGGGGAACCTGTTGGCTAGCCGACGGCGAAAGGAAGACAAATTGATGCTGTTGCCGAGGCTGAGCCTTAGAAGATGAAGGTTGGGGAACTTGCTGAATTAGAACAGCTTGTAGCACAGGATGCTGTTGCGGAACTTGGAAAGGTTGGTACCTTCTTTGACCCTTCCTAGCCCTAAAACTGGAGGAAGAAGACTCTAATTTCCTTTTGAAAGGAATGCCCCAACGCAATCTGATGCTTTGATTAAAACGTGATGCCTCGTTCTGAACCTTGTTTACTGCCGAAGCTGGGAAGAGATCTGCACCCCAGATTGAGGAAGCCAGAAGCTTGTTGGGTTCGTGCCTGATCGTAGCCTCGGATAGAACATGCTTCCTGCCATTTCTCTTAGTAACCACAAAGCCGTACGAGTCACATTGCATGCTTAAAAGTAACTACTCCGCAATGACCTTAAACATGAGCATACTCCAGAGCTGCCGTCTCCGTCATCACTAGAGAGTTAAGAGACCTTGCAAGACGTGTCCTAGCATCAAATTTGGCTTGGATCAGTGCGACTGACAGAGGCGCTCACTAAACAAGTTGATTGCAGAGTTTGGCTTAAGCTTGCCTACCGAGAATTTAGCCGGCAAACTTCCCACAAATTCTCCCTACCTGGGAGTAGCAATGATGTGGGATCTGTCTCGCTAAGCTGGGGCTCTTCCCGAGTCACTGCCTGAAGGGTAAGTCCTGCTACCTTTTATGAAAAAGGTAAGGAGTTCCCGTCATCAGACGTAAACACAGTGAAAGGGCTTTTAAATGCTGTTACCTTAGTATTAGAGCAGATCCACTTCTAGGCTCCATATCCATACTTGATGAGCCTGATTGCTAGAAAGGATAACAGTCCCCTTGGAGACCTTGTCCTCCCTAATCGAAGCTCCCTCCATAAGCCTAACATAACCTATAAATGGTGGCCATAACCTTTCGGGGAAGAACTCAAAATCCTCGAGTCTATGTGTACCACAACCTTCTGCAGTCAACATCCCGCTGACAAACAGAGCGAAGTTCACTACCCTCCAAGGATCACCAGGGTGGAACGGAGGGAGCGTGGACCCGTCAGGCATGCTCTGACCTTGCACCAAGTTACTAGGAGGTGCCGGAACTGCCGACTCCTGTCTGAGACCTGCAATCAGGGAGTCTGTGCACCTAAACTTTTAAAAACACCCTTTCAAACCTTGCTGCGACTGAACTGACTAAGCTAGCAAGACCACTGACCTGATTTAAAATAATCGTGTTGAACAGGTCTTCGCCAACTAAAGGGGAACCTTCCAGCCCTCCCTACGGTACCTTATGAGGTATCCGATCTCAAGACGTTGAAGGGATGGGACTTGAGGGGCAATGGGAAGAGTTCTCTCCTTAAGGCCTTGGATTTGCAGACTTAGAAAGAAATCTCAGCCTAGGTTTAATATGTGTATGAACCTCTGGCACCTGCCTAGGCCTTGGCTTTATGTTCTCTTCAATCTAGGAATCACAGAGAAGGAATGCGACTTGGGAGGGGGCAAACCTCCTGTGAAACCCTTGAAGGAATTGGGAGTAAAGGGAGAGGAAGAATCAGAGTCACTCGAGGAAAGACCAACTAGGCTAGCCTCATTAACACTGTTACCTGTAACCATATCTAGTGTAACGGGCAAATCCTCACTACTTCAAGTGAGACTACTTCCAAACCAAGGTCCGGCAACTCTGCCTCTTGCTGTTCCATAACTGAATCTTGAATTGATTTGATAATTGGTGCTGCGACTTTTGGGTCAATGTATCTGGCAGCTTTCCCGGCTGGGAAGGCTGCCATATCTTGAGGTAGAATATAAGGCTTAGCTTTCCCTACGTTCTGTCCAAAACCTCCAACCCAGATCTTGAGGGTGGAGAGTGCAGCATGCTTAACAGACTGCTCTGTCTGTAATGCAAGGAATGTGTCAATTTCGAGTAAAATCTTTGAACATTATCCTTACATATGTTGATTAATTAATGTAATTTAATTTAAAGAAATTTTTATTATTTTTTTATTTTTATTTGTTTTTATTTTTTTATTTATTTATTTATTTTTATTTATTGATTTATTTATTTATTTATTTTTTATTTATTTACACTAACAAAAGTAGTGTAATATAATTCCATCACAATATGCATAGAACAAGCAGTGCGTAACTTACCGAATAGGTAACCTGTTGTACAAGTCGTAGCAGGCAAAGCAGTTTTCGTGATGCCAGACTACGGAACCGGTAAGCAATACTGCGCACGGGGCATGGTTCCGGCAAACATCATGGTTGCACGGATCCTGTAGACCGGCAACCAGACACTGAGTGGCCTGTAAGTGCAATAATATATAAGAACAATTGCACAAACTTATTAGGATTATTATGATAATAATGTCATATGCCGGAGCATTCAGGACTGAAATAATATGTATATATATATATATATATAATGTATATATATTCATATTTATTTAACGTCCCGGGGACTGTGTAATAATTAAAACAACCCGGAGCTGTATGACCCGGGGTGGGGGGTACACGAAGTAACCCGGGACGGCCACATGAACTCGCAAGTTCCGTGGCAAAAGAAAGGAAAAAATATATATATCATATATTACGTCCCGGGGACTGTGTAAGAAATAAAACCACCCGGAGCTGTATGACCCGGGGTGGGGGGTACACGGAGTAACCCGGGACGGCCACATGAACCCGCAAGTTCCGTGGCAAAAAGAAAAGAAAATAAAAATAAAAAAGAGAACTAAAATAACAAATATCATACCTCCGCCTACGGAAGAGTAACTTCCGTAAACATAGCCCTCAACGACTACCGGAGAAGCCGGAATCTAAATCCGCCTTATGCGGAGAGGGAATGTTTTAGGCGGATGGATGTAAGCTCCGGGAGCTGAAAGAAGCAGAGCGCAACAAATCCACGGAAGCCGAGGCTGCATACGCAAAGCAATCATCAACTCCGGAGGCGGTCGACTGAGAAGCGACACCCACCAACCTAAGGTCCTGGAGGACCCTCTACATCCCCCCCTCCGCTGATGGGAACAGCTGTCAGCGACAACCGAGGCGAGAGGAGCACCCAACTACTGGGGGCCCCACGTGAGGGGGAGGGAGGGAGGGCTGATGGGATGACGATCACGTGAGCAGCGTACCCTCGCAAATAAAAGATCACGAGGAAAATGCAGGCATAGCCTATGTAGGCTAACCGTCCTAACATCCAACATATACATAGAGAAAAAAAAATAAATTACTTAAAGCTAAAAGAAAATCATGCTTTAACACGGGGGAAATGAAAATAAACTTACGTAAAATATAAAACCGCAATGAAGGCCACTCGATAACGGTGGGCGCAAAAGGGAAAAACTACTTGCCTACTGACAAAACGATAAGAAACGGCAAGCTGACGAAAAGAAAAAAGGGAAAATTCTTGAATGAAATAAACCAAACTTAAAAATAACAGGGGGGGGGGGGGGGGGGGACGGTGGATAAACGGCGAAGCACGAAATAAAGAAACGTGCTCGAATGAAGACCCCCGTGAAAAACATGAAAATAATGAAAATAACAAAACATAAACGAAAATAGGATCGACTAAAAACTGCCACCCAAGAAATAAATAAATATATGTACTGAAATATCACATGTTACAAGCAGAGAGGAAGACCACTCGAAATCGGTACAATTCAAGGATAAGCCGTAAAGGCAACTTGCCGCCCGCCTGCTACTTATAAGTGACGCCTAATAAAATCCTAAATAAAGGCAAAACGAAAGGCAAATTCACTCTCTAAATATTGAAAAAGGGCGGAACCAGTACTTAACTTAGGTGAAGAGGTAGATTGACGATCCGTAACCAAGAATAAAAATAAAAGAACAAATAGCTATATTCGAACGTACGAACACGATATGGCTATCGAAAAGTATGACGTCACAGACGCCTTCAACGGGGTAGCTAGGTGTGACCTATGGGTCGGCTCCCCGTATTTAGGGTCTTTTGATGAGGAAAAGGCTAATTGGAAGGGTTGCTGTGGTAGTGTTTAACACTCGCCCCAGTTTTATACCGACACCTTTTATATAGGTGAGCGAGTCAGAAGCTTCTGACATGTCCAATTTAGCAGTTCTCTGGTATTATAGCAATATTTTACTAGAAATAGTGCTAAAGCAGACATATTTCACGGGAGCGACACAGCTGAGCCCAGAAATACACTACATGTTTACACCATGCAATGATTACTTTATTTTGATGTGATTACATTAATATTCCAGTATGGTACTCTAAGCAGTACAGTAACTATTTTTTTTATTATAAATGTATATTCATTCACAAAAAAAATAGTACCTATGACCACCGTGACGTCACCAAACCTAGTCTCGTTGGTACGAGCAAGATTCACTAATTACTGTTTTCTTCTTCTTTTCATGACTAAATGCATTTTTAGGATACACTCATTTACAAATTTTCAAATACTATGAATGCAAATAGCAAAATCTCTCTCTCTCTCTCTCTCTTCTCTCTCTATCTCTCTTCTCTCTCTCTCGTCTCTCTTCTCTCTCTCTCTCTCTCTTATCACTTACAGAAAAAAACTATAATACTGATCTATTATTCTGTGATTTACGAAACTGTGCTTCAATACAACTTTTATAGTTGACTCAATGATTATCACATTATAACAATATACAAAAGAATATCTTATCACTATCCATGTTTCATTCCTTATCACCATAAAAATATTTAAAATACAAATTTCATTATGTTATTCTAAGCTAGTAACAGTATTCTCGTCCCAAGCTGCTCTCTCAAGCTATTCAACAGTTACTCTCATCCCAAGCTGCTCTCTCAAGCTATTCAACAGTTACTCTCATCCCAAGCTGTTAAAGTTAAAAATAATAATAATTCCATTAATAAATTTGTTTCTTTTAGCAACTAAATTGTTATCCAAAATAATTCTTTTAGTAATAAACGTCCATCAGCTGATTCTAAACTTAAACAAAAGACAAAAATAGATTTTTATTGCTGTATTTTGCTGTTTATACATTAGTATTATACTTGGGTGCTGTAATCTTTACAGTAAATCATGTTTTTTTTTATCATAAATATGTTCATTCACAAAATAGATATACTATGTACTTTTAGTTTGGTGCAGCAGCCAAATCATGAAAACAGAAAGGAATTGTTAGGTAATATACTTTTGTTTGCTGATCTGATGAAGGGGAAATTGAAGATAGGAAAGAATAACTTTGAAGCTGTCTTGAATTTAGTTTAAGGTGATAGTTGATGACATATTTGGTGCTTGAACTGAAGTAGGCGGTTATAAACACTGAAATAGTGGTCTTGGGTGGGTTAATTATTAAAGTAGGCAGTTTAAAGCAATTTTTAGGGGGGGTACCAGGATAACATGGGTATTTACTTATCACGGGGGGTTCTGGGCCCTATCCCCCGCGATTATCGAGGCCCTACTGTATTTCAATCTCATGTATGCAAGGATTGGATGGTTAGGTGGTCTATTGCCTGTTTAAGCCCATATCAAGGGCATAGGTGTTTTTGTCGCATAGAGGTCACGTCCCGTCGACAAACCCCTTTGAGCTCGTCAGCTGCACAGGTCACATCCCTTAGCTGGAGCTCCTAAGGAGAGCAGACTATAGAGGCAGTACTTGTCAAGTCAGCTTCCTTAGCAGGTAAGAATCTTTAGTTACCTATCAAATAGTTGTTTTACAACGATGTTGCTGTCTCTGACCCTCCTCCAAAGGTGTCAATCAGCTATGTATATAACTGCCAGGTCAGTTACATATTTAAAAATGATATTTTTATTTTAAGATAAATTTTTAGATATACTTACCTGGCAGTTATATACAATTAGAAAGCCACCCACCTCCCCTCAGGAGACTAGAGGGCGAGAAAATCTGAGGTTTCCAGGTAACTATCTAGAGGGCATACAGGTAACGATCACCTAACTGATGGTCGGCGTTTGCCGCGAGTTTCGAAAAGTCTGTTGTGACGTCATGACGTCAGAGAATATAGCTATATATATAACTGCCAGGTAAGTATATTTAAAAATTTATCTTAAAATAAAAATATCGTACTTGCATACACAACCAAATTGGGGGTAGAACTCACTTTTGAGGTCCTGTATGGATTTTGGCATGAAAAAGCTAAGTTCAAATGTAATGGATGAGTGAAATTTTACTATATTTACTGATGAAGGAAGTACTTCATAGGTTCTCATAACCTGCAACTCACCAGATCTGTTGGTTTCAAAGATTGTGCAGTGGTCACAATGAACTGTAAAGGAATACAAATAAACTTTTGATGAGCTCCTGCACATGTATATATGCATGGTAGGCTAATGTATTTTTGGCACGTTCCATAAGACCATGTTCACATTTTTAATTTTACTATTGAATAAAAAACAGAATCAATATTTAACATCAAGCTTATCTTATCTGAAGAAAAGGGTCAATCCCATTTTGATGTTTACAGGAGTCTGTGGCTAATAAGTACTAATAATAATACAAATATTTAATCAGAATTACATATAAAAGATGATTTAGTTTTTTAACAAACAGCCAGTTTTTAATTTGCCATATGAGGAAATATAATGAAAGATATTGTAAATTACTAATGGTTATATAGCTTATTACAATGTGACTATTCATTGTTTCATTCTTATAATGATACAGCATATGTTTCCCTTTTTTGTAATTATGAATAATGAATAGGATGAGGATTACATTGTGTTTTGCTGGTGGTCTTGTATTTTTTAAGAAATTTCATTATTTTTTGAGAATTAAGGACAGTTTTTCCTAAAATACACATATGACACAAGAATTTTGTTTAATAATACTGTATTGTTTCATATTATATGTCCTCTGATTTATATAGTCTTGATGTTTGCATGTAGTTTTTATTTGTATTTTTATGAATTTTGAAGTAACTAAGTATATGTTTATTTTGCATTACATGCTTGCATTTTGTAAACTTTATTGTAGTTAATACTACTTTTGCAGAATTATGGTGAAGCCCCTTCAAATGTAAGGTTACATATGATTTTTTTGGGAATATGATTTTACTTTTGTGACTTACATGCAGCTAAGTAGACAAAGTATCAGAAGAATATATATGTAAGATGGAACATTACTCATTTTTAAAACATAAGTAAAACACCTCTTTAGAATACATACTGTATAGTATACAGTGGACCCACGTATTCGCGTTCTTGGAATTCGCGGACCCATGCATTCGTGGCTTTCTCTCTAGAACATTTCCCCCTACTATTCACAGGAAATTTTCCTATTTGGGCTATTTTTGTATGAGAAATGTTTTTTTTTTATTAATTTTATCATAAAATGCACTTTTGTGATAAAACTATTTAAAAAACCAGGTATAAACATCTTTAGTAGGGTTTTCTTGAGTTTTAACTAACAAAACAGGCCATTTTAAGCATTTTTATAAGGGTTCCAACTATTCGCGGATTTTAACTATTCCAGTGGGGGAGTTTGGTACACATCCCCCACAAATAAGGGGGACCACTGTATAATTCTTTCAAGTTAATAATTATTATAAGAATAATAATAATAATTATAATGATGATGTGATAAAATTCAAATAAACAATCATGTTCCAGTTGACAAAAGGAGAAAAAGACCCATTAAGTGAAAGTCATAAGGACATACTGAAAATTAAAGCTGAGGTATCGTAAGCCAAGACCATTATGTATTGTGTAGATAGTTCATATACATACATAGAAAATTACAAATTTTAAATTAATTTGTATTTTTCATAGCTAACAAACCTTTGGTCTTAATATTAGGATAAATCTTCTGGTGCCAGCTGGAAACTGGTTGAAAACAATCAAAAATTGTGTATGGAAGGAATCTGTGATATCTGACATCTAAAGCATAGATGAGGTGGAAGCCAGTCAGTGACTACACTCAAACCCCTTTGAGGCATTTAGTCTTTCTTCCAACCCAGGATTACTAGAGATGGACAGTCAGTGTTAAGACCTCAGATTTCTTACTAATTAAAAATACAAATTAATAAAAAAATTTGTCATTTGTTCATATGCCGAACAAACCTTCAGTCTTAACATTAGGAGACACTCATAGCAGGAGGTATGAGAATCCTGAATTGAGAGTTCTAAAGAAGAGTAGCTAAGCGTCTGAGATGTTAGATATATGGTTACCTAAAACTCAGTCCACTGAAAGTAAATACTACAGTGCAACATGTCCAGATTCATTGCATACATTGTCGCCACTTGCAAAGACTTTGTCACCACTTGCAAGGGAGAGAGGAGTTCATGCGATTGAGATGCAGTTTTGTATGTCGTAGGGAACACAAAAAGTCCTGTAACAATATGACTGTCGAATTCAACTGCATCAAGCCAGATCAGTGTATGTGTCTATTCTTCAACCCCCAGTAGGAGTGAAGAAAGGAAAAAAGTAAAGCAAGAGACCAGTCATCTCATTCTCTCTTCCACACAGTCATCAAAGGTAAGATACGAAGTGTCCCACCAAGGGCACTGGATGAGCTACACTTGTTGAGCAGCCACCACTGGACCTGAGGAAAAAGTGTCCTTTAGGAAGAAGGAAGTGAATGTGGTTTGCTAAAGCCAGAAACCAGCATTCAAAATCCTATGTGATACCATGTGGTCTTGACCCCCCCCCCCCCCCCACCCCCCCCCCCCCCCCCCACCCCCACCCCCCCATTTGTTCACATACGGTACCACCTTTGTATTGTCTGACATCAGAGTGACGGGAGTGACCCACCACCCTCTCCAGCAGAATGGGACAAAGAAATTCTAGCCACTGCTTACAACCACAAATCCAGCCATGAGACAGTCTGAAAGGCAGAAGATATAGTCAACTCCAAGGTAGAAGCTTTTTGAAAGGTTAACGAAAGGCCCTCAGCCCTAACTTGATCCAGGGTCAACCCAGGTTTCAAACAAATCACATCTGAGTTGACCTGCATATTCATCAGCAGCACAAGGCTTGTACATAGAATAGTACTTCTTATGCCAAATAAGAGGAGGGGGAAAGCAGCTTGAACAACCTGTTGGAACAGAGAGAATTGTTCCGTCCCGGAACCAAAGAATTCACATGCTGCAAAATTGAGTTAGCATGCCCTGAACAAGGCAACTCAACAAAGTTTTCATATCCTTTGGTCCTAGCAAGGCTTCTATGCCTGCTGGAGTCATAGTAGACGGAGTCTCAGTCCTCTTAGAAAGATTATTGTACTCACAAATGACATCAATAACCTTGTACTCACGAATGGCATCAATAACCTCCATGTTGGAAGGAAGAAACTCTTGGCTCTCCAATCATCTGTACCATCCTGCACCAAGACAAGGAACACCTTGGTCTCTAAGAAACTGGAGAAAGATAGCCTCTCTTAGCACCACGAAGAGTCGTAGGAGCACGTCTGTCATGAGGGACACGTCCGCGGACATAAGCAACAGCTGAGGAGAACGAGATTTGACCAGAGCCCTGTCATCTTTACAGCGAACTTTAACAGGTTGAGGAGACAAAGAATGAACGAGACTCCACAGGGACATGAACGCGAGAGAGAGAACTACGTCCACATATGCATACGCATAGGGGTGACACGCCCGTGAGAGGAAGAAGAAGACACAGCTCTGAGGCTCCCAGAAGACGAAGCGACAAAGTCCTCAATTCTCCAGCACCTGACTTGAGACCGAGCAGGGGGAGATGAAGGAGAAGACGACAACGAAGACGAAGATGAGGACGAAAAAGAAGACGGAAGATGGAGACCTATGACGCTTCCTCTTAGAGTTACTACCATACCTCTCTCTATAACAGAGTCCAGTATGTCCATCATAACCTGAACAAAAACCTCCGATGGATTGGCAACTGTTGATGATGACATCATGGTGGTAGCTGGCTGTGACCTCAAGGCAGCATGTGGAGAGAGTGATGTCACAGTTATTGTCGTCAGGGGCATAGGTGACACTGGGGGTGACATGACTGGGTATGACAGGCTTTGGTCCCTGAGTCGCTGGCCTCGCAGCTGGCAAGGGAAAAGGCGGCCCAGGTTGAAGTGCAGTTAGCGATAGCGTTCCGCTAGGAGGCAGCACATGTGACCCATAGTAGTGAAGGCTGGGAGGAGGGGAGCAGATGCTGGAAGGCATGTAGACATGAAATGGGACAGTAGGCCTTCCATGAAGGGTGCCCCGGGTAAGCCTAGGGGGCCCCACACAGATGCCATCTTGTGCGCATCGGTGCCTGAAACAAAGGAACAAGATGGAGGTGCCTCCTCCCTCCCCAAAGGAACTCTGCCTGAGAGAGATTATATTAAGATAATAAACATTATCTTAATATAATCTATCTAGCCCTATATCTCTAAAGTCACACCAAAATTTAACCACATTGGAAACCCTGTCACCTATTCTGTCCCCCAGTTGGCAACACTGTCGTTTGACAGTTACAAAACATTCCCTTGAAAATCAGTTGTTAACAAGTGCCCGTGTTGTTTGCATCATGGCCGCTCTTTATAAATTTCCGAAACCTTTTGTTCCATTAAAGCTCTCATTATTGTTAATGTGGCTTTATGTTTATTTACCATTTATGAAATCCACAAAATTGGTGATTTAACTTTTATTTCTTCATTGTGGATTAAATTTTATTTTGACAACTTATGTGCAACCCAGATTACTCTGTGACCTGTTCATTGGATATTCAAGATGGTTCGACTCTTCCTTCTGCTAGCAACATCGGGAATTGCCTGATTTGTGGGACAAGGATGAGTAGCAGGGAGCATGACTCCCATGACACTTGTAACACTTGTGGACAGGTTTGTGACTTCTTGCTGCGACTTGTGTAAGTCTTGGTCTGACTTAGAAATGACTGTATGTTAAAGCATCAAAGAATCTTGCAGCGTAAGAGATTGTCTAAAGAGAAAAACCTCTATCTAATGATTTCCTTGACTTGTGTGCTCATGGTTCTGGTTCTTCAGTTTCGGTATCGTGATTCTAATTCCAAATTGATTGATGTTTTTCTACCTGTACAGCCGGTAACTTATGAAGTAATTTCTGATTTTGACTCAAAATTTTTGGCAATGGAAACTAGTTGGAATAAGAAATTTGAAACATTGCAGCTTAGTTTAGATAGACATATCAGCCAAGTTTAACAAGCTGTCCGAACATTTTGAAGCAGGTTTTACTTGGTTGTCTAACAATCTTTTAGATTTGTTTTCAGCTCCTCGTCAGGTACCAGTCGACAGCACCCTGGGTAATGGTGCGACATACCCCAGCTTGTGAACCCCGTCTTGGCGAAGGCTTAGGGGGATTTGGTCCAGGCAGGTGCTGATGATTCTTTAGCCAATGTGTCCCATTAGTCTTGTAACAGTGCCAAAGGGTGCTTATTTAGGAGAAGAGGGGAGGGGTATGAGTGTTAGACCTAAGGCAGCTAGTCATCAGGATTTTACTTTGAGGGAAGTTTCACAGTTAGGTTCTGACGATGATGATGATGATGATGACATGGATTTGTGTGATATCAGTGTTTCATTGAACAACGTTCATGATGTTGAGTTCAAGAAACATTTTTGTTTAGTTTTGAGTTTTCTTCCTCAGGCAAGGCCTAAAGAGCAGAAGCAGCCTCTGCCTCGCTGTATTACAGAAGGGAATTTTCTTGACTGTCCCTCCCAGTCGCAGGAATTTTTACGTTTTCCCTTTGCTCAGAGGTTTGCGAGGGTGAGGGCGGATGTCGCTGCTAAACTTTCGAAGGTGATCGGGGAAGAGAAGAGGAAGCTGTCTTCTCATCTGTGACACTGGAGAGGTGTTTATCAGATGGTGGATGATACTTCATTCTCTCAACCCCCCAAACCAAATCCTGATTTTGTCTGACTTTCGGGTCAGCCTTTGGTTTATTGTCATAGAGTCTGTTATGAGCTCCTTCCAGGAAGCTCAATCCTTCAACATGTGGGCCCTCAGAAGTCTTTTAATGTATGTCAGGGACTCTGGGTTTCTTCCTCCCAATGTTCCTCTTTTAGAGAAATTTTGCTTGTCTATTTTGATCGCTTCTGTGCAACAGAATGAGCTTACTTCTATGCAGGCCTTTCTCGTTTCTCTAAGACGTGAACTGTATTTGTCTCAGTTACCCTCTTCAGTTTCGGAGATGCAGAGAATTCGTGCATTGTCCTCTTCTCCTTTTGGAGATTGCCTTTTTGATATGTCTGTGCTTTCTGAGGTTTTGAAAGAACATCAAGGCGATGCCTCTTCCAAAGCTCATTGGAACTTAATAGGAGGTTTTTCCTCGGGTTTTCCTCCCATTTCTTCAAGGGCTAAGCATAAGTTTAGTGCCAGAATTGCACCTTCTGCTCCAGCCCAACAACCTCCTCCTTCTTCTGGCTTGTTTCTCCTGGATACATCATCTCAGGTTTCTGGTGCCACAGCTTCTGCCTTTGGCACTCACCCTTTGAGGTTCTTGGTACGGATCTATGGGCAGAGGAATAGCTCAACCTCCATGAAGTCCTTCTTCTTCCTTGTCTGTGCATAAGAATTTTTGGAAGTAGGAGTCATTACCTCCCCCAGAGACTGCAGTAGGAGCTTGTCTCTCTTGCCATTGGTCAGCTTGGCAGGAGAGAGCAGTGGATGCTTGGGTAGTGGAGGTCCTGAAGGTAAGTTACAAGATCCCTTTTGTTTCGAGACCTCCACTTTCCAATTGTCCTCTCAAGTTCAGCAGTTATTCTCCTCGCTCCATCAGGGGTCAAGCCTTGGAGAAAGAGCTTTTGGCTCTCTTGGAGAAGGATGCCATAGAGCAAGCTCCTCCTCCTCTCGAGTTTTGCTCACTGGTATTTGTGGTTCTAAAGGTCTAGGGTGCCTGGCACACCATCATAGATCTTTTGGTCTTGAACAAGTAAATTCTAAAGTCCAGGTTCCGGATGGAGACGGTTTAGACCATTCTTTCATCCATCAGGAAGGGGGACTGGATGATTTCATTCTGCAGGATGCTTATCTGCAAATCCCCATCCATCCAAAGAGCAGACCTTACCTTCGGTTTTTCACAGACTCTGGAGTTTTCCAGTTCAAGTCCCTTTGTTTTGGCCTCACCAGTGCTCCATAGGTCTTTTCTTGGGTGTATCAGCCATTCTGCATCGATTAGGAGTAAGGATGCTTCAGTCTGGACGATTGGCTAGTCCAGGCCGACTCTCTAGAGAAATGTCTCAGGTCGAGGGAGGTAGTTCTGTTTCTGTGTCAAGTTGGGCATTTGTGTCAACTTCGACAAGTCCAATCTAATCCCTTGCCAGATCATGACTTATCTGGGGATAGTTTTGAATTTCCAGATTTTGAGGGCTTCTCCCTCTCAGAAGCGGATAAACACTCTAAGTCTGGCCAAAGAATTTCTGTCCTCCTTAATGCACCCAGTCTCTTTGGAGGACTCTTCAAGCCATTTGTCATCCCTTATCCAACTGGTTCCCAGAGGGCGTCTCAGGATGAGGTCCCTTCAGTCGACCCTTCGCCATTCATGGGATTTCGTGTCCTAGGACACAATAGTTGTCACCTCTCCACAATGTCAAAAGGATCTCTAATGATAGATTCAAGTTCACTGCCTCGAGTCAGGAACGTCTCTTCTCTCAGTTCCGCCAGACTTAATGTTTTGGTCAGACACCTCAGATCAAAGTTGGGGCACGTATCTGGGCTCCGAAGTCAATTTGGGCCTTTGGTCGGAGAAGGAGAGGATTATGTCAATAAATTGGAGGGAACTAAGGGCAGTGTACCTAGGCCTTCTTTCCTTTCAGGATCACCTGTTGGAGTCGGTTGTAGCAATCTTCGTCGACAACACCACAGCAGTCTCGTACCTAAGAAACCTGGCCGCAGAAGGAGTGGTTTCCCTACCTACTGGAAGCATTAGTGGAGCCCCCCTTTGTCTGCCAGAGGCCAGATCTTCTCAGACAACCTCATTTTTATTGTTTCCATCAGAGGCTTCACATGCTTCATTTTCATGCCTGGAGATTGTCCGTAGATTCTCCAAGCAGGAAGGGTTCTCCTCTAGAGTGGCTGAACAGTTGGCTCTTGCCAGACGGCAGTCAGCTAGAGTAATTTATCAAGCAAAATGATCGGTTGTCAGATGCTGGTGTAGGTCTCAGGGTCATTCAATTTCTAGACCTTCCTTTCCGAAAATAGTGGAGTTTTTAGTTAATTTACATCATGACAGGGGCCTATCATCTTTGTACATTAAGGGTTACAGGTCGATGCCTTCATATGTTTTTAAGGTGAGGCTCCCTGAAATCTCTTCTTATGTCATTAGAGATTTTATTTTATCTTTTTCCCTTTCTCAACTGAGGCTGCGGTTGTCTCCTCCGACATGTTACAAAGACTGAATTGGATGATAATCCCATTCTCAGGTCTTTCGTTCTGAAGTTGCTAGGCGACTTTGTCGGTAATTTTAATGAAGAATTAGTTCTTGGTCATTTTAATGAAGAATTAGTTCTGTCCTGTTAGGGCGCTCTCAGTCTATTTATGTTGCACGAAGAACATTCAGGGTCGTCCCCGTCATCTTTTTGTTTCATCCCGTAATGTCAAGAGACCTATGTAAAAGAATGGTGTATCCTTTTTCCTCAGAGATCTTATTTTTATGACGCGGTTTGGTTGCCCGTGAAGGCCAGGCGCTGAGAGCACACAGTATTAGAGTGGTCGTTATGTTGGTAGCTTTTATGAAGAACGTCTGTCACCAGGGTGCTTTAGGCGGTGGCTTGGCGTTCTAATTCTGTTTTTGCATCTTAATTTGAGGGGATTTATCTCTAGTTCTAGATGACCTTCGTTCTTTGGGCCCATTGGTGACGGCATGACAGGTCGTCAGACAAGAGAATTAGGCAGTCTTCCTGTTTTACGTTTGGTTGCTACCCATATCTTAATTTTTGTTGTATTTGTATTTTTTGTTTTCTGCATTATAACTTTTGTGGGGCAGTTTTTGGTTTAGTTACAATGGGAATAGGCAGTTAAGCATTTATAATATGTTTTGTTGATGATATAAGAACAACGCTGCTTCCATTGTCAGTCTGACATTGGACTGGTCGCTGGGTTGATAGCGCTGGGGGCTACGCTTCTCCCAAAGTCAATACTGACTTCGGACTATTCACTGGTTCGCCTGTCCTGACAAATCACGCTTCTCTCATTGTCTGTCTGGACATGGAATTAGTTTATGGGTCATCTGCTGTCATCTGGGGACTCAGCCATCTACTTTACTCTTTTTTTTCTGTTCCATTAATTGGATTATGTTGATTCCTCCTATTGTGCCCAAAAGGGAAATTTTAGCCGGATTCCCTCTTCCTTTTCACTTTGGTAAGTCAGGCTAGGTAAATTATATTAAGGTAATGTTTTTTAATATGGAATTTTCAGGATAAAATTAATATTAATAATACTTAAATGTGTAATTCATCTATTCCCACCTATCCTACCCCACAATCTGCCTAACGTAGCTGATTTTCAAGGGAAGGTTTTGTAACTGTCAAACAACTGGCAGACTGAATAGGTAACAGGGTTGGCAGTGTTTAAAATTTGGCACGGTTTTGGGGATTTAGGGCTAGATGAATTATACATAAATTATAAATTATATGGATGCTTTTGTCATGCCATAAGGGTGCGTATGGCACCATAAATCACCGAGTTTCGGTTAATGGCAGTTTTTGCTTATCAGCACACCCCCAGTAACGGAACCCCTGCTGATAAACGGGGACTGCTTGTAGTAATAGTCTTCTGTCACAAATCAGACAGGTTAAATTTATATTGAATAAAAAACCACTTGACTCTCAGAATCTTTGATAATTTTGTCATATTAGTTAGCTTCTTGTTACAGGTTTAAACATCGATTTAAGTACATTTTGTGAGAACAATGACAAAGAAAGCCTAAAAACCTAAGAGATTATTTCAAATGCTTATATCAGGAGGGTTGTTTCGTCAACTTTTTTTTTTTTTTTTTGACAGGCTAGAGTCAAGCATGACAAAACATAATTTTTGAGACCTTATTGTTGGTTTTTTATTACACTTATGATTCATTCTATGACAACAATAAAAATGGAATTTTTAAGACTGATAATCTTTGAAAAGAATTATGATGTAACTAATACAGCCATCTCTTGAGCTCTTTAGCTTTTCTTTCGTCTTTTTGCTCTTAAGTGAGTAGCAACATGGTCGAAGCCAGCAGAAACAAATGAGCTGTCTTTTTTATTGTGTTTTTTGTAGAAGAGAGTATCAAGGTATTGTTTATATAGGTATATCTGCAATTGCATTAAGCTAAAAAAAAAGGATATCCTAGGGCTTTATTGGTAGCACAGTAGTTACTGAAGCTTTGGGAGCTAATCATTACATTGAGTGTGTATTCAATATATGCTTCTCATTTCTTCTAATAATTATTCTACTGAAGGGACCATCCTGCTCTAGTGTTAGGACATTTTATGGGATAGTTAGAGCCCATAGGAGGAGAAGTAAGGAAAATGTCTCGTTTCTTTATTTAATTTTTGTCTGGAGTAAATGGTTTGGAAGTTTGTTCCAGGGATCAATTTAAATTTTTTTTCTGAAAGAATTGATACAACATAATTATGATAAGAACCACCCAGGGATGAGTCTGCATTAATTGGAAGGCTGGTGACATCATTAGAGGTGTTGCATCATATATAAGTGAGTGAGTATATGTAGATCCTCTCTGAAGGAATATTCACGATGATACCTGAACCCTGGCTTGGAAATAATCCTTTAATGCTGATCTTTTGTCCACTCCATTGTTGGAGCATGCACAGAGACAGTGTGTGATAATGAAGAATAATCTTGATCCTTGATTTGGAGTAATACAAATAAACCATGGCAAACAATACTAGAAAGTTTCAGTTATAGAATTCCTTTATTTGTCCCCTTTCCATGGCAGTTTTTCCAAGTAGCTCTTCAACTTAACAGAGTTCTATACCTTATCAGCTACAATATTATAATTATTTGTAATACTTTGATCTGAATGTTAAGTGTAGGATACAGGTTAATTTAGGTTGGGCACTATGTGGAATTGCTGTCAGCTGTGAGGTATTTAAAAATATTTAAGCACAGGGTATAGTATATAGGGTCTGGTTTCTCAACAGACTTGCTACTTACCAGAAAGACAGACCCCCAAAACATCTGATTAGCTTAGGTGCTAATGTGTCTCATATAACCATTCTCAGACTTCATAAGGTTTTGCTCCAGCTACTTTGGATTTGGGTTTAGATGACATGGATTTCTGGAAGTTGTCATATGTCTTATTCTTACTGGAATTTGTTTGTATAGTGGTACCTCGAGATATGAAAGGCTCAACTTACTAAAAACTCAACTTACTAAAAACTCGAGATACAAAAGCAAATACGAAAATTTTTGCGGCTCTACATACGAAAATTGCTCAAAATACGAAAGGTTGTTGCTGTAAAGTCCGAGATTTGCCCGGACCACCAATAACAATTTTAAAACTTGTGCGCCGCCAACTGAGTAGACTCGCCACCATCCTCCTGCTCTCCCTTTGGTTTCTGATGCTAGTCACCGCCATGAGATCCTTCTCTCCTATTGGTCAGCATCCGTCCCATGATGCATCTACGTAGCGGAGTGCTTCTTCGGTCACTTCACGTCATCATCTGTATTGTACGCAAGCGGTATTCGTTTGTTTTAACGATTTCGTTTATTAACGTAAATTCCTTAGTGGTTTCGTTGTAGTATACTTTATCGTGTTGTGTGAGAACTTTACTACTTACGTATACGTACTACATAACATAATTACGTACGGTATGTACATAGTCATGGGTCCCAAGAAAGTTGAAATTCACGGAAAGAAGAGGATGCTCTCTTTGGAAACGAAGATGGAGATCATTAAAAAATGACAATTTGTCGAAAATTGCATTTTTCCTAACTATACAAACCTGAGGTCCTTTACATATAGTCCCACCTCATACCACCCCTCACTCTGCAACTTTTTGCATGGGCCTAAAGCAAAAGTGATTCTTCACCGCCCGGGCGCGCGGCGCGCGCACGATCGGACAAGCAGTTAACTACCGTTCTCCCCTTGTTCGAAGCTTACGACCGTCCCAGCTGCCGCTAGTTACCTTCCTATTGTTAAAGGACCTCAGGTTTGTATAGTTAGGAAAAATGCAATTTTCGACAAATTGTCATTTGTTCCGATACGTAATACAAACCCTCGGTCCTTTAACAATAGGAAGACTCACTTCTTGGTGGGTGGAATCTGAGTCTTTTTGGTGAACAGACTGGTGTTCGTCCAACCTTGGAATGCCTCCCTGGTCGTAAGAGCAAGGGAGGGATCCAAACCTCTGTCCGATTGATCGGGGTGTGCACCGCAGGATCAATGGTCAGACCTCTGGGCCAAGTACTAAGAGAGAGGCAAGCGTATCTCGTTGTACCAGCAAGCAAGAACTTGCTCCATTACAAGAGCCAACATAAAGTTATGGGTTTGTCTCAAGTAGGCATCCACTCCTTCCCCCTTGTTGGAGGGATAGATTGGGGCTCGGTCGAGTAGCTTACCTGCATCGAATTCCTTTCCAGCATGGTGACGACCGTGACCCTCTGCCCACAGGTAGAGAGAGAGAAAGATGGAGAAGAGAAGCCAGTCGCACTCTCATTCAACCATTCATTCCTACAGTCACACCAGGAATCGATGCTGTTCTGCCTGCTCGGGTGCTGGGTAAGCTTACACAACGTGTTGAGCAGCCACCACAGGTCCCAAGGAAAAAGTATCCAAGGACTTGTGGGCAATATCCCGAAGGTAGAAGGACGTGAAGGTAGTCTGGTTGGCCCAGACACCTGCCTTCAGGACCTGCGCCACGGAGAAGTTCTTACGGAACGCCAAAGAGGGTCCAATACCTCTGACTTCGTGGGCTCTCGGTCGGAGCGTACGGATGTCGTCACTACCATCAGCCTCGTACGCTCTCCTGATCACCTCACGCAGCCAGAAAGAAAGCGTGTTTTTGGATACTTCTTTCTTGGTAACCCCAGTGCTAACGAAGAGGCGTCGACACTCAGGCCTGAGGTGTCGAGTTTTCTTCAGATAGCGCCGTAGCGCCCTCACAGGACAAAGCAGCATCTCATCCGTATCGTTGTCGGTGAAATCCATTAGGGAGGGGATCGTGAAAGACTCGAACCTGTTTTCAGGGATCGACGGATTCTGAGTCTTAGCTACGAAATTCGGGACGAAATCGAGCGTCACAGATCCCCAGCCCCTGGAATGTTTAACATTGAAGGACAGACCATGAAGTTCCCCTACTCTCTTCGCCGATGCCAGGGCCAGCAAGAAGAGGGTCTTGAGGGTCAGATCCCTGTCTGACGACTCTCGGAGTGGCTCGAATGGTCTTCAAGTCAAACTCCTAAGGACGAGAGTCACATCCCACTCAGGGGGCCTGAGTTCCCTGGGTGGGCAAGACCTTTCGAAGCTCTCATTAGCAAGGAGATCTCGAACGAGTTCGAGATGTCCAGTCCCCTCAGTTTTAGGACGAGCGCCAGTGCTGCTCTATATCCTTTAACTGTGGGTACTGAGAGGAGCTTCTCTCGGCGAAGAAACACGAGGAAATCCGCTACCTGCTGAAGAGTGGCTCTGAGAGGAGATAGACCCCGTCTACGACACCAACCACAGAAGACGGCCCACTTCCCCTGGTACACAGCTGCAGAGGACTGTCTGACGTGTCCAGCCATCTCTGTTGCTGCGCTGCGAGAAAAGCCTCTCGTTCGCAAGAGATGGTGGATAACAGCCAGCCGTGAAGTTGTAGGGACTGGACTGCTCGGTGGTACCGCTCTACGTGTGGCTGGGCTAGAAGGTTGTGCCAGTGGGGCATCTCTCGGTTGGTCTTCCGCAAGAAGAGCCAGCAGGTCCGGATACCAAACGGCTTGAGGTCGTTTGGGAGCCACCAGGATCATCCTGAGATTGGGAGTGACCAGCGCTCGGCTGATCACTTTCCGAATCAGACAAAAGGGAGGAAAGGCGTAGACGAAGAGGTTGTCCCAGGGGTGTTGAAGAGCGTCCTCTGCAGCTGCCCATGGGTCCGGCACGGCTGAGCAAAAAACTTGAAGTTTTTTGTTGTGCCGGGTGGCGAACAGGTCTATGACCGGACGCCCCCACAGGTTGAAGAGCCTTTCCGCCACTTCTGGGTGTAGGGACCACTCGGTCCCTATTACTGATCCGACGGCTGAGCTTGTCTGCTACTACATTCCTCTTGCCTGGAATGTAGAGTGCTGACAGCTCTATCGAGTGAGCCGTGGCCCACTCGTGCACCTGCACAGTCAACTGGTGTAGCGGGAGAGACACTAGGCCCCCCTGCTTGTTGACGTATGCCACTACTGTGGTGTTGTTGCACATCAACACCACCGAGTGTCCCATCAAGCGGTCTTGGAACTCTTGGAGAGCGTAAAACGCCGCCTTGAGTTCTAGGACATTGATGTGAAGGTGCTTGTCGTGATGGTCCCACACACCTGCAGCCAGCAACTCCTCCAGGTGTGCGCCCCATCCCTCGGTCGATGCGTCTGAGAACAGCAGCATCTCCGGGGGGGGAGTGCGTAGAGGCACCCCTCTTAAGAGGTTCCTGTCGTCGAGCCACCAGGCTAGGTCCTGCCTCACCTTCTCCGTGATGGACACGGGGAAGTAAGGTGGATCCTTTACCTGTGACCAACTCTCCCTTAGTCTCCACTGGAGAGACCGCAGGTGAAGACGTCCGTGAGGAACTAACTTCTCGAGTGACGACAGGTGGCCGATCACGACTTGCCATTGCTGAGCTGCCTGTTCCTGCCGAGACAGGAACTGGCCGGCTGCCTCCCTGAATTTGCTGATCCTCAAGTCTGCGGGGCGGACTTGAGCTGCTACCGTATCGATCAGCATACCCAGGTACTTCATCTTCTGCTTGGGTTCGAGATCGGACTTCTCGTAGTTTATCACGATCCCCAGATCGCGACAAAACTTTAGAAGTCGATCCCTGTCCTGCAGCAACTGCGAGCGGGAGCTCGCCAGGACCAGCCAATCGTCGAGATACCTCAGAAGACGTATCCCGTGCGAATGGGCCCAAGCAGACACCAGCGTGAACACTCTCGTGAACACCTGTGGGGCGGTTGAGAGACCGAAGCAAAGTGCCCTGAATTGGTACACCGTCCCGTCGAAGATGAAGCGGAGGTACTTTCTGGAGGACTGATGGATGGGTATTTGAAAATACGCATCCTTCAGGTCCACTGAAAGCATGAAGTCGTTCTCTGATGGAGTCCAGCACGGAACGTGCCGTCTCCATCTTGAACCGAGTCTGGTGAACAAATCGGTTCAGGGGAGAGAGATCTATCACCGGGCGCCAGCCCCCCGATGCCTTTTCCACTAAGAAAAGGCGGCTGTAAAAGCCCGGTGACCGATCTACTACGACTTCTACAGCTCGTTTGGTCAGCATGGTCTTGATCTCCTGCCGAAGAGCGTCGTCCTTTGAGGATCCTAGAACATATGTCTGAAGATGGACCGGGTTGGAGGTGAGGGGTGGCCGAGATTCGAAGGGTAGTAGATATCCCTCCCGAAGGACGTCTACTATCCAGGTCTCGGCACCGTAGCGCTGCCAAGTTGCCCAATGGCTCGCTAGGCACCCCCCCACTTCCGGCAGCTGGTGAGGGGGAACGCCGTCCCTAGCGTTTCCCACCTCGCTTCGACTTCTTCCCAGCACCTCCTCGGGGAAAGGAGGGCTGGGAGGAGGGCTGGTTACGGCCTCCTTTACCAGAAGTTGAAGCAGGAAGAGTCTTTCCTCGGGGCTTCGATGGAGCAGCCGTCTTAGCAGCCGAGGAAGCGCTAGCTAAACTCTTAGGCTTAGCCGCAGTTGTACGAGGTTGCCCAGAAACCTTCGTAACTGCCTGGTGAACCAGACGGTCACTGTCATCAGTGCGCCGTCTTTCCACCGCAGCGTCCACCATCTCTCCGGGAAAGAGAGCGGAGGAACTCTTCATTGGTCCGTTACGGAGTCCATTTACCGCCTTCACGCCCGGCCCCCTTGGCTACTCGTGTAAGGACAGCGTCCCTACGACGGAGAACCAAGTTGGCCCACAGGTTTGCCGTCTGATGGGCGAGGTAGGAGATGGCCCTACCTCCAGACTGGCACAGTCTCCTGAAGTCGGGGTCGTCTTCGAGGGCAGCGCCCCCGGAGTCGGCCGCGACCTTGGATACTGTGAGGGACCACAGATCCAACCAAGAGACTGCCTGGAAAGCCGCCATAGCGGTAGCTTCCAGGCCCAGTGCCTCCTGCTGCGAGAACCACAAGTTCTCCGACAGGAGCTGCTGCAGGGACACACCTGGAGTTAGCCTAGCTAGCTCCGGGTTAACCTGTTTGGGCGGTATTGGATCCACTGATGGCACGTAGAACTTCCGCTGTCGCTGCAGAGGAGGAGGAAGTAGCTTGGAAGACCGTCCTGACTTAAGTGAGTCCTCTCGTCCTGAGACGAAATTCTCCACCTGGTCAAGGACTGAGTCTGCAAGCTCCGATCGCGGCAGTCCCACCGTCAATTTGGGTTCCCTCTTCGGGCCCCAAAATGACTCGAGCCGGGACGTGGGCTCAGATGGTGGTAGCGGCGATCCTTCCCCCAGATTGTTGTGCTGATGAATCAGCGCAATAACCTGGGCAAAGTTCCTCTGGATCTCGGGAGTCACAGCGTCCTGAGGAGTAGGACCGTCCAGTCCCTCCAACAGGAGCAGCTCTCGAGACCCTCCTCCTTCAGAAGGAGGAACAGCAACAGACCCCTGACGGTCGCCTCCAGCCACTTGCGCGTACGACCTGGCTGGTCCTAAGACCATGCCTGGTGCGTGCGGCATCGTGACGGGATCGTGAGCGGCGCACCTCTCACGATCACTCCTAGCTACCTCGCTCTTCCCGGTGTAGCCCGAGGAAGTTGAAGGTATAGGAGAGACAGACCTGACGCTCCCCCCCGCTCGCTGGCAGGACCAGCGTACGTGGGGGGCTGCAGCCGATCACCAACCCGCAGTGGGGATCGATCTGCAGGCCTGGCCGTGCCGCTCACCTGTGGCGAGCGGCTCGACTGAGCACGTCGACCCCGGTCCCGTGCGTCAGACGAGCTGCTGCTGGCCACCGTCTCCATCCGGTCCCTGTGGGAGCGGCGGTCAGGTGATCTACAGAGCTCGCTTTCGCGGTGAGACCGCTGAGCGTCCTCACGGCACGTCAAACCGCTGGTACCAGCCGAAGCTGGTGCCGTTGGTCGAGGGGACCTCTTCCCAGCCTCAACCCGTGGCCGGTCAGAGACCGTCACGTCAACCCGAGGTACCGGCTGGTCGCTACGAGAGCGGCCGCTGGCCTGGCGAGAGTCACTTGCGCGACTCTCGACAGTCTTCTGCTCCGTGCCTCGGTCATGACGGTGAGCAAGCTCAGGCGTCTTGACTTTGGCTGCACGGTCGCCCGAAGGAGACCGTACACTCGGAACTTCTCGCGAACGAGAAGTCGAGCCGGTACCTGGCTTAGCAGCAGTGCTACCAAGACCAGGCGCGGATGTACCAGCAGTAGCCAGCACATCCTTGGTCCCCGTCTTCTTCTTCTTCTCAGAAGAGGAGACGGGCCCTGTTCCCGAGGGAACAGGAGGACCAGCAGAAGCACCCCCCGTCACACCAGAGCGAGATGGGCCCTTCGAAGGTCCCGCAGGAGCCTTCTTAGGGGGGGAGGAGGCAGCCTTCTTCTTCTTCGGCTTGGAAGCCTTGGAAGTCGAAGGGGGAGAGGCGGCAACAGACGACTAAGAAGACGATGAAGACGACGACGACACCTTCCTCTTCTTCTTCCTCTTCTTCGTCAGCTCTCTCAGGACGGACGTCAGGTCTTCCATCCACGGAAAAGTCGGGCCAATTGCCGAAGCAACACGCCCCGACTGATCCTGTCCGGAAAGACCTGAGACCGGGGCAGCACCTCCATGACGAGACGCGACGTGGGCAGGGGCAGGCACGGCAGGAGCGGCAGGAACATCAACAGCAGGACCAGCACCATCAGGACCAGCACCAGCAGGACCAGCACCAGCAGGACCAGCAGCAGCAGGACCAGCACCAGCAGGACCAGCACCAGCAGCAACATCAGCATGAGCGTCACGCACCGCGCGCTTCGTAGGAGCGGCGCGAGCGGCTGGGCCAGCAACACTAGCTGCAGGTACGGCAGGTACGGCAGCATAGTCCGGCGTCACAGGCATCTCCAAATCAGCCAAGTTCATCATCGGGACGGGCGGCAGGTCCAGGGGTGAACTTTTGGGACAGCGAAAGTCGGGAGTCGGCAGCACATAGAATCCAGGTGGCGGCGGCACGCCCCTCTTAGGTACGGCAGCAATCGGCTTTTGGATTGATGCCGTGGGAGTCACCGACGCAATGTGTTGCGTGTAAACCACATGAGGAGGGGCGGCGTACGCTGGTGTGGACACTGTATTAGTTGTTGTTGACTACACCATGAGTTACAACTGCCGACCCCGCCAGTCGTTGAATCAAGCCCTGGATACTGGGAGCGCCCTGCAGTCCCAACGACGCCCACACCTGTCCAAGGTCGTCACTCACAGAAGGCACACCTGAGGGAGGAACAGTCGGGTCAGTTAGAGGGGCACCCTCACGCCTGGGGGAGGACGAACCCCACCCAGAGCGGACGGAAGACCCCGAGTACAATTGAACATCCGGGTATCGGGCGCCCTCCTCCACACTCGACGGATCGAGTGAGGAGAAGGACTCCGAAACCCCCCCCGCAGGGGAAGGCGCAAATCGTGGGGGCTGAGCTGGAGGTAGGAAGGATGACGAGGTATCCGTCACCAAAGGAGTCGCTGGAGAGCTTTCCGACGACTCCTTGGTCGATCTACGCCTCTTCCTACCCTCGTACAGCACCCACTGCGCCTCGGACCAATTCACACAAACATTACATGGTTCGGCTCGGGAGCACTCTCGCCCCCGACACCGATAACATAATTCATGTGGATCAATGTCAGGATAAGAGCGGAATCCGCCGCATTTACGCCCCTCCAGCCCGGGACACACTCTACGGGCAGCTGGTGGGCGCGGCGAAAGCTCTTCTTGATCCATAATTAAATTCACTTCACTCAATGAAAAATGAAAAAAGAGTACTTACAATTTCATTCAAGACCACAAACAAACCAGTCAGAAGAAATTGTAAACATCCAAAGCACACGACGAAATAGCGGGCAGAGCGATGACGAGCACGTCCTGTCACACCACGGCCGAAAGCAAAAGTGATTCTTCACCGCCCGGGCGCGCGGCGCGCGCACGATCGGACAAGCAGTTAACTACCGTTCTCCCCTTGTTCGAAGCTTACGACCGTCCCAGCTGCCGCTAGTTACCTTCCTATTGTTAAAGGACCGAGGGTTTGTATTACGTATCGGAACAAATATGAAGCTGGTATGCGATTGAGTGTGATCGCTAAGGAATATGGCCGAAATCCGTCGACGATAGGCACCATCCTTAAGCAGAAGGATGTCATCAAAGCAGCTACACCTTCCAAGGGCGTGACTCTTTTGTCCAGCAAGAGGACCCACGTGCACGATGAAATGGAAAGGCTTCTTCTTGTCTGGATAAAAGACAAAGAAATCGCTGGCAATATGGTAACGGAGAAGGCAATCTGCCACAAGGCCAGTGCTATTTTCGGCGATTTGATTGCCCAGACCGAAGGCGACAGAGGAGAAGGGACATCAACGCCAACCCCAGAGTTCAAGGCTTCTCATGGGTGGTTTGAGAAATTCCATAAACGGACTGGCATCCATTTGGTGGTGCGGCATGGGGAGGCGGCCAGCTCGGACACGAAAGCAGCTGAAACCTTTATTAAGACATTCGACGAGATGACTCTCAACGAAGGCTACAGTTCTCAGCAAGTCTTCAACTGTGATGAGACTGGCCTTTTCTGGAAAAAAATGCCTCGTCGGATGTACATCACTCAGGAAGAGAAGAAGCTACCCGGGCATAAGCCTATGAAAGACAGGCTTACGCTCGCACTTTGTTCCCAACGCCAGTGGGGATTGCAAGGTGAAGCCCCTACTTGTGTATCATTCGGAGACTCCTCGAGCCTTCAAGGCCCACAAAGTGCTTCCAGTGATGTGGGGGCTAATGCGAAAGCCTGGGTAATGAGACTTTTGTTCACCGAGTGGGTAAATCTGTGTTTCGGCCCGATAGTGAAGAAATTCTTGGAAGAGAAGTGCCTCCCTCTGAAATGTCTGCTGTTGTTGGACAATGCCCCTGCTCACCCTCCTGGCCTCGAGGAAACTATCCTAGCGGAGTATTCCTTCAAGGTTCTTTATCTTTCGCCTAACACCACCCCTCTCCTCCAGCCCATGGACCAGCAAGTGATATCAAACTTCAAGAAGCTGTATACAAAACATCTTTTCAAGAGATGTTTCGATATCATCGATACCACAAACCTCACCTTGCGTGAATTTTGGAAGGAGCATTTCAATGTTGTCATATGCATCCGACTCATCGACCATGCTTGGCAGGAGGTTTCGAGGCGGACCTTGAATTCCTCGTGGAGGAAACTCTGGCCTGATGCCGTATCCGCCTGAGACTTCAAGGTGGTGCTGCAGATTCAGGAACAGTTGACGATCCTGAAACTGTTTCGCAACCAGATCTTGACGAGATCGTTGCACTCTGCAAGTTCATGGGGCTGGTCGTTGATGAGGACGACATCAATGACCTTCTCGAGGAGCACCAAGAGAAGATTATGACGGATGACCTGAAGGAGTTGGAGGCCATGCAACATAACATCGTTCAAGAGGAGTTCTCTAGCAGCGGCGAGGAGGACGACGACGACTCTATGACAACGGCAGAAATTAAGGATGCTCTAGCTGCTTTTCATAAGGTGCAATCATTTGTAGAAAAGAGACACCCCGAAAAGGCCTACACAGGTCGTAAGCTTGCACAGTTCGATGACGTTTGCCTGAGTCGTTTCAGGAACATTGTCAAAAGCAGACAGAAGCAATCTTCCTTGGACAGTTATTTTTTAAAGAGGCCTTTAGTAGGAGTAGTAAGCAAATTGTTGTAGTATTTCATTGTTTATAGGTCAATTTAGCTTTATTATGAAATTTACTGGGGTGTTTTTGGAGGGCTTGGAACGGATTAGCCATTTTACATGTAAAATGCGGTCCAAGATACGAAAAGCTCGTGATACGAAGGCCGCCTCGGAACGGATTAATTAAGTATCTCGAGGTACCACTGTATATTGTAGAGATTCAGTACTAGATTTTAGCAGTATGCAGGCTGTAAAGTAAATAAAGGTTTACATCTGGCTAATTAGAAAGAGTATCATTTTGTATGTAAATGAATTATATTCTGGCCTGATTATGCAGTCAGATATTACACTGAATTGTATGGGGGTGGCTTCATCATATTCTGCAACATTTACATTTGCAAGTGAAAAGTCCATTTTTCTGCTAATGAAGATATCTTCTTTCTGCTATATATATTACTCAGCTGAAAAGTTTATGGTTAATTTTCTAAGTACATAGTAGATAAGGATATGTAGGTCAGAAAAAAGGAGAGTTGAATATAGGTGATATAGGTGCCCTTTTGTTCTTACGGGAATACAAACCACTGCCTCTTACATAGGACTGACTACCTTTCAGCGAGCTGGAGCTGGTTGAAAACTTGGTAACAAGATGGTTAACAGGTGAAGATGGGGATGAGTGGGGAGTATCCTTCATTCACCAGCTATCACCTTAATTTTTCTATCAGCTGCAGCAGAGAGCAGACACGCTTGGCTGCTACTATACTGACTGCTGGTTGAGAGCTTGAAGTTTTGGATGGGTATCATTCATTCCCATTCACTTTTTGTCCTTCATGGAGACATTCTGTTGTTGGGTTTGACTTAGTCTACGGATCTGGACTTAAACATCCCTGTGGTGTGAGGTGGGTAACAACTGTGGAAGGGAGAGAGTTGGTAGTACTCTATTGTATATTTTGTGCTGCTGTTTGAAGGGGTAGACTACTGTCAGTTAGGCTTACGTAAGTTATGAGCTTGTTTTCTGCAGTCAGTTTGAAAATAGCAAGGTGTGGAAAAAATAATAACAAAAAACTCAATCCTTAAGCAACTACCGGCATTTTATTTAAAATAAGCTCATATATGTTATTCATTGAGATCTTGTGACAATACAAACATTTCTAACCAATCAACCAACTTTAAACATACTTATACATAGCAAAAGTTTTACTCTTTTTTTTTTTTTTTTTTTTTTTTTTTTTTTGTTTTTTTTTTTTTTTTTTTTTTTTTTTTTTTTTTTTTTTTTTTTTTTTTTTCCTTGATTAAAAATTTTATGGCCATCAAAGAAAGTACTGTTATTTACAATCAAGTCTTACTTAATCAAATTTCTTTAACCTAAGTAACTTTACACTAAGAAATCTTAATCTGAGTAATGCAATGAGAACAGTAAAATTTTTCCCCATTCTAGTAAGTACACAAGTAGTCAATTTTTTTCATATTTTAGTTTATATTAATTTCCAGAAATCCAACAGGAACACAAATACATATCTGTCACGCTAACAAACATGAAAATAGACAGCCTCAAATATACATACAAAATGCAATTTAAAGTAAAAACCCACCACAACTGAATTTAGTTGGTCTTTAACTCACATTTAGAGATAGTCTTATCTTTATTTTTTGTTATACCTCTTAGTTTTATATGGATATGACGAAGACACTGCCACAGCAGCCAGTTTGGCACTCATTAACCTAACATAGTTGGCCATTTCTTGAATACCCTTTCTTTTCATAATCACCTTGCTCCACCAGGGAAAGTGGCAAGCAAGAGTTTCTTCAGCAATTTTATCAGGACAAGTTGGAAAATACAGTTTCTTGAAGTAACAGAGGAACCATCAGCATTTCTATCTTAAATGAGAAATTTCCTTTTAGAGTGGAAAGGTGAACAGTGACAAACTAAAAAAAACATTAGATAATAAAATAGATGAAATCAAGTCAAATTAAATTAATAACAAAATAAACCATGTTTGTAAGAGTACATTCCAATTACTAATGTCATTACAACTCTTCTTCATCTTTGCCTTCTACTTCATTGTTTACCTCCACTTCAGTCCTGCTCACTTTCTGCATGATAGCGGGCTTAGAGAAAGGGGAACCTCTTGTTAAGTCTGAGTAGAAGTTTGAACTGTTCCACCTCTCCTGAATGTGAGTTGAAGGAGCAGTGTCATGGCACATGTCTCTCCTTCTTTCTTGGTTTTACCATATCCTAAGGTAAGGGGACAGTAGTTCTGACAGTGACTCCACTGCAGTTTGTACTTCTCAGACAAGAGCTTCATTTGGTTCGGTAATAGTTCCACTTTTCCAGATCTCTTGCAATCAGCACTGGAACAGGAGTTTTCAGATTTTTGTGCTCACTGAGAGCAAAACTCTGAGGAATGGGACTATGACTTAATTCTGGTCCTCAGTCTTATTTAGGGATTTAGCCTTTAGGTATGCTCTAGGGGACCTTCCTGGGCCTAAATTCTTCACCGTTAGTGCTTAGTGTTTAGGTTAGCATTCTGATGTATGGGACAGGAAGTGCCTTTGTCTCCAGCAGGTTGTGCAAATTTCCTTCCTGCTACTTTCACACCAGAGGAGGTATTGGTACTGAAGGTGGTGGGAGTGACTCCTTTGGCACTATTGGCGGAGTCATTGGTTGTGTTCTCCTTCCTGGCAGTCCTAAGTGGTCTTTCTTTAAGATTACTGACACTTTGTAGCAGGGATTGCTCGATGCACAGCCTCTTGTGTTAGTGATTGTATTGCAGTAAAGGTGCAATTCCTGCCATGACAGGAACATCCTTCTTGGCTTTTGCAGGTGTTTTTAGGTTTTATGTTGCCACGTGGTATCTCATTTAATTGTATGAAGTTACCACATTTGGTTCTGTGTCTGATGTGGCACAGAAGTGCCATTTCAGATTGCTCCTTACCACTTTGCTTTTGTAAAGTGAGCAATAGAACGCTTTCACATTCTTTGGCAATAGAAACCTTACTCTCGGCCCCTGGTATTTCTATCATTTCCGGGGTGAGTTGGCAGTGGGGTTTCCTAGCTCTGGTTCTCTGGTTTCCTTGTCAGCCACTTTTTCACGTATTCCATTATGTGGTACACTTCTTGATTCTTTATGCTAGAAATTCCAGCAGCTCAGAAAGTATGAGTTTTCTTACAGTATAGCAAGAATTTAGCATTGTATCTTGTACCTTTTAAGATTTCAACAGATGTACATCAAGCAGAGGTACATCTACTGTGATTAGTATCATAGTACACGTATAGGATTTCTGCTCAGAGCTGTTTCAACATATTGCAAACTCCCATTAACCTTAGCTGAGCCAGGTCCCTTTCAGTGTTTGACATAGTCTATTGTTTTCCTTTACAGTCTTTTATGTGATTGGATTAGACTTGCCCTCTTCAGTGGAGTTATGTATACTTTTTGTAATACAGTCTCCATCTCTTGGGAACTTCGGACACAAGTGACTTTATTTCTTAGTGCTTTAAGCCTTATAAGAACATTTTTGAAGACAATATTCCACAATGGGACAAAGTCTTTACATTTGCATATAGTTGGGGAAGTCTTTTGGTCTTTTGTATTTCAACCCTCCTCTATGGGAATGGTAGTTCAGGACTCATCTCTTTTGACAAGAGTTTGAATTTTCTCAGTTCTTCCCTCTGAATCTATGTGGAGATCCAGATGAGTTACAGCTTTGCTGGCTCATGGTTATTCTTTATTTAGTACCAAGTAACACTGGAAAGAGTAGTCAAGGAACTCTTTCCTTTGGCTTCATTTGGTGCTCATATTGTCATCACCTCTGAGGAGGAGATATTTCCCTTCCCGCCAGAGGAATCTCAAATTCAAGGGTATTCGTCCATCCTTTACTATTCAGTTGAATGTTTTGGATTTCCAGGTGTGAGGGTGGATGATTGATTTATTAGATTCCATACTGCTCATACCCAAGGGATGTCACTGGCAAGTCCCAACTGCTCTTCTTTGAGACCTTTAGTGGGTGTCCAACAGGTTGTGTAAACACTCAGACTGGTAGGAGGCTACATGAGTCATAACTTCCCCTGCTTGCAAGGCAAGGGTTGTGGCAGTTCCATGGTGGTTCTCAACACGATTCAGTTGAAGTGAACTGACCTCTCAGCTGAGGAGTAAGCTTCCTATATAAAAGGTGATAATTTGTTTTCCCTTAGGAACAAATAAAAAACTTGTAATCATTTGTATTTTCATAGGTATACTAGCCAGAGCCTTTTATGTTTAATCCCATCTCTACCAACCTGCTTAATCTCTGTGGCCATAGGAAAAGTGAAAGCGACAGAAGTGATGAAAATACACATACTCTGCTGCTCACCCTAACCCCACCTGTTAACAACCATGTTACCAAGTTTTCAACTTGTTCCAGCTTGCAAGAAAGACACTTATATGAAAGGCTCTGCTTTATATACCTAGAAAAATACAAATTCAAAATTTATCTTAAAGTACCTAAGAATCTCTCATGTCGGAGTCTGGTAAAAAAATAAAAAAAGCTCAGGTTTGAAGGTGAGAAAGTATTGAATTACGTATAATGGAATCATAGATGATGAGTGTCAAATTATTTTTTATTTCATGAAATGCAAATTTATGTGCATACCTAAGTATAATAACATGTAATGCTGTAATTGTAATGTCTAAAAAATTGTGATGCATAATGTATATAGTTAAGTTATGTCCAGAATCTTGTACGTAATCCTGCAAATGAGAGTTGTGTTTTTACAATATTGGTATGGAAGCACAAACCACTGGTTTATCATGAGTTATTACTTGTTTTTAAAAAGAGTACACTAACTAGTATCTATATGAGAGAAGCCCTTATGATTCTAGACAAGTGAGAACCACCCAGAGGAATATATCCTCTTGTCTAAAGTTTATGTTATGATTGTGAAGTGGTGGTATTTCTTATCAGTGCTATTTCTTTATATTTATATGCAATCCCCCATCGTCAAAGTGATTTTTTCCTAATTTATTTTTTTTTCATTATTATTTTTTCTTCATCATTATTTTTTGTCGTTTGTATTCTAACGTAGATAGTAAGATTTTGTGTTGTTTTATATTTATTTACATGTTCATCTCACGGTTGTTCAACACTGTCATGTTATAAAGAATTGTGTAGTGTTTTAAGTTTTCTGCTTCATTAGGAGATTGCACTTGGAGTATATTTTTCTAATTATGCCCCCCGTTTACCATTCAGGACACCTAGTAGTTGACATGTCTGGGAATTTGGCCCTGTATATGTCCATCAGTATGATAATGTTAAAGTTTTTATAATCAATTTTCATTATTTTTATGAAACTTACCAAACATTCATAGCTATAACTTGACTGATGCAGAGAAAAGAATGGTTATACCTTGGAGGAATAATGGGAGGAGACGCCCCGCATTGGTCAGACCGTTCAGTAAAGTGAAGCCAGTTTACCGCGTGGCAGCCACGCCTAGGACTGGCAAAAGAGAGACCCCACCATAAGGATTAACAGAAACGCTTCAGTTACTTTTCCCATCTTTTATTTTCATAATGCGTCTTTTTATGGCATAAATGGAGGCGAAAAGTGCTAGACATTTTATCATTCTTTTAAAGAACATAGTTAATTATTTTATCATACATAATACCTTACTTTATTACTCAGATATACAATACAAATTTTTCATAATCTTATATACATATAACCTATTACTGGCACAAATTTAAAGCTATTCTCTTTATGTCTGCTAATTCCTTAGTCCTTCCTGTTTGTTATCGCCTGCTATTAGGAGTTATTGACCGCTAAAATTAATTAACTTAGTATATATCTGGCGACTCTTTCCTGCGACCTGCGATTGAAGTTTAGCAGTAATCCGCTTACCAGCATAATTATATCTCACTTGCAAATATTTTTCAGTTATTGTTTTAATCAATAAGTGCAAGTGAAGGTCCAATGGTTGAGTATCATACATATGATAATCGAACTCTGAAAATATTGTTTTGCCTCGTAAGCTGCCAATACTGAACTAACTAATTTATGGAAGCTAACTCTCCCCAGTATTTTGTTGCAGGACAACATTTCCCTCATATTTTTTCCGCAAGTATTGCATATATCAATAACATCATTTGATGGATACACCAATTTTCCTTTGGTTTTTAATTTGATGAGGGTGTGACGAAAATTAGCGTCTGTTAACGTTAATGCATCAATGCAGACCACTGTAAAGACTTTTTTTTTAATTTAAAAACAACAAAGCCTGCAAAATAAGCTACTAATTTATTTGAACATTTTGACAAGTGTTAATGGTTTGGAATATAATCATAATCATCTTCCTTGCCATCTGAATATGCTTCTAGAACTTCTAAAACTCGATGTATTGAAACAAAAGCATTTATATTCCTTATTGCAACCTGCTCTTTTATGCTGCTTGAAGCAGTTAATATGGGCACCGACTCTGATGGCATTAAGTCATTATGTACAAGTAGCCTTTTGTAAGCAGCAGAGAATTATCTCGCTTTTGGATTAATATTATGGCCTCCCATACTTCTTACTTGACCAAAGAATAGTTCAATATGATCCTAACTGAATTTGTAGGTCATCAAAAATTGTAAAGGCCCACCATCTGATGCAATACAGGTTTCGTACAGAATCTGAAGACTTCGTATGCAATAGAGAAAGCCAATTAAACCAGTTTTTCGATCTTATTTTAAGTTGTCTTTACCATCCTGAAGTCTCAAAGATCTGATATATGTTTCTGCTTTTATTAGAAAATCTTTAATATCACTTGCATTATTCTTCTGAATTGGTCTTTGAATTCCTTTGGTATTTAGATTTCGAGAATTTGATATGTCAAATAAGGTGTTGAATACCATAATGAATTTAATAGTAGCTTCACTTCCCTCAAATTCACTTATTTTTTCATCAAGGCATTATAGTTTCTGTAAACGTGTTAACTGTCTGCGGATAAAATGGAGTACGAAATTATGCGTACCGTTAGCAGAAGAGTACGCACACAAGAAAACTAAAAGAACGAATTAAAATAACATAGCGTATAAAAAATAAAAAGTATTACACCTTGGTCATCGCAAGGTCGCGTACCTACGGTCGACCCAGGGATTCAGTTGCCAGTCCCAATATGGCGGCCAGCGACCTGAGTGGCTTCACTTATCCCGCAGCAAGGCGTCTCCTCTCATTATTCCTCCAAGGGTTATACCTGGTTGGGTTAGTAAGCTGTCTTTTTCCTACCTTATCGCTTGCAGGTAACTTGAGTTATTTTGTGATTTCCAGTTATTCTTTACTTACATTGTGAAAGGTTCTCTTTTCAAAGCATTGTAAGGAATTTAACACCAATAAGGTATGGCCTGTTGTTAACCCTTAAACACCGATTGGACGTATTAACCCTTTAACGCCGATTGGATGTATTAACCCTTTAACGCCGATTGGACGTATTAAACGTCAACAAAAATTGTCTGTTGGGTGCCGAACTGACGTACGAAACATCGACAAAAAAAGTTTTTTTAAAAATTTGCAGAAAAATAGTTTTAGGCCTAATAGGCAAAAACTTTTGAATCACACGCCTTGGGGATGCTGGGAGGTCACAGATCAAGCTGATGTTTTGTTTACAATCGTTACCCAGGCGCGCAAGCGCGAATTTCTTTCTTCTCGCACTAAAACGCATCAGCGACACATCTCAGAAATTATTTTGTCACGTTGACATAATTTTTGCACCATTTTATATTAGCTGTTACATAGAGTTTTATATATGAAAATGTGCGCAATTTCATGTAGAATACAACTAAAAACAACTCATGGTTGTAGCTTTTATCAGTTTTGAAATATTTTCATATAAATAACGATAAGTGCCAAAATTTCAACTTTCTGTCAACTTTGACTCTACCGAAATGGTCAAAAAACGCAATTGTAAGCTAAAACTCTTATATTCTAGTAATATTCAATCATTTACCTGCATTTTACAACAAATTGGAAGTCTCTAGCACAATATTTCGATTTATGGTGAATTTATGAAAAAAACTTTTTCCTTAGTCTGCGCTGTAACTCTTCCGAAAAAATCAGACATTTTTTCGTCCGATTGTTGTAATGTTTGCACAATTTTATATTAGCCGTTACATAAAGATTTATGTATGGAAATGTGTGCAATTTTAATTAAAATACAACAAAAAACAACCCATGGTGGTAGCTTTTATCAGTTTTGAAATATTTTCATATAAATAACGATAAGTGCTAAAAATTCAGCCTTCAATCAACTTTGACTCAACCAAAATGGTCGAAAACAGCAAGTGTAAGCTAAAACTCTTACATTCTAGTAATGCTCAATCATTTACCTTCATTTTGCAACAAATTGAAAGTCTCTAGCACAATATTTCGATTTATGGTGAATTTTAGAAAAAAAAATTTTCTTACTTCTGCACGGTAACTGCCGAAAAAGTTAGAATTTTTTTGTCCGATTGTTGTAATGTTTGCAGAGTTTTATATTAGCTGTTAAATAAAGTTTTATATATGAAAATGTGTGCAATTTCATGTAAAATACAACGAAAAACAACCCATGGTTGTAGCTTTTATCAGTTTTGAAATTTTTTCATATAAATGACGATAAGTGCCAAAATATCAACCTTTGGTCAACTTTGACTCAACCGAAATGGTCGAAAAACGCAATTGTAAGCTAAAACTCTTACATTCTAGTAATATTCAATTATTTACCTTTATTTTGCAACAAACTAGAAGTCTCTAGCACAATATTTTGATTTATGGTGAATTTTTGAAAAAAAAACATTTTCCTTACATTCGCGCAGTAACTCTTCCGAAAAAAATCAGAAATTTTTTCATCCGATTGTTGTAATGTTTGCACCATTTTAAATTAGCCGTTACATAAAGTTTTATATATGAAAATTTGCCCAGTTTCATGCAGAATACAACAAAAAACAACCCATGGTTGTAGCTTTTATCAGTTTTGAAATATTTTCATATAAATAACGATAAGTGCCAAAATTTCAACCTTCGGTCAACTTTGACTCGACCGAGATGGTAAAAAAATGCAATTGTAAGCTAAAACTATTACTTTTTAGTAATATTGAATCATTTACCTTTATTTTGCAACAAATTGGAAGTCTCTAGCACACTATTTCGATTTATGGTGAATTTATGAAAAAACTTTTTCCCTGCGTCTGTGCGGTAACTTCCGAAAAAAGCATAAATTTTTTTGTCCGATTGTCGTAATGTTTGCACCATTTTATATTAGCCATTACATAAAGTTTTATATATGAAAATGTGTGCAATTTCACGTAGAATACAACAAAAAATAATTGAAGGTTGTAGCTTTTATCAGTTTTGAAATATTTTCATATAAAAACAATAAATAGAAAAATTTTGACCTTCGGTCAACTTTAACTCAACCGAAATGATCAAAAACTGCAATTGTAAGCTACAACAATTACAGTCTAGTAATATTCAATCAATTACCCTCATTTTGTAACAAACGGGAAGTCTCTAGCACAATATTTAGATTTATGGTGAATTTTTAAAAACAACTTTTTTACGTCCGCTCGTTACGAATTCATGCATCATATTGTGATAATATTTTGTCTGTGTTGCTTTGATCGTTTTACAATTTGTTATATACCAAAATCATTGCAATTTAGTTTACAATACAAAAAAAAAAAATGAACTCATTAGCTTTAACCGTTTTGCTCACAGTGCGATTTGTATACAATTACGTATATATGAAATTTTTTTTTGCGCTGTCATATATTCCATTATTTATATATGATAATGATATTTTTGTTCATTTCTGATGGTTGCATACTAAACGTCAGGCAATAACAAAACAAGGAGCCAAAAAATGAACTCTTAATCTTGAAAATTAAGTGTGCTGTGATTTAAAAAAAAAAAATTTTCTGCTTCGGTGCTCACTCGCGAACGCCGCCGGCATACAGGAGACACTTTCGGAAATACCGGCTCGGTGTTTAAGGGTTAAATACGTAGTCGTTATTGACAGTGTCACCATCTAAAAGGACAGTGAGGATTTGTGGAGCAAAGGATTGCTTGAATAGATTGTTTAAGCCCAAGTCTGATGACCACATCAACTATGATGATTGTACATCCTAATGTTAACCCTGACGGTTACACTGTAAATCAATCAATACAAGCAGTTAGAGATTGAGAGAGGTGGAGGCAAATGACCGCCAACGTCCAAGACACGGCACTTTGATAGATAGATACTTTTAATGCCAACAAACCTGATGTCTTAACATTGACTGCCCACCTCTAGCCACACCTCTTATGTATGTCTTATCCTGAGTTGGAAGAAAGACTAAATGCGTCACTAGGGTCAAGCAAGGTCTCTGACTCTCTTCCACATCAGCTATGTATTGGATGGCATATGAGTACAGAGTGATAACTGTGTAAACCACATTGTATGGATTGAGAGCAGCAGATTACTGAGGTCAAACTATATATTTGTCTCTATAATTTGTAAATAGGTAAAACTTTTTGTAAGGGCACTTTCTCCATCCCCACCAATTAGATGAAGCATATATTGGAGAGCAAAGCTAAACTAGCATAAGCCACATGAGGCAGTGGGAGTAACCCACTTTTTATTGACTAGTCCTTACCTACTTGAAATCTTAAGAGCTTTCTTTTTATGTAAATTCTTTGTCAGTGTTCTTTCAAAGGACAGAAATGCTGAGCATAAGCAAGGCAATGTTGTGTACACCAAAACAAATTCATGTAAATCAAATCTTTGAAGCTTCTCCATCTACTGCACTACATAAATTAAATTTGGTTAATTAGTAACCCATGTTTATTCAAGGGGGTTCAAATTAAAGCCATTTGCATATAATACTATAATTTTGTTCGCATTTTTTCTTTGAAATCTTTAGCTACTGGTAATGGAAATCTGTGTGACAGTTATCCTCAAATGTTGCATGCAATTGTGGTATTCCTTCTCCACATCAAGTAACCATTTTATGGAGTACTCAGTCTTGTTCAAATATAGCATAATGTAGCTTTCTCCTATTTACAGTACTGTATCACTTACTTGCTTAGTAGTATGTACTATATCCAAGTAGGTAGTAAATTTCAATTATTGTGTTATATTTAAAGAAAAACGTTCATATTTCATCTCAGTGAAAAAGTCTTGGTCTACTACAAACTGAACTTCATTTAGAATTTATTGGAATAAGGTTGGCAGATTGTAGTTTTCATTGTGCAGGTAGTCAGTTTGAATTTTCTTTTTGAATTATTAACCTACCAGTAGTATTCATACTCTCTTCAAACTCCACTTATGTCATTTTGAATGAGAAATCTGTCTAAATCAGTTGTATGTATTAGCATGTTATTGATAGCATTGTTTCACTTATTTGGGAAAGAAGATATCTAAATTAGCAAAAGCAGCTGAATCACATAAGAAAGTATTTTAATATGAAGTCTTCATATTTTTATGTAAACATCACATTTTCTGCATCCTTTTAAGCATGTACCCCATTTTTTAGCCTTCTATTTTGTATGCATTTCTAGCCTAGCCGGAGTCAAATAATTGCTGGAACTGTATCACAGAAGGTGGGTTGTCAACTTTGATTTTTTTATAGTTTATTGTAACCTAGTTGTCTGTACTAACAATCTCAGGTGTAGATTGAGGGTAAATTAGTGAACTATACTAAATTCTAATAAATTAATAAATTTCCTCTTGTTTTATCAGGTAGAAGTTTACAAATACCCATGCAAATTATTTTTTCTTTCATTTTAGCCATATGAAAGACAATTATACTCACTGTGAAATGTTTGATTTATACTGCAGTGACATGAAATCTTTTTTAATTAAACAAAAGGTTCCGGAAAAAATATGGTCAAAAATATAAAGGGTAATGGCTTCTAACATGTCAAAATACTGTTGAGACTTCAGTAGTTGAAATAGTTTTGCATGAATATTGTGCATATAGGATATAGTCAAAATGCTTGATGATAGCTGCCATGTTTGTTGAAAGCGATGAAGGTTTTGAATGGGATTACTGAGGTGGCCTTGCTTGGGTTTCTTAGTTGCTGTGGTGACAATTAAAATTCTAATTGGAAACCTACACGTATTTAATGCTAAACTTGAATAAATTCAACCTCCCTAACTAGTTTTTTTTTGTAGTAAGCAGTGAGTATAATCTATAATAGTTGCAAAGAAAAACTAATTAAAAAATATATCTTTAAATGATATTATGTTTAGATAATGTTAATCTTCCTTACAAAACTATTTGGTATGGTGTTTCTTTAAATATTTAATCATATTATGGAAGGTTTCCTAAATAAACCTATATTTTGATATAGTTCATGGATATTGCAGATCAACATTTACATCTAATTTTCATACAGTTTTGATAGAACTATAGGAAATTTTGTTGTAAATAGATTAAAATAGACCCATTATGAGGTGAATTGCAAATACAGTAATACCCCAAACTCTGCTATTTGAGTTGCGTGAATTCACAATAGCTCAAACTTTTCATTGCAACCTAACTAATTATCATACGCAAGTTCTTCACAATAGCACGAACATTTGCGAATCCTCCAGAAACAACAAAACCCTGCAAAAGTGTTTATGTTTAATTTATTTTAAGTTTTGAAGCCTTTCTGTATAAAATCTTTGTTAAAAAATGACAAATTTTCTAAAACAATTTGTAATTTTTACAGCTACAAACCTGAGGTCTTATCAATAGGATAATTTCTAGCGCCTAGCTAGATCTGGTTAAAACGCAGATGAAAGCAAGGAATCTTGTGAGATATGGCAACTAGTGCATATATCGGGTGAAGAGTGGTCAAAGACCACGCACCTATGCCACCGTGTCAGTCTTTCCCAACTCAGGGTATCTTAATAAACAGAGGGGCGATCATACTTGTACAAGACATCCTAAACCGGCTGGGGGCCTACCCACCAGTCCAGCTCCAGAAGGAATGACTTCTGGAGAGGGACTTAAGCTCGTTGAGAAGCTAGATAGATTGATATCTAACCACTCAGACCCTGAGTGGCGTACAATGATATATGGGAGAATCATTGTACTATAGGGAACCAAAGAAAAACTTTGACTGTCCAATAACAAACCAATACACCAGGGTTTGTTACCTCTCCTAACTCCTCCTTGCCAAGGAGTGGAGTATATGCTACCGAGTAGAGGGTTTGATATTAGTATATTTAGCGACTACACTATCAGTATGACTACCTTACTCACCCGTATCAGACCAGTCCAGCGAATGATGTGTCTATTCCTTAACCCGCCCGAAGGAAGAAGGAAAGGTACAAGACACTCACTCGTTCTCTCATCCACACAATCATCTTAAGTAAGATACAAAAGTGGCCTGTTAAGGACAGCTATGAGTTACACAACCTGTTGGGCAGCCACCACAGGACCCAAGGAAAGCGTGACCATAGATCAGTGGGCAACATCCTAAGATAGAAAGAGGAGAACATGGATTGGCGTAACCAAGTACCAGCGCTCAGCACTCTATGTACAGCCAAGTTCTTTTTGAAAGCCAGAGAGGGACCAATACCCCTAACGTCATGCGCTCTAGCCTGCACAGACGTGGTGGCAGAATCATCAAGAGCCAAGTATGCCTGTCTGATGGCTTCCCGTATCCAAAAAGAGATAGTATTCTTAGACACCTCTTTCTTAGTACGTCCTGTGCTAACAAAAGTCTGCAGCAGCCTGGTCTAAGGTGCCGTGTCCTTTTAAGATAGCAATGCAGGGCCCAGACAGGGCAAAACAAAAGCTCTTGAGCATCACCACCCACAAAGTCATTCAGTGATGGAATGGAAATGAAGTGAACCTGTCATCGTGCATAGAGGGATTTTGGGTCTTGGCCACGAATTCCGGGACAAATTCGAAGGATACCAACCCCCAACCCCTGGTGTGCTTCACATCATAGCTCAGACCGTGGAGCTCTCCTACCCTCTTGGAAGATGCCAAGGCCAGAAGGAAAACTGTCTTGAGTGTCAAGTTCCTGTCAGATGAGCAACGCAAAGGCTCAGATGGAGAACCAGGGAAACATCCCACGTCAGAAGCTTGAGCTCCCCAGGAAAACTCGATTGCTCAAACCCCTGCACTAGTAAGGAAAGTTCCTAGGACGAGGAGATGTCGATACCTTTAAGACGTACCACCAAACTCAGGGCCCCCCTGTAGCCTCTAATGGCAGAAACGGACAAACGTTTCTCGTCTCTGAGGAATGTTAAAAAGTCTGCTATTCACTAGAGGTTGCGAGTGGAGAAAAAACCCATTTACGACACCAATCACAGTAGATCACCCTTTTGCCTTGGTAAGCCGCAGAGGTTGACTTTCTGATACTGCTGGACATATGCCTTGCTGTTCTCTGAGAAAAGCCTCTTGCTCGGAGGAGATACTTGATAGCCACCAACCATGAAGAGACAAGGATTCTACTGACTGGTGGAACCTTTCCGCATGGGGCTGACACCGGAGATGCCGCCAAGGGGGAATTTCCCTCAGAGCATCTGACAACAACGACAGCAGATCTGGAAACCATTCTGCCTGAGGCCTCAGAGGGGCTACCAAAGTCATCCTGAGACCCTGTGAACTCATCAGCATGTTCAGAACTTGACAGATCAAACAAAACGGAGGGAAGGCATACACCTCCAGGTTGTCCCAGGGATGGTGGAATGTGTCCTCTGCTGACACTAAAGGATCTGGAACCACTGAACAGAATATTTCCAGCTTCCTGTTGAACTGAGTCGCAAAAAGGTCCAGCATGGGTCTCCCCCAAACCTGGAAGTTTGTCCGCTACCACATGATGAAGGGACCACTCTGTGCCTAGGATCTGATCCTGACGACCGAGTTTGTCTGTGACCACATTCCGTTTGCCTGGGATATACCTGACTGAGAGCTTTACCGAATTGCTGACCACCCACTGGTGAACCTCGACGGTCAAGGTGTGAAGTTGAAGAGAAACCAGGCCCCCTGCTTGTTAACATAGGCGACCACCGTGGTGTTGTCCGACATGAGAACGACAGAATGGCCCTCTACCTTCTCCCAAAACTCCTTCAGATCCAGGAAGGCTGCCTTCAACTCCAAGACGTTGATATGTTACTGTTTGTCCTCCAAACTCCAAACACCTGATGCAATGAGGCCGCCTAAATGAGCCCCTCAAACTGCGAGGGAGATGTTGGAGAGCAGAAGGATGTCTGGTGGAAGAGAACGCAGAGGGACACCCTTCAAAAGATTCCAGTCGTCCAACCACCAATTGAAGGTCTTCTCTCATTTCCAGAGAGGAACCTTTAACGGGTGAGTCCCCGCCGGAGACCACAATTCCCCCAGTCTCCATTGCAGAGACCAAAGATGAAGATGCTGATTGATGTGGTTCCGACAGAAAGTTGAGCACCACCACTTGCAACTTCCAATCTCTGATCCAACGGAAAAACTCTTGCAACTGTAATATCGATGACCATTCCCAGGTAGAGAATCCTTTGACCGGGTACAACGTTTGACTTTTCCTGACTACGATGCCCAGTTCTAGACAGAACCGAAGTAGACGATCCCTATCCTGCAGCAGCTTTTCCCTGGAAACTGCCAAGACCAACCAATCGTCGAAGTACCTCAGCAAACGGATCCCCTGAGCATGGGCCCAACTTGATACGAGAGAGAAGACCCTTGTGAACACTTGAGGGGCTGTTGTCAGCCCAAAGCATAGGACTGTGAACTCAAAGACCTTGTCCCCGAGAGAGAAGCGAAGGAACTTCCTGGACATAGGATGAATAGGGATCTGGAAGTATGTGTCCCTTAAGTCTACCGACAGCATGAAGTAGCCTTCCCTCACAGCTGCCAACACTGAACGCCAGGTCTCCATCTTGAACCATGTCTTCCTGATGAAGCGATTCAAGGTGGATAAGTCGACCACAGGTCTCCAACTTCCCAACGCCTTGGGCACTAAGAAGATGGACGCACCACTTCCTCTATCGCATCCTTGTCCAGCATCTTCTGGACTTCCTCCCGAAGAGCCAAGAACTTCAGAGAATCTGTAGGATATGCCTTCATGAGTTGCGGCTTGTCTGACAGAGGAGGAGAGAAGTCGAATGGCAGTAGGTACCCCACCTGAAGGACATCTACCACCCACTTCTCCGCCCCATAACTCTGCCACTTGGCCCAATGGCCCGCCAGGCATCCCCCCACCCATGGCGCAGGAGAGGGAGAGGTGCCTAACCTACCAAAGGCCTCCTTTGCCTCTGCCCCTTGGACCCCTTTTTGGCTTAAAGGAACGAGAGCGAAAGGGACATTGGTCCTCTGATCTAGGCTCAGACGAACGGGAAGGCCCCACTGAAATCGAACTCCTCAACGGCCTACCAGGCGACGATCTTCTTGACTGCTGCTGGACAGGGGGAGGAGGAGGAACCAGACGTCTCTAAGGACGAGAGACTGACTTAGACATGGCCTGGTGCACCACTCTGTCTTTGGTGTCAGCCCGGCGCCGGTCTATCGCATCTTCCAGCTTGGCCCAAGGGAACAAAAACTGGGACTGCAACAGATCCCCATTTCTCAGTACCAGCAAGGACTCCAGGTCAACTGATCTCTCCATCCTAGGTAAAGCCACATCTCTTCTAATCAGGAGATGGTTAACCCAAAAATTTACAATGAGGTGAACCATATACGAAAATGCCTTGCCTCCAGACTGCAACAAACTGGCAAGCAAAATAAGCACTCACCAACCCTTCTGGGGACCTGTCAGAAGCTATCTTGGCAATGACCATAGACCAGAAGTCCAGCCAAGAAACCGTCTGCAACATGGAGGCTGCTGTAGATTCCAACGCTGAGGCATCCTGTGGAGACAAGGACAGAGCCACCGACCTCACCTGCTCCAAAGTCAATCCCGGCTTCAGGCGAATGACGTCCGGGTTAAGATGATGCAACATAAAAAACGCAGTTTGTAGCATAGTACTTCCTATGTCTCGTGAGAGTTGGGGGTAGTAGCTTGGCAAAGCCCCCTAGAGCAAAGCGAATTGTCCCGGTCTGAAACAGAGGCGTTAACCTTACTTAAAACTGACTGGACGTGCCCCGACAAGGGAAGCTGAAAAGATGATATGGGATCCTGTGTAGCTCCTAGCAAGGCTTCCAAGCAGGAAGGAGTGTAAGACAACTAAGCCTGAGTCCTACTTTCCAAATTGTTGAACCCACGAATGAGATCGACAACTTCTGAAAAGGAAGACAAAAACTCTTGTGTGTCTCCCTCTTCCTGCTCCAGCAACGGAGACCGACGACGAGAAGGGTGTGTGGACTCCTGTACGGCGCCTTCCTCATTAAAATTAACGGAAGGATCAGCAGCCAAACAGCCCAAAACACGAACTAACCTGTCTGGGCTGGGTCCATGCGCTGACTCCCACAACGAACCAACTACAACACTAGGAATATCACTACGCACTCTTCCAACAGATGACTCTTTAACATGTCCGCGAACAGTCATGGTTGTGGCAGACGTGCGAATGTGAGTTGGAGAGGAATCCTGAACACTCGAGATTGAAGGAGAATCCCCCAGAGTCAAACTCCTGGAAGCACCAGGGTGACAGGCAAACACTCCTGCTGCACCAACTCTGCAGTCACAACCTTCAACCTCTTGACAGACACCTTGAGATCCTTACGGCAATGAATAGGCCCTGGAGAAGAAGTGGGAGCGCTTGCATCATGTCCATGGACGGGGGAGGTTGCAACATGCTTGTGATTTGATGCAGAGGACGAAGCAGCCACTACAGATTGCACAAGGGAAGATACACTAACACACTCCGAAACACCAACACTCTCGAGAACACATCCGCGTTGTTCCTCCCTCATAGGTGAAGAAAGAGCAAAGTCCATAGCCTTCCAATGCTTGATACGCTGACGTGGCGTAGAGGGGGAAGAAGGAGAAAAAGACAGCACTGGTTCCTTACATGGTCTCTTCGCAGGAGGCGGGGACGATGCATCGTGTTTCCTTCCAGTCCTCCCAGCCGACATGGCAGCCAACTTATCATCCAAAACAGAGTCCAACCTTTTCAGAACCACCTGGCATAAAGCCTCAGATGGATCAGCAAGAGAAGGCTCTGTTGGCATGGAAGGGAGATGCAGCGAACTGGGCGGCAGAGATGATGTCACAGCTGAGACAGGCAGTGCAGAGGAGACGAGTGGGAGTGACATCAACGATGGAAGTGACATCACGGCTTCCCCTCGGTCCGAACAGGAAGCAGAAGCCACTGGCGGAGGAATACAAAATGACTGATCCTTTGATGTCATTAGCGGGGCTGACGCAATGGGTTTCCTCTGACTTGAAGAAGCGGCAACAGTCACTGGCGGAGCAATACAAGATGGCTGACCTCAACTACCCACAAAGATGAGGCCGGGAGGAGGGGGAGGGCCTGTCCAGCATGAGGAGGGGGTTAGCGAGCATCCACGAAGTGCACCAGCAACCCCTCCAAGGACGGGGAACTCCCTAGTCCGAGCGTCTTCCAAATCGCCGCCATCTTGGACGCCTCCAACTCAGGAATAAATGAGATCGATGAAAAACCTCCCCCCTTTCCAGGAATCAAATTAACTCCCGAAGAAGAAGGAGTGACATTACAAAAATTAGCCTGAGGGCCTCCTGATACTTCCAATGACGAATCGATGGAAGAAAAGGAAGGGGACAAAGGCACAACACTACTATGGGGTAAGTGCACAGCAGGAGATGAAGCATCAGGAAGAGGAGAAGAAAACCCTTCCCATGAAGGAAGAGTAGAAACCCTCCGATGCTCTCTCTTGCTATAAAACGACTTCCACTACTCTTTAGGCCATGCACGGCATTCCATGCAAGGATTCGTTATGTACAAACATTAGAACGGCACCTACTAAATGTGATGTGCAGGTCGGTCGCAGCCGAAGCCAAAAAACGAGAACACGGAAAACTTGGAGTTCCGGGGCACACCCGTTGACGAGGCTGAGAAGGAGCAGAAGAAGCCATAATAACAGCCACACACACACACACACAATCGAAATGGGCAATGAATCAGGTAAAGGCCGAGAGAGGTCGACCACAACTCTCGCCCAGGTGGTTAAGAAAAAGACTGACGCAGTGGCGTAGGTGTGTGGTCTTTGACCACTCTTCACCCGCTATACACTCGCATTGCCAGATCTCACAAGATTCCTTACTTTCATCTGCGTTTGAACCGGATCCAGTCAGACACTAGAAATGATCCTATTGTTAAGACTTGCTCTCAAGTTTCCTTGTAATAGATATGCCAGTCATTTGTTATGACATCAGACATATTTGAGTATGAGGCATTTGTTAAAAGTGTCATTTTTGTTGAAATTTATACGGGTTACATAAATATTTTTTTATGAAAAGTTGTGTTGTTTTGAGTAATTAAAAGTTTAACATTTATCAAGTTGGCTTGTCAACATATTTAAACTTTGTAGGTTGTCTTATCTTCATGATTTTATAGGGAACATTTTTGCCTTGAGAAAAATTAATGTGTTTCTTGAAATGCTTGAATATTATTTGATCATTTCTGTGTAAAGTACTTTAAAACAAGTGGTAATATACCTCTCTTGTAAAAACCATACTGTCAACATTCAGTTATCCAGTTGCACTGTATCTAGACTAAAATGTTCTCTGGAGGGTCCTGAGCACCATAATGTACTATATGTAGAATATATATAAAATTCTTAAAAACTGGAAGACAGTGCTTTGATGGTTGTCAACTCTGTGTGAGCAGAAAGAAGCATGGGTAACATTGGTTATAGGGGTAAGCAGGCTAAGAAAGGATTATTTTGGGGAGGGTAGATCAGGGAAAGTTTTGGGAAAGAAAAGGAATGCTGGGTGGGAGGGGTAGGTTGGCATTTTGTCTTGAGAGTTTTCAAGACTGTTATTGGCTTCAAAGCATTGTCACTTGACAACTCTTCACATCACTTTGTTAATTGCTTTTAATTGGCTTAGACACATACGTCATCAGTACAATAGCATATGAAAGCAGGTATGGAGGGACAAACACTCGTGTTTTTTGTAAACTTTTGAGCTATTGGTGGAAATGCATATTCCCCGACATGTTGTGGTTGTTTACTTTTGAATGACTGATTGAATATGAGTCATAATAACATCATAAAAATTTCCTACTCTAATTGGCTACACTCAAAGAGTATTAATGCCCTTTGTACCAAGGCATGCCTCTATCCTTTGTCCAGTTCTACATCAATTTTTGGTATTCATGCATGGAACAGGTTCTGCAATATCATGAGTTGCAATCCTTTCCTGTGAACACATTTTTTATGCATCTTTTGTGCGACTCCACCACCTCACAAGAAGGCTAGGAAGGTGCTGACCTTTCAGAAAAAGCTGTAAATCATTGAGAGGATCAAGGCTGGTTGGTCAAGGGTATGAATCATGGAGGAGTATGACATTGTTTGGTCTACCATGCAGAACATGAAGGCTGCTAAGACAATCTTAAGAAGTATGCTACAGACTAAGATGTCAAGGAGTGGGGTCCGCAAGATGATAGCAAAACCCCATTATTATGACGTTGAACAGGCAACCTTGATCTGGCTTAGTCAGCAAAGTACTGCCAATGTGCTTGTATGTGGTGCTAAGCTGAAGCAATGAAGTTTGCAGGTCTTTTTGGGGTTGTGGACCTGAAAGTGTTTGAAGCGTGGTTGTTTCAATTCAAGATTCAGCATGGGCTTTCCAACAAAAAGACTTGTAGCAAAGCTTTGAATGCTTCAACAACCCAGAACCTTGAGGCACCTCAATGCCCCCTAAGACCACTTCACCACTTCTTAACATGGAGGAGGTGTAGAAGGTACAGGACCTTGATGATACAGTGGTGTTGGAGGAGAGGGGATTAGGAGGACCTGTAAACCTCCTCGCAAGTTGTTAAAAATCCATCTTTTGTACGCAGGTTTGGCACTGCTGACAGGTAACCAAGAGAGAATTTTTTTTTTATCTTTTAAGAATTCTTTTATTGTGTGTAGACAAAATAGGAAAATTGTTATCCATGTCACACAATAACGTATTGTACGTACAGTATACCTATAGTAATGGATGTTGGGTATGAGAGAGGGGGAAAAAAGATGATGCGCATGTTTGTTATGCACGAATTGTATTTGGTTTTTCATTATATATCAACGAATTTCTGCCATCTGGAAGGGCTTTGGATGTATTTATCAAGATACTATACTAGCCTTTTAACTTGGCTAAATTCCCCCAGCAATTTATTCATGGATCTCCCATGCTGTAATTAGCCCACCTTTCACAGTTAAGATGTTTACTTAACATTAAAATTGATTGCACTGTAACATACACTTGGCAGATGTTACAGTTTGGCACCCTCATTCCATCACTAATTGCATGAAAAGGCTGTGTAAAGTATGTAGGTCCAGTGTGAGTTTGAGTCAACTTACACTTGTTCTTTGTTCGAATCTGATACAGGTTCACTTTCTTTCCAATGGTTTTATAGTTTTCAGGTTTGGATTTTTTGTTGAAGTAGTTCCCCTTTCATGCCACTAATTTAAACTTTATTTGTTGATGGTATTTTTAAAGCCATTATTGGAATGCATATTTAGGGTGTGTCGGAGCTGAATTTTGCCTTATCAGCCTCCTTATTTTATTCATTACCTATGTCTAACTCTTAAGAAGGAAAAATAAAAGTGAACTTGGGTATCATATCAGAGTACTGGAAGCAAATTAATAAGAGAACTTGCTTATCGGAGACTATTGAAAGCAGAAAGAATGATTAAAGTAAACAGTGACCTTGTTTCTCAGCAAAAGGTAATACAGTGGTACCTCAACATATGAAAGGCTCAACTTACGAAAAACTCGAGATACGAAAGCAAATACGAAAATTTTTCTTGCTCTACATATGAAAATTGTTCAAGATACGAAAGGTTGTTGCTGTAAAGTCCCGAGATTCACCCGGACCACCGATAACAATTTCAAAACTCGTTCGCTGCCAACTTAATAGACTCGCCACCATCCTCCCATCGATTGCTATTTTTGTATTATATAATACAACAATAGTAATATGAAAATACATACATGCAGTGAAGTAAAGCATAACTTTTTAAAAGATCCATGGAAAGGATGCATATTCATTATGTTTGTATTTTATCAAACAATACTAGTATGTGAATATTACAGATGCTGACTTTAATATGTTCGAAAGTCGCACGATATGCGAGTATTTATGGTAATTATATACGTACTCCGTAGGGGGTTAGTGCCATTAGTGCACTGTAGGCATGCAATACTTAAGGTTCTTTGCAGCATACCTTTGGCCCCTAGCTGCAACCCCTTATTTTCCTTTTACTGTACCTCCTTTCATATTCTCTCTTCCATCTTACTCCCACCTTCTTCTAACAATTGATTCATAGTGCAGCTGCAAGGTTTTCCTCCTGTTACACCTTTAAAACCTTTTACTGTCAATTTCTGTTTCGATTCTTGGCCTTTGGTCTAAATTCTATATTCAATTCAATTCAGTTTTATTCAACATAATTATATATTTTTTTATTTTATTTTCCTCTTTTGTTGGTATTTAGGAAACATTGAATGGGGTTATATAATAGGGAAAGATGAATGAATATCTTCTAAAACAGTTTGATATTTTATTCAAAATATGGGTTAGTGAGATTTTGGAATTCACATATAAGGTGTATTTTTTTTTGCATTAATGAGTGAATATACATACAGTATACTAAATATACTCCAGTTACAGTATATATTTTTTCTCTTATAGTATTTGTAATTCAATAAATTATTTTACATTTTGCATTGAAAAATGATTATAGTTCAGAAATCTAATGTTATTTAACTATAGGGTTAACTGAATGACTGATTGTTATGAAATAGGTGAGATTAGTTTGCCAGTTAGTGGAAGTTATGGCTGGTATTTATTGTAGGTCAGTTTTTAAAGATATTAAGAAAATATACATACACCACTTAAGGAGGCCTGCAGGGATAATTGTTTCTGATGATATCTCAACTAATTTTTGGCTAAAGATGAGATAAAGATTCAACTATTCTGAAATTCATCTTTTTGTTTTTTCTTTTTAGTAATGTGCATATGCTAGTGCGTGTGTTATATTTTTATAAATTGGAAAGGTCTGTAGACTTTTTATCAGTTCTATTGATTATATCATATTTAAATTTTGTAAGTCATACAGTGCCCCCCCGTAATTGCGGGGGATGCGTACCAGACCCCCCTCCCCCCGCAAATAGTTGGGACCTCTATAAAAATGCTTAAAACCTCCTATTTTGTTAGTTAAAACTCAAGAAAAACCCACAACAAATTCTTATACCTGGTTTTTTAAGTTATAATAAAAAGTTCATTTCTAGATGAAAGATTTAAAAAAAAAACCAGTAATTTGTCGATATTTCTCATAGAAAAATACTGCGAATAGACGAATTTTACACGAGTAATGAGGGGAAATGTTCCAGGGAGAAATCCATGAATGTGTGAGTCCATGAGTCTAGAGAACGCGAATACAGGGGTTCCACTGTATTCGTAGGTATACAGTATTAATCAAGTGTCTACTCAAGATAATTTTTGTTGCCATGTCTCTGGGGTCATATATAAATATGAAAACTATTCCAGATCGTTTATGTGAAACATATGACTTAAATAAAATGAGTTTTTATCCATACTGTAAATATCATTAAAACATTTTTTTATGTTTACTTTACAGCAATACAAAGGTCGTCCCTTCAATGCTAGAAAAATGTTCCAGTTTGGAATTTTGTGTGTTCGTTCTGTAATCAGAATCCAACGACTTCGTTACACTCCTGAACCTGTGTCACTTGCTGTTACTCGTGTTGACCCATATAAGATTAAAGCTCTTAGAAAGGTATGTATATTAATCTCTGTTTTACTTGTGTTGACTTGAGTAACATTATAATTCTTTTATGACGTGATACACATTTTTAGCATTTTGTAGTACTGCAATATTAAAGAAGATATATAGTTTGCACAGGTGTTTGTAATTTTACTTATAATGAGGGAAGCAAATAAAAGGAATGTACTGCTTTGCAGTTTTTTGGTACTCAGTACAACATACTCCTACTTTTCATCAGTCACTGACTACTTCATAAGTTATGTACTGCCTTGTAGTTTTTTTTTTTTGGTACTCAATACAACCTGCTTCCACTGTCATCTGTCACTGAACGCTTTATAGCGAATACTGTATCAATATTATTGATAGCATTGGCTAATCCATGCCAGTAGGGAAGTAATTTTCTCCCAATAGAGCAAAAATTATCCGACTAATCCATGCCAACAGGGAAGTAATTTTATCCCCATTGAGCAAAAATTATCCAGTAATTGCAGTGCATGCTGATCCTAGTCCATACATCTTAAGCAATTCACCAAAACAGTACCAAGTTCAACACAGAAAGTTCCACAAATTTCTGGGTTGAAATTTCTATTGTCTTAAAATTGTATGACCTCAGGTACTATTTGTCTAATCAGTTTTGATATCCATTTGATCAAAATGGCATTTTTATCATCATGATTCTCATAATCATTAGGTGAAATCAATTTATTTAAATAATTAATAAAATAATAAACTAAAGGATATTAATTCCTTGTCAGGAGTGATCATAGTTCTCTCAACTGTTATATTAGGCTAAATTAATATAAAATTCATTCTAGTAGAAGTTGGAATTTTTATCACTGATTCTGTAAACTGACTCTTTCCAAGCAAGTAAGAATCCTAGGATATTGTTATGTTATCATCATTGCTCACACATGTTCCTACCATCACACAGGAAATAAGCTCATGCATTCACTGAAGTTTTCCATGAATATGTAATTCCTATGTTTTCGTTGTAAAATGACAAATTTTTTAACAATTTGGACTTTTCATAGCTAACAAACCTGAGGTCTTAACAATAGGATATTTTTCCAGCACCAGCTGGTAACCAGTTAAAGCAATTAAAGATTGTAAAGTAAGGAATCTGTGAGATCTGGCACCATCTGCACTTACAAGGTGAAAGCTGATCATAGACTGCTCATTGGACCTCGTTATGCTTTAGTCTTTCCCCAACCCCTGAGATATTAATAGATAGAGAGGGGCGGCTGGAGGTGGGCAGTACACATTAAGACCTCAGGTTTGTTAGCTATGAAAAATACAAATTGATTTAAGAATTTGTCATTGGTTCATATGCGGAACAAACCTTCGGTCTTAACAATAGGATAGACATATACTTGGAGAGAGGTGCAAGTTTCCTAAACTGACTGAGAGTTGCCCGTGAGAAGATAGATAAACTGATATCTAACAACTCACCTGTCTGGGTTGCATTACAGTGATATATGAGCAGATTCATTGCATCTAGGGAACTAAAGAAAATTCTGACTGTTCAAATAACAAACCATATACTCACAGGGGTTTGTTACCACTCCTCACTCTCCCTTGCTAGAGAGTGGAGTATTTACTACTGAATAGAGGGTTTGATTATTTCAAAAAATACATAAAGCAAACTAACTATCAGTATGACTACCTTAGTCACCTGTATCAGACCAGTCCAGCATATGATGTGTCTATTCCTCAACCTGCCCATAAGAAGAGGAAAGGAACAAAAAGAAAGGAAGAGACCACCCAACTCACTCATTCTCTCTTCCACACAATCATCCTAGATAAGATACAAAATTGCCCAGTGAAGTGCAATGGGTGAGTTAACAATCTGTTGGGCAGCCACCACAGGCCCCAAGGAAAATGTGTCCAAAGACCTGTGGGCAACATCTCTCAGGTAAAATTATGTGAACATGGATTGGCGCAACCAAGTACCAGTGTTCAAAGTCCTATGAACAGCAAAATTTTACTTTAATGCCAGAGAGGAACTTGTACCTCTGACGTCATGTGCTCTAGCCTGCACAGACTCAGTGACAGAACCATCAAAAGACAAATAAGCCTGCTTGATCGCCTCAGGTATCCAAAAAGAAATAGTGTTCCGGTAAACTTTTTTTCTTGGATCGACCAGTGCTAACAAAAAGCCTACGACACCCAGGTCTGAGATGTAGAGTCTTTTTAAGACAGAAACCTAAGGCTTTGACAGGACATAACAAGAGCTCTTGTGGGTCATTGTCCACAAAGGCATTCAAAGATGGAATGGAAAAAGAGGCAAATCTGTCGTCATGCACCGAGGGATTCTGGATCTTGGCCAGGAATCCCGGGACAAACTCGAAGGTCACAGGCCCCCAACCCCTGGTATGTTTCACATCATAACTTAGGACATGAAGCTCCCCCACTCTCTTAGAAGAAGCCAAGGCCAAAAGGAAAACTGTCTCATGAAGCTCCCCAACTCTCTTCAAACAAGTCAAGGCCAAAAGGATAACCATCTTGAACATTAAATTTCTGTCTGATGATTGACGCAAAGGCTCGAAAGGAGCTCTAGTGGAACTTCGCAGGACAAGCGAAACATTCCATGCTGGAGGCTTGAGTTCCCTTGGAGAACAGGTCTGCTCAAAACCCCTGAACAAGGAGATTTTCCAGGATGAAGAGATGTCTACACCTCTCAGACATAACACCAAATTCAACGCCACTCTGTAGCCCCTGATAGCAGAAACTGGAATGCCTTTCTCATCCCTGAGGAAGACCAAAAAATCTGCTATACGCTGAACCGAGATTTTGAGTGGAGAGAAACCCTCTTGACGACACCAATCACAGTAGATTGCCCATTTCTCCTGGTACATTGTTGAAGAGGACTACCTGAGGTAACTGAACATGTCTCACTGTTTCCTGAGAAAAACCTCTCGCTCAGAGGAGATACTTGATAGTCTCCATCCGTGAAGAGACAGGGATTCTACTGACTGGTGAAACCTTTCGAAGTGAGGCTGGTAAAGAAGCTGCTACCACTGGGCACCTCTCCTGGAACCTCTGACAGAAGGAACAGAAGGTCCAGAAACCATTCTGCTTGCGGCCACAGAGGAGCAACCAAAGTCGTCCCGAGATTTCGAGAACTCATTACCCTGTTCAGAACTTGATGGATCAGGCAAAAGGGAGGGAAGGCGTACACCTCGAGGTTGTCCCAAAGGTGTTGGAAGGCGTCCTCTGCCAGAGCTAGAGGATCCAGGATCACCGAACAGTAAACTTCCAGTTTTCTGTTGAAATGAGTTGAAAAGAGGTCTATCATAGGCCTCCCCAAAACCTGAAAAAGCCTGTCCACCACGATTTGATGCAGAGACCACTCCATGCCCAGGATTTGGGTGCGATGACTCAGCCTGCCGGCAACCACATTCTTCTTGCCTGGAATGTACCTGGCCAAGAACTTCACCAAGTTGTTGATTGCCCACTGGTGTAACTCTACTGTTAATGAATGGAGGTGATGAGACACCAGACCCCCCTGTTTGTTCAAATAAGCGACCAGTTTGGTGTTGTTGGACATCAGAACTACCGAATGACCCAATCTCCATTGCAGAGACCGAAGATGAAGACGACCATGAGGGACCAGCTTCTCGAGAAAAGGCAAAATCCCCAGAAAAACTGGCCCTGGTGAGTCGGCTATTCTGGTTGTGATAGGAACTTGCGTACCACTAACTACAACTTCTCCAGCCTCTGGTCCGATGGAAAAACTCTTGACGCTGCTGTATCTATAACCATACCTAGATAAAGAACTTTCTGGCTGGGAACAAGATTATACTTCTCTAGGTTTACGACTACCTAGCTCCTGACAAAACCAAAGCAGATGATCTCTGTCCTGCAGCAGTTTCTCCCTGGAGCTTGCTAAGACCAGCCAGTTGCCGAAGTGTCGAGACGAGGGCAAATACCCTTGTGAATGCCTGAGGGGAACGTGGTCAGCTCGAAACACAGGACCTTGAACTGGAATACCTACTCTCCCAGAGTGAAGTGAAGAAACTTTCTGGACGAAGGATGAAAAGGGATCTGGAAGTAAGCATCCTTTAGATCTATTGACAGCAAGAAGTTGTTGTCCCTCACTGCTGCTAACACTGTCCGCGGCATCTCCATCTTGAAGCTTGTCTTGCTGACTAAATGATTCAAGGTGTAAAGGTCGATTACTGGTCTCCAGTCGCCTGTCGCTTTTGGTACCAGGAAAATGCTACTATTAAAACCCTGGAGAAGGAGGCATTACTTCCTCCTGTTGCACCGTTGTCCAGCATTTTCAACACTTCCTCCCAAAGAGCTAAGAACTTTGGAGAATCGCGAGCATATGTCTGACTGAGAAAGGGTCTGTCGGGGGGAGGGGGGGGGGGGGAGAGAGAAGTTGATGGTAGTAGATATCCCACCTGCAGAATATCTACCACCTATTTCTCTGCTCCATAACCTTACCGCTTGGCCCACTGGCCTGCCAGGCATCCCCTTACTCGTGGCAATGGAGAGGGAGAGGCACCCACTCTATTGACGACCCCTTCTGCCCCTTCCTTTAGAGCCGCTCCCAGGCTTGTAGGGGCGGGATTGAAAGAGACGCTGCTGCTTCCTAGACTTAGCCTGAGAGGTGGACTAAGAGACCCTTACCAAAGCAGAATCCCTAGATGACTTAACAGGTGAAGATCTTTGTATCTGTTGGTGAGGAGGAGGTGGGTGATGTGAATGTGTTGGAAACTGCCTGATGGACCAACCTGTCCTTAGTATCTGCCCATCATTGGTCAACCGTATTTTCTAACTCAGTCCTCGGGAACATAAACTGCGAATGCAGGAGATCCCCATTCCTGAGAGCCAAACAAAGACTCGAAGTCCACTGAGCTCGCCACCTTGGATAAAGCCATGACTCTTCTGGCTAGAAGGAGGTTGCCCCACAAGTTCGCACTAAGATGGGCCAAGTAAGAAAAAGCCTTACCACTGGACTGCAATAGTCTAGTGAAAGAAGACGAACTCACTAATCCTTCTACAGACCTATCCAAAGCAATTTTGGCTATCGTGGTGGACCACAAGTCAAGCCATAAGATTGTCTGGAAGATGGAAGCCGCCGTAGTTTCCATAGCTAAGGCCTCTTGCGATGACAAGGAAGGACCTTCCGACCTAACTTAGTCTAAGGTTGAACCAGGTTTGAGTCGGATCACGTCCAGGTTAAGGTGACAAAGCATCACATGAACCACACTAGTCGAATAGTGCTTCATTTGCCGCGTGAGAGGAGGAGGAAGAAACTTGGATGACCCCTTTGAACAGAAAGCCATCTTGGTCCAACACCAAAGCGCTCGCACGTTGCAAGACGGACTGAGTGTGGCCTGACGGGAAGTTCAAAAGAAGTCTTAGGTTCCTGACTGGCACCTAGCAAGGCTTCTATGCATTTAGGAGTGATAGACGACTGAGGTTGCATCATACACTCAAGATTGTTGAACCCATGAAAGAGATCAAAAACTTCTGCAAAGGAAGACAAAAACTCTTGGTCCGGCAACGGTGACCAGCGACATGAAGAAGAAGGCTTGGCAGTATCGTCCTTCTTTTGATGCAACACTGATGAAGCTTTCCTAGGGAGCCTCCAAGAAATGCGACAACAGACCATCCAAAGAGGGTGAACCCTGTAGCCCAAGTGACGTTCAGACCGCCACATGTTGGATGACTCTAAATCTAAAACAAAGGAATTAGATGAAGCAGGTGGCACTCTTGATACTTCCATCGATGAATCAATGGAAGAAAAGGAAGACAGGAACACCAGAGGCTAGCATCAGGAAGAATCGAGGGAGAGGGCGCAGCCGAATCATCCAGACGAGGAGAAGAAAACCCCTCCCAAGAAGGAAGACTTGAATCTCCGCAATGTTCCCTCTTCCTATAAAACACCCTCCACTGTGACTTAGGCCAGGCACGACATTTTGGGAAGGGGTTAGTCACTGTACAAAAATTTGCTCTGCACCTACTGCAAGTTGTATGCGGATTACACACACCAAACACACTGAAAGACAACACGGGCACAAACAGCTGGCTTGGAAGGAGAGCACAGCGTAAGTGTCTACTTCCTAAGGCGGTTAAGAAAAGATTAATGTGTCATGAGGTCCAATGCGCGGTCTCTGACCAGCTTTCACCTTGTACATGCAGGCGTTGCCAGATCTCAGTGATTCCTTGCTTTACAATCTTTGATTGTTTTAACTGGTTACCAGCTGGTGCTTGGAAAATATCGCATATGAACCAAGTAACTAATCATTAGTTAAGTATGCCACAAACCAGAGCATACAACAAAATTAGAGCATGTTTTGATGAAGGGAAGAGAAAGAATGAAAATATAGTGCCATTATGGTTCGGGCTGTCACATTGTTGTTAGCATCACAGTCACTACGACCATTTGTCGCTACAATTATTACCACCACCACAACACAATCCCTATGCTCATAGATGTAGATGATACAAATGCCTCTTGGTTAGATGATTGCATGATATAACCTTTGTGTGTACAGGCAGTCCCCGGTTATCGGCAGGGGTTCCTTTTTCAGGTGTGTGCCGATAAGCAAAAACTGCCATTAACTGAAACTCATTGATGATTTATGGTACCATAATAGTGCTGATAACCGGTTTATGGTGCCATAAGGCCGATAACTGGAACTCGTCCCATTATGGTGCCATAAATTGCCAATTTTATGGAGCTGGACAAGCCCCATAAAACCGGATCGCTGATAACTGAGTCTGCCGATAACCGGGTACTGCCTGTTCACTCTTAATGAAGCAAAAGGCATCTGAATGTGAAAAGCATACAATGCAAATGTTTAACAGAAACACAGGAACCCAGTTGATGAGACATTTGGAGTTAAATGTGATATTTTTTTTTTTGCCAAATAGCACTAGTGAAAAGCAAATTTGGAATTTGGATATGAAGTCAATTTGTTACTCTCTGTCAAACATTAGGGAACAATGAAGTTCTGAAGAGATGATCTTGAAGAAATAAAAAGTAAAGAAAATTAGAAATTTCTAAAAAGAAAGACTACTGCATTCTGTTACCCCAGTCTTTTGAACAATACGTATAGTATACCTCGTGGGAGGTGGGATGGCAGACTTGAAATCTGTGGTTTTCAGGATAATAAAAAGAAAACTTAGGTCAAATATTTATTTGATGAATAATTTCATTTATATCTTTGGTCAATATTTACTTGATAAATCATTTCATTTACATCTTTGTGGTTTTCAGGATATAATAAAAAGAAAGCTTAGGTCAAATATTTACTTGATGAATAATTTCATTTATATGTACCTTCTTCATCCACATCATCGTTCCCAGACACTGCACTCTCTTATCAATCATATAGATAAGTACATGCTGACAACATGCACCACAGCGGGCATCAGGTACCCTTTATTTGCTTGCTTCCTTTATTGTGTGACTGCAACATTGTCAGCAGCTGAGCAGAATTCCCTTTTGTACAGTTTCATTTGTTGTAGATTTGCCTAAAGTTTTTCCATTCAATAATTTATTATTCTTTATTTATTAAATTTTCTTACTGTTTGCCATTTTCTCCATGATAAAAGTATGTTTTATGCACATCAGCATATACTACTACATAGTTATAGATCTCCAGGTTTTGTCTCTTGGTTCACTAGCCATGTTTAATAAGTTATATGCAATTGCGAGTACTTAATATGCTTTTATTTTCCTAGATAGGTAATGGCCAACAGATGCTCCATGTCATCTATATACAAATAAATTAGATAAATTTTCCAACTTTTATGTCCTTCATAACATAGGTTGGTGAGCTTTATCTGTAGGTCGAATGAATTCATTCAGACAGATCCATACTGTCATCATTGTGGAAATTAATTATGGGAATTAACAGTCTTTGTGTTCACCCAAAGACTTCAACCCTTTTCTGAGGACTAGGGTCAGTGGCAGGGGAGGACATAGATAGAGTGGGCACCACTCCCCACCTGTTGCTGGTGGGAGGATGCCTGGTAGCCATTTGGCTAAGTGGCATGTGCATGGAGCGGAACCGTGGGTAGTAGATGTCCTTTGGGTAAGGTATCTACTTCCATTCAACTTCCCTCTCCCCAATTGTTCTCTCCTACACCTGACTTGTGCCCAAGGCTTTCCAAGGCAGTTAGCTCTCCAGAAGGAAGATGATGAACCAGGGGGCCAGAGGGAAGGGTAGTACGTCCCTCTCCAGGGTTCTACAGTCAAGTTCTCCTGGTACCAAAAGCCACTGGTGATTGGAGACCAGTGATAGATCTCTCAACTCTGAATCACTTTATCAGGAAGACGAGGTTCTGAATGGAGACACCCCTGAAAGTTTTGTCAGCCATGAGGAAGAACTACTTCATGCATTCCATAGACTTGAAGGATGCCTACTTTCAGATTCCGATCCACTCTTTCTCCAGGAAGTTCCTCCTCTTCTGGTGTTCACAAGTGTCTTTACCCTTGTGTCAACATGCTCATGCTCAGGGGATTCACCTATTTAGATATCTTCACGATTGGTTGGTCTTGGCAAGTTCCCGGAAATGGCTGGTTCAGGACAGGGACCATCTTCTCCAGTTTTGTCACAGCCTAGGTATTGTGATAAATCTGAAAAAATCCAATCTTCTTCCCAGCCAGAGGATTCTATACCTGGAAATAATAATAGATACAGCATTGTCAAGGGTTTTTCTGTCAGACCAGAGGATAGGGAAGTTCAGGAGAGTAGCTCGCTCCTTCTTTTCAAGGGGAGAGGAGCCAGCTTACCAGTGGCAAGTACTTCTGGGCCTCTTGACTTCTCTAGAGAAGCTGGTCCATCATGGGCATCTTCTTATTTGATAACTGCAGTGGAGACTAAAGGAGTTTTGGTCCCAGCAGGAAACTACCCTCAGCTCCAGGACCCTCTGTCGACAGAGGTGAGACGCAACCTTCTGTGGTTGTTGGACGACCAGAAACTAACAGTGGGAGTTCCTCTGGATCTTCTTCTGTTCTTAGATGCCACCTCCGAAGGTGTTCATCTGAAAGAGCTCCTGACTTCAGGGATGTGGAGCTCTCAGGACAGGCAACTTCATATCAATGTTTTTTGAGTTGAAAGATGTCTTCCTGGGTCTTCAAGAGTTTCAGGAGAGGGTAGTTGGTGATTCTGTCGTTCTGGTGTCAGACAACAGTACGGTGGTAGCATATGTGAAATAATGGGGCTGGTGTCACGCAACTTCACTTGCTAGCTGTCGAATTACACCAGTGGGTGATCGACATCTTGGTGGAGCTTATGGCCAGGTACATTCCAGACAAAAGGAATGTACTGGTCGACAAGCCAAGTTGTCAGGGGCAAGTTCTGGGTATGGAGTGGTCTCTGTATCAGGACATAGCAGACAACCTAGAAGTTTATGCCCTCCCTCTGTTTTGTCTAAACTGTCATGTCCTGAACATAGTGATGGGTTCCAAGAATCCCAGGATGACCCTAGTAGATCCTTTGTGGCAGTGCTGAGAGAGACCCTCTTGGCACAAACTTCTCTGCCAACCTCATGTAGAGTGGTACCACCAACCGGTATGGTCCCTGTCTCTTCATGGATGCAGGTTTTTCTAGCAGGGCAGCAAATCAGATGTCCGGCTACCGCAAGAGACCTTCATCAGCCATGTACCAGGGCAAATGGGTTGCCTACTGTGATTGGTGTCTTTGACAGGGTTTCTCTCCACTCAGAACTTCTGTTCAGCAGATATTGGACCTCCTGATCTTTCTCAGAACAGAGAAACTTCTTTCTGTTTCTGCAGTCAAGGGCTACAGGGCTGTCTTAGGATTAGATCTTCATTTGATCATCTGAAAGACATGGAAATCACTTCATCCTGGGAAATCTCTATTGTTCATGAACTTTAAGCAGTCTTGTTCACCTAGGGAACTCAGACCTCCTATGTGGGGCCTTACTCTGATGCCGAGTAGTTTCACTTAGGCTCCATTCAAGCTCCTGCGCCAGTCATCCGACAGAGAACTGCCTTTGAAAACAGTTTTCCTTTCGATCATTGCTTCCTCAAAAAGAGTTGGAGACCTTCATGGTTTAGATTATGATGTAAAATACACCACGGGTTGGGGGTCCATAGCTTTTGAAATTGTCTCGGAATTCATAGCAAAACTCCAAATCAGTCGGTTTATGATGTCAGATCTGCCTCATTTTCCATTCCTTCCCTTAAGGAATTTGTTAACAACAACCCTCTAAGAGGGAATTTGTTAACAAAGACCCTCTAAGAGGGAATTTGTTAACAAAGACCCTCTAAGAGGAAATTTGTTAACAAAGACCCTCAAGAGTTACTGCTTTGTCCCGTCAGGGCGCTTCGTCTAAATAGGACTCGTCACCCAAGACCTAGGTGTCGTCGACTTTTTGTTATCATTGGCCAATCCAGAAAGAAGTGTCCAAGAATACCATTTGGTTTTGGCTATGTGAGGTGATTAAGCAAGACTACCCCTCATCATCAAGTTCTGTCACCAGTATGTACTGTGCATGCAAAAGCACATGACTTCAGAGGATTTAAGTTCCTCCAAGGCATTTAAGAAGAACTTGTTTATAGAATTTTTAATACTGGTTCCTGGCTTCGTCAGACAACCATTTTCACTTCCTTCTACTTGAAGGATATTGTTCACTGGCGGGACAGTTTGTATCTTGCTTAAAATTATAATGTAGAAGAGAGAATGAGAGATGACTGGTCTTTTTCTTTGACTTTTTTTCCTTTCCCCGATACCTATGGGTGATTTGAAGAACAGACACGCTGTTCTTCAAATCACCTGCATCAACTGACTTGATGCAGGTGTGAGTGTTACAGTCATACTGTTACAGCACTTTTTATATTCCATACAACATCTACTTCTCAGCAGCATCTACTCTCTCCAGCAAGGGGAATGAGGAGTCATGACAAACTCATTTCCTGTGGATGACATGGTTTGTTGCTTGAACAGATATAGTTCTCTTTAACTTCCATATACATATGCGATGAATCTGGACATGTTACATTGCATTTAATCCTAGTGGACTGAGTGTTAGATACCCACATATCTAGCATTTAAGAGGCTTAGATCCTCTTCCTTAGAATCCTCAAGTATCCTTATTTCTAAGAAGCCTACTGATCAGGTGAGCCGAACCTCCAGTTGGTTCAGAATTCTTATATCTCCCTGCAAGTGAGAGTCTATCATAATGTTAAGACCGAAGGTTTGTTCTGCTAATGAAAAAATTACAAATGTTTTATTAATTTGTATTTTTCATAGCTAACAAACCTGATGTCTTATCATTGACTGCCCACCTCTAGCCACCCCTCTTATGTCTTATCCTGGGTTGGAAGAAGAACTAAATACGTCACAAGGTCTCTGAAATCTTTCCACCTCAGCTACGTATCAGATGCCAGATGCCATGGATCCCTTGCATTGTGGTGGGATCACACACAAAGCAACAAAGCAAGCCAGCTCCCCTCGATTACTCAAGTTACTAATTACACACAGGGGGTTGGCATACTGAAATACAGTAGTACCTCGAGATACGAAAGGCTCAACTTACGAAAAATCCAAGTTACGAAAGCCAATGCGAAAAATTTTACTGCTCTACATACGAAAAGTTTTCAAGATACGAAAGGTTGTTGCTATAAAGTCCCGAGATTCGCCTGGACCACCGAGAACAATTTTAAAACTCCCGCGCCACCAACTGAGTAAACTCGCCACCATCCTCCCGCTCTCCCATTGGTTCCTGATGCTAGTCACCCCATAAGGTCCTGCTCTCCTATTGGTCAGCATCTACCCCTTGTGCTTTAAGTATTCTATTGGTAAAAGGTTGCTGTAAATTGAAAAACTTAGTATTCATGCAATACATTTAATAAAATAAAACATTAGGTAAAGATAGAATAAAGAATAGAAATGAATGGTTATTATACTGTGTAAAAGTGATTGCTTGGCGATCGTTTGATACTCATAAGTGCTGGATGTAAACAGACGTTTGGAAGCTTTTTTTTGTTTGTTTGTTATAGTTAATGGTTACTTAATAATTATTTGAAATGAGTACATGCAATACATTTAATAAAAAAAGTGAATTAGATATCATAAAATATAAAATAAATCAGACTGCCAACAAATACGCATTTTTTAGAATTCTTCTTCTGTTTTATTATTACGTTACGTATACTTATTACATATGTTTCATTATAGCTGTCAGTAACTCGGTATCTCCGTTAGGTAAAGATAGAATAAAGAATAGAAATGAATGGTTATTATACTGTTTGGTGGTTTCATTAGTTGAAGAGAGATACTAATGACAATTTATGGCTTACTGTGTGCTAGGAAAAATGATTGCTTGGCGCTCGTTCCATACTCGTAAGACGGGTAAGATCTGAATGTAAACAATTGATTGAAAGGTTTGTTTTTTGTTTGCTTGTGTATTATAGTTAATGATTAATTAATAATTATTTGAAATGAGTACATACTGATTATTTATACATTTTATTGGCATATTCTAAGCTTTTAGCTCTTAGGTTTAGATGTCAGAATCATAGACTAGGCTACAGTAGCAACTGCTAACATAGGCTAGGCTTATTGCTAAGGGACATATGCCAAAGTCCTAATATATGCAGTAAAAATGGGGTTGAACATTATATGCAGTTGAATAATACTCAAGTATGTACAGTATTTTGCCTTTTTGGAGTCATATTTCTTCCGTCGTAACCCAAGAACATGTGTTTTAGGCCTGGAAATATAATTTACTGGGGTGTTTTTGGAGGGCTTGGAACGGATTAGCCATTTTACATGTTAAATGTGTTCCAAGATACGAAAAACTCTTGATACGAAGGCCGTCTCGGAACGGATTAATTTCGTATCTCGAGGTACCACTATACAGAAAACACACAAAACACAAACACATGTACTCAACTCAGACTCCAGATACTCAGGGGTAGGCACTGTGCTGTCCGCTGGATATAGGCTAGGCTAGTCGAGACACAACAACTGCCGAGAATTTCACTTCCCAAGACAAACAACAAAACCGTACAACTCAAAAAACAACACCCCAATCACTATGCAAACAAACACCAACAGCTCGAAAATAAACGCGACAAATCATATGCCAACTCTAACCCAGTACAACAAACCGCCAACTCTCAGACACCAAAATGCACAACTAACCTCTTCAACTTCACCGCAACTAAACACACACATGCACAACAACTTTACAATATCAAAACCTATCAAATAACACAATATCTCAACTGACCATCCGTGGATAAGACCGCTGCCAAACCAACTCTGATACTGACTATCACGACTCTAGCCACTGATATACTTGGCGATCGCTACAACAGACAATACCCATACACTTACGCCCGCCATCAAACCACTCCCATTCATCCCTCCACCAATTTTGCTCTCTCTCTCTCTCACACAACCCTCAAAGATGTTGTCAAATTTAAACTACCATTATCACTCCTCCATAGCATGAACAATTTTTTATTGTTTTTAACTGGTTTCCAGTTGGTGCCAGAAGATTTATCCTAGTTAAGACCAAAGGTTTGTTAGCTGTGAAAAATACCAAGTAGTAATTAAAAATTTGTCATTTTGCTCTAGAACATCTTATAAATTAAACATGCTTTTTGTATAATTAATAAGTGAATAAAGCTATTTCAGTAATACAGAAAATAAAAATAAAATAATAATGATTAAATTTCTGAAATTGATATATAATCAGCATTCTCAGTCTACATAAAATATGGATACAGAAATACATAAGCATTCAGATGGCATAAGTATCAAAGAATTGTACTCTTCCTTTATGAACAAAAGACCTTGCACAGGGTTCACTGCAAACCATGAATTTGGTGTATAAATGATTGATGTGTCTGTATGTAAAATTAGGTAAGGAGTCATTCCCTTCTTCGTCATCTCGTATATGCTCCCCCACCCTCTTCAGCAAAATGCTTAAGGCATGTTTAATACCAGAAATATTTAAGCATGTTTAATACAGAAATATTATCCATGTATTACTTGAAAATCATTTATTTTTTCTTAGGATAATGGGACAGTGTTAAAATCTAGGCATAAAGAAGGGCTTACATGTTAAATATTAATTACAAATTATAATTTTTATAATTTACAACTGAACCCTGTTGTAATCAACAGGTTATTGATAATTGTGCCTTCCGTGTATATGGCCATTGGGTTAAGAAAGGAGAAGGACAGGACAGAGCTGCACTCTTCCAGAACTGCCCCAAATATGACTTCAGCCGCAGCACTCATGATCCACCTCTCATCATGTCTTCAGCATAACTTTTTATGATAACTTTTGCTTTCCAAAGTATCTGAATATTAGAAATTAAACATTTGTGAATGGTTATGTTGATTGGTAAGTGATTATAAAGCCTGAAATATTTTTTATTGAGTTGCATTAATTTTTATGTTTTGTTGGTTGCAATTAATTTTATAACATGATTAGGGTAAACATTCATTTGGTTACAATTCTTTATGCTGGATTGTTGAAAACTAGATTTTCACAACATTTTTCCGTTTGTTTTTAGTTTATTTTTCTTTCAATTTTACAAGTAATTTTTATCCATATTAATTTTAATTTTTAAAATTTGTTTTTATGCTTAAAAAACAGGAATCATGAAATGAACTATGCACAAATCTTTAAATGACTGTACTAAGGTATGAAATAAGATATGAAAAAAATTTAAACTAATTGAAGTAATTTAACTAATACGTACTACTATAGTTTGAAGTGACCTGGTGAGAAATTTCTCCTAGATAGAATTTTGTGGTGATTTATAATTTTATCTATGACTACTTCCACAAAGAATATTTGGTTGTTTCATTTATATACAATATATGTATTTTGTGAATGGCACCATATGTTTGTTTGGGCTCCAGGTTATTTGTACATTTATTTATTTGTCCTATAGAATAGAGGATGTACTCTAGTCATTGTATAAATTTCAGTGGTGTTGTATATACATATATTTTGCTGTGGCCATATTTATTTCCTTTATGCATTTAAAATGGTTAGAAATTAATTTGAGAACTGTTGATGTATTATAAATTATTTTTAAATGGAAGACTGTAGGACAAGCCACCCATGGATATTTGATGAACTGCCCACAAGATCCAGTCCCTGTGTAAATAGAATATGCAATGGCACTGGTAGTTAAACATTATTGTGTGTAAAGTATAGTTGACAGTAAATATCAGGGTTTGGAAAAAGTCAGTTTAAATTTTGTTGATATCTCCATTTTCAATTAACCCAAAGATGAAATTTTAAAAAGTAAAGAGCCAAAAAAATTACTTCGGTGGCCTAGTCAAACTATGGAATACTAATGGCAACAAATAGTAATTTTAAAACGGTTTTGTAAAGAATGTTATTCTACATAAGCAATTTGCCTAAATAAATTTCATCTAGAAATAAAGGTTAGGTGTGCTAAGTTATTTCCTTTGGCAGTGCTACACAATTAGGAAAATTTTGGTTTGCAAGAAAGGAATTACTCAATAAAAACCACAATCATCAAAACTAAATTGTGGAACATAAACAAAAAAAAAACATACCAAGACATTTGTCGCCAATGCCCTGAAATACAGCACTATGTTCAGACTGTCCACTGTTTTGTGGTACAGTTGAACAAATAATATAGCAAATGGTTGTGTTTGGCAATTGACAACTTGTATTATTTAGTAACTAAGTTCAAAAGTTCTGATACTTATCAGAGTAAAAGTGAGGTTAAGACCTCAGGTTTGTTAGTTATTAAAAATACAAATTGATTAAAAATTTGTCATTTTCCTATGCCAGAGCCATCAAAATTGCAGGTAAGGGATTTGAACACAATAGTTACATTAACGTATGACGTCATGAGGCTCCACCCTCGGTGAAGAAAAGTTCACGTATGGGGAAAAGAGTTATTTACAGCGCGATATCAATGGTGATGTGCAGGGTTTGTCATTGTCCCCCCTGATCCATTTCGGAGAGCTGGCAAGGACTCGGAGTCAACCGAGCCCGCCACCTTTGACAAAGGTTAGCCCATAAGTTAGCACTAAGGTGGGCCAGATAGGAGAACGCCTTACCACCGGATTGGAACAGCCTAGCGAGGGAAGACGAACACACTAACCCCTCTACCGACCTATCTAAAGCAATCCTGGCTATTGTTGTTAACCATAAGTCGAAGACGAACTCACTAACCCCTCTACCGACCTATCAAAAGCAATCCTGGCTATTGCTGTTAACCATAAGTCTAGCCACAAGACCATCTGAAAAACGGAAGCAGCTGTAGACTCCATAGCCAGGGCTTCTTGAGATGACAAAGAAGGACCTTTTGACCTAACCTGCTCTAAGGTTAAACCAGGCCCGAGACGAATCATGTCTGGGTTAAGGTGACAAGGCATCAGATGAACTGAATTGGTTGAATAATACTTCTAGCCTTGTGAGAGGAGGAGGAAGAAACTTGGACAACCCCTTCAAATGCAGAGAGCCATCCTGGTCTGACACCAAAACATTTACAAGCTGTAAGACAGACTGAGTATGACACAACAGAGGAAACTCAATAGAAAGAAGACTTAGGGTCATGACTGGTACTAGCAAGGCTTCCAAACACGTAGGTGTAATCGAAGACTGAGCCTGAATCCTACATTCAAGATTGTTGAACTCACAAATGAGGTCAACAACCTCCAAAAAGGAAGACAAAAACTCACTAGAGGGTCTAGCCTTGTGGGTATCAAAGGCAGGGGAGACACCTCTAACGCTTGGAGAACCAGCTACTGAAGGCTGTCGAGTGTTCACCACCAACGACACTAAGGACTGATCCCTGCTAAAACCTCGTCCAGATTCGTGCGAAGAACCAGGTACACCACTGGTGAAACTATCAAGTACACATACGTCAGGCGAAGCAAGTATGAATTCACATGAGGAACGGGCGTACACTGCCATGCGACGATAAGGGTACACGTCCGTGAGATGTCGATCGAGCCCGGTCCTGAGACAGAACATGAACGATTCTCAGGGTCAAGACTTCTGCCAGGCGAATGAGGAACCTGTCCTTGGACCACATCTTGGTCAATTGAAGAATCCTTGCATACAACCTGAACCACCTCTGCTTCTGCAACCTTAGACCTCTATACCGGAGCCTTACCATGACGAACTGGAACCGAGGTAGACAAAGGAGAAGCAATTCCAATCACATCAGCACATACATGCAAGCCAGAGGCACATCCGTGTACAGAAGATGAAGGCACCACATTCATACTGTCATGAACACGTCCATGTGGGGAGACACGGCTGTGAAGGGAAGACGTCGATGGCATGCACAAAGGAGACCTGGCCAAGCAGCAACGACGAGGAAGTAGGTCAAGTGCTCCTCTCAGTAGAACGACTACGGACATGAAAGGTAGAAGGCGAAACACCCTCTACTGGAATTAGACAAAATCACAAAGTCCTTGTCCCTCCAACTTCACATGCGATGACGAGGCGGCGGCGAAGGAGAAGAGGCAACTTCTTCCCTACGAGTTCTCTTAGCAGCAGGAGGAGGAGAAGAGACCTTCCGTTTATGTACAGTCTCCTTTGCAGCAAATGCAGGGAACTTCTCTTCCAAAAAACTGTCCAGCCTCTTGAAGACCACCTGAAACAAAGCCTGGGACGGCTCAGCGAGCAAGAATGACGACGTCGCAGCGGCGGGAGGATGAGCATTTGCTACCACTGACGTCATGTAATGAGTGGATGCTGAAAGTGACGTCAAGACCTCCTTATGACCACAGCTAGTCGATGGCCTCACTGATGGAGCTGACCCACAAGATGGCTGCCTGTGAAACCCAGCTTAGATGAGAGCAGGGGGAGCGTGGGAGAACAATGGGAGCTTGTGGTGGGGGGTGCGGGCCTCCATAAAATTTGACAACAAACCCTCCAAGGAGGGTGAGCCCCGTAGCCCAAGCGACACCCAGACTGCTGCATTTTGGGTGATTCCGAATCTGAAGTAAAGGAATGTGATGAGGAAGCCTCCTCACCCCTGGGACGAAAACTGGAACCTGTGGCACTCCCGATACTTCTTTCAACGAATCAATGGAAGAAAAGGAAGGAGACACAGGAACACCAGAATTAGCATCAAACAAAGGGGAAGCAGCAGCTGAATCGTCCCGAAGAGGCGAAGAAAACCCCTCCCAAGAAGGGAGTCGAACCTCTGCGATGCTCTCTCTTCTTATAAAATAACGTTGAGCCTTAGGCCAGGCACAACATTCTGGGCAAGGATTCATCATAGTACAAAAATTAACTCTGCACCTACTGCAAGTTGTATACTGATCAATAACTGAAGCTGCCAAAAATCTTGAGCATGGGAACCCTCGGACACCTCGGGCACACACGCTGGCGAGGTCGTGGAGACTTTGAGGAAGCCATTACACAAGAACACACACACACACACACAACGCACTGAAAAGAACAGAACACAGGCAAAACACAACCAGCTTGGAAGGAGAGCACAGCGTAAACGTCTATTCTCCAAGGCAGTTAGAAAAAGACTGTGTGGTGAAATTATATCCTCCGATTGCTCAAAATGGCCCACAGCACATAATTTTCTTTAAGAAGGCAACAACGGTAGGAGTTTTAGGCACCGGAATTTTATTACAAACCACAAATCAACTCGTGTTTACCTTAAAACTCGTTGGTAGTCGCCAAACGCAGACACGAGAACTAACCTAGCATTCTTATATAACCCCTATACACATTTGGCCAAACATTCAAATTAACTTATGTAAGATACTTAGCTGGTTCGTCGTCTTCAGGAAGATAAGTACACTTAATTACATAGTATAACCAATAAAGAATGGCAGTGCTCACCATTATTGGGACCCACGAATGTCCCCTTAAATTGCAATGTGTGCACAGTAACCCGGACAGCTGCACATTACCCCAACATTAAGGCGGAAAAAAAAAAAACGGAGGGAAACTCTTGTCGCATTTGCGAAATACAGGCGAAAAAATATCACAATTAAAAATAATAATCATTAATCAGTAAATCACAAAATCTAAAGTAAAGTTAATGATAAAGAAATTGACACCTTTTCTTTTTATGGAAATGAAAATTAAATGTGTCATTTTATGACAGACTGAGTGTGACGAGGTTGTGCACGGTCGCTGACCAGCTTTCACCTCATACGTGCAGGTGTTGCCAGATCTCACAGATTCCTTGCTTACAATCTCTGATTGTGTTAACTAGTTATCAGCTGCGCTTGGAAAATATCCTATTGTAAAGACCTTAGGTTTATTCCGCATTTGAACAAAAGACAATCTCTGATTGTGTTAACCGGTTACCAGACTGAAGGTTTATTCTGCATATGAACAAAAGGCAATGTTTTGTTTTACCTCAGGTTTTGGCACTATAGCCTTCTGTTACCCATTATAGAAATAATTAACTTTTCTTGAGTAAATCTTGCCACAGGTCTTCTCGCTTGTATACAAAGTGGCAAGCCGTAGCACAAATGCAGTCTTTTTACCATACAAACAATTCTATATCCTGCTGGCCATTATCAAATTTGTCGAAGCTTACTACTGTTTTAGTGACTTACTGCCTACCTGGTGCATCAGCAGAGCCTCATAACATCATATGTTTACATCACAAATGGTTTTTTGGTCCTTTTCTGTGATTTTCTCAGTTCCAGCATCGGTGACTTCATTTTTACTCTATAAATATCAAAACTATCAAACATAGGTACACTAAATAAAACTTGCAAAATTAGGTAGTTATAAACTATACATCTGCCAACTTTCACCTTTATCTGATGCTTTGATAAAAAGGTGCTTCATCAGCTCTGAATCCCTTAGTAAATATATGTTAGGGCCATATGATACATATAAATTTAAGAGAGGTATACTCCTGATGCTTGAAAGGTTTTTGGTGGCTAAAACTGATAAGTGCAAACGTGGCAGTTGCGTTGATAAAAAAAAAATCTAGTTTTTCTTGCATGCTGTAGTTCACAGCTGACAGAGTAATAAAGAAGTTAACATACCCCCAGTCATATAAATAGTGTACATGAACAGTTATATTTATCTGGTACGAAATACCTTGAGTTTTCAGTGCTAAATGCTTACATTATAAACATAATTAAATGTGCATGGACAGTTGAGTTCCAATACTATATACACTGTGTTGTTTTATTATAATTATACTAAAGACATTCTGATTGCTTTGAAATACAATCTTGCCCTCCAATTTGTGGCAAAACAACAAAACCTATTACTGCCCTTTTAGACCTGTTTACATGCTAATTTTACACTTTGAGCACATTCAACCCATGTATAATTAAAAATGTAATTATCATCAAGTTTGTATAAAATTTCCTTGCAACATAACAATAATGACTGAAGTAAAAGCATGGACAATGAAAATGGAACAAAAGGAGTATAAAAAGCAGTTGGGAAAGGCAGAGAAAATATGTTGGGACAGATTTCAGAATTCCTACGAAGTAGAATGTAAAAATAAAATGTTAAAAGACACCAACATGGAAAAATAAATAAAGAGAAAAGGGGCGAAACATATTTTGATTCAAACATTATAGTTTAATATTACGATATATTTTAAAAGCGCAACAGGCAGTTTTTCAAAAGTCTACCAATATGCAAAGCAAATAAAAATAGTGTGTAGATGACAAAGGGACCATTATTGAAAATATCTGGAGAGGTTAGGGGAGTCCTTGAAAAGTGAAAGCCTAGGAATTTAAGAATTACACGTGATATGATAAAAGCAACAGCCAGTCATTGACATCACCGACATCTTAGAACTGATGAAAATCTGATAATTTAAGTGTGAAAAGAATGTCAACAAAAATACAGTTGGCCATGTGTGAGTGACTGGGTTGCATTCCATTGAGAAAATCATAAATGGAAATAAAGTAAACAAAACAGCATTTTTACTGAAAAAATAGCAGAGGCATGTGCATTGCAGTTACCTACAACATTACCACTTGTTTCATCAGTATTTTCAAAGATCAATTACAGCCCCTATTTCATAAAGAGTATAACCCTATTTCATAAAATAGTCAAATTTTGGTACTCACCATAAAGGCAAATTTACTGAATAAGACATCTGGAGAGTTCTTGAAAAATTGAAAAGATTATGTCAACAAAAAGTATAGTTAGCCGTGTGTGTGTGTGACTGGGTTGCATTCCATTGAGAAAATTGTAAATGGAAATAATGCGAACAAAACTGCAATTTTACAGAAACAATAACAGGCATGTGAATTGCAGTCACTTGAAATGTAACCCACTGTTTCATCAACATTTTCAAATTAAGATCAAATACCCCCTATTTCACAGAATATAAGAAAAATGGTACTCGCCAAAAAAGGCAAATTTAAAATAATTAACATTTTCCTAGATACACAAATCTGGAGTCTTTTAGCTGTGACAACACTACAAAGATGCTGCTGTCAATTCTAGATTATGAATATCAGATATACAGTTCTGTTTCATTTACAGCTTTGAGAAATCAGGATCCAGTTCATAATTAGGGATTTGAGAGTAAACTGGAGCTTTCACCTCTTCCCCAAACCTATCTATACAAGTTGAAAGTTGTGAAATCATTGTGACTTGATAATAATGCATTAAAAATTAACCAAAATTTCAACTATTGTATTTTTCCGCAGCCTTTTATGCAGAAGTATTTTTCAGCAAGCTGGAATCAGACAAAAACACTGTAGAAGATAGTTAACACGTGATTAACCCTTAAACGCCGAAGCGGTATTTTAAAAATCGTCTTTCGTATGCCGGCGGCGTTCGCGAGTGAGCGCTGAAGCGGAATTTTTTTTTTTTTGTCATTGCCTGAAGTTTAGTATGCAACCATCAGAAATGAAAAAAATATCATTATCATATATAAATATTGGGATATATGACAGCGTGAAAAAAAAATTTCATGTATAATTGTATACAAATCGCGCTTGAGCAAAACGGTTAAAGCTAACGAATTAATTTTTTGTTGTTGTATTGTACACTAAATTGCTATCCTTTTGGTATATAACACACTGTAAAACGATCAAGGCAACACAGAGAAAATATTATCACAAAATGATGCATGAATTCATAACACGCGGACGTAAAAAAAAGCAGTTTTCAAAAATTCACCACAAATCGAAATATTGTGCTAGAGACTTCCCGTTTGTTGCAAAATGAAGGTAATTCATTTAATATTACTAGACTGTAAGTGTTGTAGCTTACAATGGCAGTTTTCGACCATTTCGGTCGAGTTAAAGTTGGACCGAAGGACGAATTTTTTTCTATTTATCGTTATTTATATAAAAATATTCCAAAACTGATAAAAAGCTACAGCCATGGGTTGTTTTTTGTAGTATACTACATGAAATTGCGCACATTTTCATATATAAAACTTTATGTAACGGCTAATTTAAAATGGTGCCAACATTACGACAATCGGAGGAAAAAATTTATTATTTTTTCAGAAGAGTTACCGCACAGACGTAAGGAAAAAGTTTATTTCATAAATTCACCATAAATCAAAATATTGTGTTAGAGACTTCCAATTTGTTGCAAAATAAAGGTAAATGATTGAATATTACTAGAATGTAATTGTTTTAGCTTACAATTGCGTTTTTTGACCATTTCGATAGTGTCAAATTTGACCGAAGGTTGAAATTTTGGCACTTATCGATATTTATATGAAAATATTTCAAAACTGATAAAGCTACAACCATGGGTTGTTTTTAGTTGTATTCTACATGAAATTGTGCACATTTTCATATATAAAACTTTATGGAATGGCTAATTTAAAATGGTTCAAACATTACGACAATCGGACAAAAAAATTTCTGATTTTTTTGGAAGAGTTACCGTGCGGACGTAAGGAAAATGTTTTTTGTTTTTTTCATAAATTCACCATAAATCGAAATATTGTGCTAGAGACTTCCAATTTGTTGCAAAATAAAGGTAAATGATTGAATATTACTAGAATATAGGAGTTTTAGGTTACAATTGCGTTTTTTGACCATTTCGGTCGAGTCAAAGTTGACCGAAGGTTGAAACTTTGGCACATCGTTATTTATATGAAAATATTTCAAAACTGATAAAAGCTACAACCATGAGTTGTTTTTTATTGTATTCTACATGAAATTGCGCACATTTTCACATATAATAATCCATGTAACGGCTAATATAAAATGGTGCAAAAATTATGTCAAAGTGACAAAATAATTTCAGAGATGTCGCTGATGCTTTTTAGTGCGAGAAGAAAGAAATTTGCGCTTGCGTGCCAGGGTAACGATTGTAAACAAAACAACGCCTTGATCCGTGAGTTCCCAGCATCCCCCAAGGCGGGTGATTCAAAAGTTTTCGCCTAGTAGGCCTATAACTATTTTTCCTCGAATTTTTAAAAAAACTTTTATATCGACGTACCATACGTCCAATCGGCACCCAACAGACAATTTATATTGACGTTTAATACGTCCAATCAGCGTTAAAGGGTTAATAGGTGGTGATGGGGATAAATTGGGGAGTATCTCTCACTCACAGACCTTACCTTCACTTTCCAATTGCCACAAGGGGAAAGTGAGGCAGTAGAGGTGAGATTTGGATATATGTAAAGGCTTTGGTTGTAAACCATAGTAAAGTATAAAGTGTTTTTAAAAATTCCACTTGCACACCGCCTAGACATATTCTGGACCTAGATAAGTCAGGTGAGATACTGCTTTGTCCGAATCCTGAACTTGAGTGACTCCATGGAGAACATGTCAAGTGATTTAATCCCTCAGGCATAATAAGGTAAAGGTAGTTTGACAATGTCAGAACCTTCTCTTATTACCTGTAAAACCAAAAAGTTCTGAAAGGCAAGGGAAAGATCCACAATTGCCTATGAGCTCTAACAAAGGAGGAAGGAAAACCTACCTCTTCAGAAAAGGAGGAATAGAACCATCTGATTACTTCACAAAGCTAGAATGGTTGTATGTAGACACCAACTTCTTGCACATGCCAGTACTTGCAAAAGGGTGCCTAAACTCTACACTGAAAGTGTGTTTCTTCAAAGTGTATTTTACAGCACAAACTTGGAAAAGCAGCATCTCGTCTGTTTCCACCAACAACGTATCAGAGAGAGGGGGATCGTGAAACTCTTCAAATGCCTATATGTCACTAAAGGATCCTGAGTTTTGGCTACACACTCTGGTACAAAGAAGAATGAGAGAGATCCCCAACCTTCCTAATACTATTGGACAAGGTAGGACAGGATACTTAACCCCAACTCTTTTTGCAAAGGTTAGAGATAAGAGTAAAAGAGTCTTCAGAATAAGGTCTCAGTCTGCAGAATGAGAGCAGTTTACAGGGTTCCTTAGTGAGACTCGTAAGCACCGGGATAACTTCCCACTCAGGGCCAATTTACAAAGGTGAGCAAGTTTGCACAGAGACTTTCCTGAGCTTGCTCACATGATAGTCTGTTGGGTAGCCTCTCATTTCTGCCAATTCAATGAGTATAACTGGGTGCCTTGCTGCCTAGGTCCGAGATCTGGATTCTCCGTTTATCAACACTCAGTTTGACAAGATTGAAGGAGACAATCTCTGTCCTATTGGAGTCACACCCTTGAAGCCAACAGGAGAACCCAGTTGTCTTGTCAAGAAATCGCAGTAAGAGAATACCTACTGAATGACCCCAAGTTGACACCAACGTGAACACCTGACGAGCCATTGCCAGTCAGAAGCATAACACCTTGGACTAGTAAAGTGTCCCACTGCAGACAGAGCAGAGGTACTTTGAGTCCTGATGAATGCGTACTTTAAAATTTGCATACTTCAGTCCTATCATAAGCATGAAGTTGCCCTCTCTGATGGAGTCCAACACTTAACTGTAATGAGTGTCATACAAAACTTTTTCAGGGGTAAAAAGTTGATCACGGGTGTCCAACTGCCAGTCACCATCTCCACCAAGAAAATCCAACTGCAGAGCCTGGGAAACTGGCCCACTAGAACTTCTATGGTGCCCTTCAACACTGCTTCCAACTCTGCCTCTAGGGCCCCGAGACATCTGCAATCTACAGGTATAGAATTGGAACTTGTTTGGTGTACAAAGGGGGAGTGGGGATGAATGTCCTTGAATAGTTTCCTTTAGCATCCCATACAGCTGCTTCAACCCAGGGTTCCACTCCTTGCTCCTACCACAGCCCAGTGGCAAGACAGGCAACCCCCTACTAATAAGCAACAAAGGAGTGGGATCGCCACCCTCAGCAATCTCTCCTCTCTTGTTCCCCTTACCTCACCTTCTTGGGCCCTGCCAGAGGGGGATGGTAGATGAAAGGGCTAAGCAGACTCTCCAGCCATTTCAGAGGAAAAAGCCTGGGCTACAGGTCTGGGTTTAACAGGCACAGGCATCCTGATAACACCAGACGTAGGCTTCACCTAACCTGAAGATTTGGATGAGCCTGCTTTCAAAGTGGAAGGCTTAAAAGCAGCATGAGTAATCATACTTAGCGCCTCAGTGGTGTGGTTGGTATGGTATTAGTGTCCCACCTCGGTGGTCGCGGGTTCGATTCTCGGCCATTCCATTGAGGAGTGAGAGATGTGTATATCTGGTGATAGAAATTTACTCTCGACGTAGTTCGGAAGTCAAATAAAGCCACTGGTCCCATTGCTGAATAACCACTGGTTCCATGCAACGTAAAAGCACCATACAAACAAACAAGTAATCATACTTTTGACAATCCACCACTGTGTGATTTACCACTGATTCCACCTTACTCTGAGGGAAGAGTAAGCATGAATCTAGTACCGAACTATTCTGTAGAGCAAGGCTTCTTTTATGCAAGGCTTGATGAAAGAGAAAGGGGAGGAAACCATGGCTCTCCTTTAAAGAATCTAGTTTGCTTCCTGGTTGGCAATCTTATATGCAAGAAAGGTCAGAGTTCTGCCTCATGACACCAACAACCACCCGCAATACACTGCTCTCTCATCCCCATATTAGAGGCCTGAAACAGAACAGATGGTGAGTTTAATCTTAGGTCAAGTCAAGTCACAACAGTCTGGTGTCTCCTTAGTAGCACATTATCTATCAGCAAAACCAGACAAAACAAAAATTTTCTACTGGTATCCAAATTATCTTTTACAGAGATGTCAGTTGGAGACAAAACTATGAAAATGAAATAAAAAATTAGAAAAACTTGGGTCTAATATTTGACAATGTTCTAAATCGCATACTGTAATTATAATGTGTCTAGTTGTCTTCCTATTGAATGTTTAGTTGTTATTCTGCTATCGTACTGTCCTCCAAGGAACAGGAAAGGCAATGTACAAAAAGTGTTGAAACCTTTGGTATATAAGACATAAAAATATGTTTACTGATAAACAATTAATCAAATTTTCTTAATATTCACTTTGTCACAACTTGGAGTAAAGTAACCATATACAAATAAAGAGAAATACAGGTATTATTATTATTGTTATTCAGAAAATGAACCCCATTTATATGGAACAAACCAACAGGAGCTACCGACTTGAAATTAAGCTTCCCAAGAATATGGTGTTCATTAGGAAGAAGAGAGATAAAAGGAAATAAAGAAAGGGAAAGGGGTGCACAGACTGGCATTCATACGACTGCTTTCTGAATCTCCAGTCAACAGATACAGTTCTCATATTGCAAACAATTCAGACTGGTCGGACATCAGACCTGTCATTAAACAAGTATTTTCTTGAATGACGAGTATTTGTAATTTATGTTAATGTTTTTTGGCTTCTTCTTAATTAAACTATACCTCAGTCAATCTATAACAATAGTTCCCCACCTCAATATCAATCTTAATTGTCATAACCTTTGTATCATAAATGGTTATATTTAAATCCTAGTTGTTTCACTGTCTATATAATATTTCATTATCATAATAAAAGTTATACAAACCAAGAAAAAAAAAAATGAGAGGCAAACTTTAAAGAAAATTCAGGTTCAGACTATTGAACAGAGTAGAGGATTTATGTGAAAGGCCAAGAGCTGGGACCTATGAGGTCACACAGCATGGAAGGGACATTGACAGTAAGGTTTAAAAGGCGTAAAAGGAGGAAAACCTCCCAGTTGCGCCATAAAACAATTGTTGGAGAAGGTGGAAAGTCAGATGGAAGAGAATATGAATGGAGGTACAGTGAAGGGAATGGAAGAGGTTGCAGAGATGCTTTGTTTAGGATCTGGTATTATAAATAAACATGTAACAAGGTTAAGCTAAAAATACAAAAAACCCTTAGATACTACATGTACAACTACTGATTAGTGGAGAAGTAATTAAGATCTCCAACATGGGTACCAGTCAAGTCATATAGTAAGTACTGACAGGAAAATATCAGTAATGTAATGAGATTACATAACCTCTGCAAAACAGCAAAAAGCCAAAAACTCTCCATGTCTATCCTTCAACCCTTTATGGAAAGAAAAATTATGTCAACTCTGAAAAATTTAAGCATGAAAAAGACATTAAGAAAAGGATAAAAAAAACTATAATAACTGGAAAGACTTGGTGTATACTTCAGGAGCACAGAACCCCAAATACAATCAAAGTTACAGAGGTATAAGATACGGTACACAGTGGAACTTATCTCCCGACTCTTCAAGTTGGCATACCTGGGTCCATTTTACTAATGAAGGCTAATCACAAGTAATGGGTTTTCTCATAAAAATTATATACCTTCATAAATTAATCATCATACCAGCTTCTAGTGCATGATGAGATAAGGCTGCCATTCCAAAATCGTGTAATTGAGAAAAAAGAAAAATGAGCAGAAGATGGTCATGTTGCAGGCAATAAAAAGAATGAGGTTTAAGACAGAGTTCATAACACAGTATCAACCCATGATCCTGGAAGTCTTTAAGTACTAAAGCTTCCAGGTGGTGGTTCTAACAGTTGTGCTATAGTTATTCCTATTAACTGTAATGAAAATGCTAACAGATATGCAGTACAGATTAAAATATATTTCCCAGAAAGCTGGATGAGAAGTGTCAAAACCAAATTTCAATTAAACACCTAAAAGCTATGAGCTGAAAGTTTTATTTGATGAAATATTGTTAGAGAATTTACCAGATCACATTTGGAAATTGTATCAAATATCTACAGTACGTATAACATTCTTCACATCTGACAAAATAGCTTACAGATATCATACATGCAAAAAATTTTCTCATAAAGCTTACTGCATCTTATGTAACACAAGAGTGAAATTTATGTTAAAAGAACATAATGAGTGATATGTAATAAATACAGGATGTTCTCAATCCTGACACAAAAGGTTTTGAGCTTGTGTCAATTACAAATTCATAATTTGCTTTAATGAACTACAGTAATAACTTATCCAATAAATAAATACCATATTATACAATCACCAGTTCTGTGAATAAATGATGTTTATAAACTTGAGGTGATACACAATACTACTTGCTTTTACACTTCTGTACGCCTGTATGAAAAAACGAATAATGTACCATTCACGACTTAAGTTATACGCGTAAAATCTTATAATCATTTGCAATTTCAAAAGGACTGTTGTAAGATGCAGAGCAAGCTTTGGTAAAACTGATGTGTCATAACTATTTTTATGAAATTAAAATTTAATGTCACTAATTTGAGAACTAACACTCAATGTAATCATTAACATTCACACAGAAAGGAAACTTTAGTCTGAGAGAACTATAAATAAAATAATAAAGTAAAGCCACTTGATCTCCTAAATATTGAAGAGGGAATTCAATCTACCTTGGAAAAATGTCTCCAAAATCTTTAAGGAATTGCTGTCGTGCTTTCATATCCCCAGTATGAACTACTCTCAGAAATACTTAAGCACTTGCACTTGCAAAATAAGCTACATCATACATAACTGATAAAAATACTGCAAAGACATGGTAATACAGTTTAGAGTATTTTAAAGGTAGTCCAATCTTACAGATATGTAGTGTATAGGAAGTATAATTTGGATTTCCAAACAATCAAATTCCATTGCCATGTGTTTCTGTAAAACTGAACCAATTTGGTGTAATATCAGATATATAACTAAGAACACTGCACTACCACCATACAATAATTTAAAACTAAGTAATATTAAAATGTGATAACCTTTCAACTATATTATCATTTATAGAGAATGAAAGTAAAAATCAGTTATAAAAATATACAGCAAAACTGAAATACCTCGGTTTAAGAAAAACTGAAGAGAATAAATGAAAAATAGCCAATAATATATCACCGATTTAAAAGTTTCAACTACCATAATTCAACTTTCACATGCACAGAATCTTTTAAATGTCTACACTAGATACTCAAGCATCCAATATCTTTAACAATAATGACTTCAGTATCATCACTTGGACTTGAACTTTGTTCATCTGATTCTATTCCTGCTTGCTGTCGCTTGCGTTCATTGGCTTGTTGTTTCCTTAACTGCTTCTTTAGTTCTTTTCGTTTGCTATTTGACAAGTGCTGTAAAAATAAAATGTTTTTGAATAAAAAGTACTCAAAGGTTTTAGTTGTTATTCATTACAATGTTTATAAAAAGTGGTATACCCCTTATTGAACAAAATTTTTATCCACAATAGGGTATCTAGATGTTGTACATATGTAGTTAAATAATTATCTATTCAAAATATTTTCTTGACAAAATACCAGAGTGAGATAAATAGCAATTCATAATTAACTTTTCATCTACAAATTTTAGTTACAAAAGTATCCCATAAATGAGTATACTTCATTTTTGCTGAAGTTTATTATCATATGTTAAATACTGATTAGGATTTGTGGAATGATGAAACTGCCATACTACAGCAAGGTATGCACAACATACAGTTACAGAGTCATTAACCCTTACTGGACAGGCATGATCATGTGATGTGAAGCATGATAATAGCTCTATATGTTCGCTCTGGTTTGCCTCAAGTGAGAATCAATATTTCATGCCATAGTGTTTAAACAAATTTTGTGGGAATGATCAGTTCAAATCCCCTCAATGGGACATAAATTACATAGGGCAACTCTTACAGCAACACTAGTACTGTAGTAAAGGATAGAGGAAAATCAGTGACACTAGAGATTTGATGGGGGAATATACTGCACTTCCCCATCCCAGGATGTCTTTTATATATGTATTTGCTCATAAGTACAATCTGGGATTGTTGTAGGTTTTAGTTCTTAGATTTTAAAATCTAAGTACATAATACAAATTACCTGTTGAGTACGTAAACGTTGCAGTTTCTCTTGAGATGTCTTCCTCTGGTAGCTAGGATGTACTGAAGTAGGAGATGGAGCTGCTGCACTTTCTCCAAACAAACGAGTACCTGTGCCATTTGGACTCCACAGACCATCACCACTAGTGGATGTGGTTTGTGGATAATCACCTGCAACAGTGCAATAATAACCCATATAAATTTCAGGAAATGACAATGCATTATGGGTGGCAAAAAAGGCTAATGATAATGACAACAGAAAAACATAACTTCAAAGATATTCTCCATCTCCTTAGGAACTTAGGAGTCAATGTAGCATTTAAAAATAAGTTTTTAATCAATTTGCATTTTTCATAACTACAAACCTAAGGTCTTTACATAGGGGAAAATCTCTCTTGCTAGGTGGGTCCAGTTAAAAACGAATAAGTTGGTGACAGCAGGGTGATATCCGATGGGGAGAGAAGGAGGCAGAGTCTGACCTTCCATCCCCTCTTGTGCCTCATGATGCACCAATTCTCTTTCAGCCCAAATAATTGAATGAGATGGGCCCTTTACATATACCTTAGGTTTGCAGTGCTAGACTGGGGCTTGTTTAAATGTTATATGAGCAAACAATAATAAAATGAAAAAACACTTATAAGGGAGTCTTCCAATACATAGTAATAAACGGTTGGCAAGCGCTCGTGTATACAAGTTACGTATTATGATTTTTTGCTTTTTACTGGCTGATATACGTGCACATCATAAACATATCTTTCTCTAACTGCCTACCCCTAGAAAGTATCAATGCACTCAGTAATAAAAAGCATTTTCCCTCCATACAGTAGAGGAGAGGAACTTGAGGGGACTAGTAGATCTCCTTACAAGTCATTAAAAGTCCAGTCATCATAAGTATACCACCCAGGTAAGTGACAAAGAAAAAGCATTTTCCTATCTGTAGGTTTGCTTTTATTTTGTGTAGCACAATGTATTTTAAAGACTGCTGTAATGGGTTTCAGCGAAATAGAAGAGCCCTTGGGCACCACCTCAGGACATTGGCAAAAAACATTCCGGAGTCGCAAAAACTACAGGAAGGTCACTCTGACTTCCTAAATCTCTTGCTAGGCACTGGAGAAGAGTGAACCTTGTCTGAAGCATGCCTTTTCAATGGCCGTGACTCATCAGTAGGACACCATTGGTGCCTATGTACAGGGCTGGAACTTTCAGAACTCGAAGACAGCCTACTCACTTCCTTTTGGATGCCTTTCCTATAGCCATCCTTTGTCGTAACCCGGGCCGCAACAACAGGTCAGACTGAGGTGACGACTGTCTGGGGGCAGTCACCCCCGACCTCCCTGCGGCCTCCTGTATGACTACTCCCAGATGTAGAGAAGTACACCAGTGACCTTTGCCTAGAAGCGTCAGCAGAATGAACAGCCACCACCTCCACTGACATTTCATTAACAGCACTTTTGCTCTCTTTTTCTTTTTCCATGAGGGTACACACTGATGTAGCTAACTGTGACAGTCTCCACAATCACAACCATTTTAGCATAGAAACACATAAATCTTATATTCAAGGCTGGCAAGGGGGTCAGATTCAGAAATGTGGGGAGCTGGGTACGGGAGCAGGTAATTAAGTCAGAGAATCAGAAATAGGTGACAAAACATGAGTAGGCACAGAAATATTAGAATCATCTATCGATTATTTACAAGAACTATTCAAAGACATACTTTCTACTGTCTTAGGTTCAGCTCTAGTGGCTATTCGAAGACATACTTTCTACTTTGAAAAATGAGAACATAAAGTCTTCTGTTTCTTAGCATCCTATTCTGTGCATTCAATGCAAGTCTTATCAATTGAACACTTATGTTCCTTTACATTCTATGTACATTCATACTTTTCTTTTATTAGTTTGGTATTGCAGCCTTTGCTACAATACCTTATGCTAGTAGCACTAGTGTCAGACATATCGGAAAAAGAATAATGGTCTTAAATAAGTCAAATTCAGTCACTGTCTAAACAGAGAATAAATCCAATAAAAACATCAAAGCCTATGGCTACCAATACTCCACCAAAAATCCAAAGGCAAAATACTACAAAAATAAAATCCAAGTAGAGCACTCCCAACTAGGTCTGTAGTCATGAGTAGGCAGAAAACTACTGACTTCTTGCTGAAGGTATTCTCTCTTACCCCATAAGTGGGCAGGGCGATACCTACACCGACAACATAACTAGCGCTACTGAGATTGTCAAATTTTATGTTTGACAATCTCAGTAGCGCGTCTCAAGAACGGAACCCCCGTCGTAACCCGGGGACTGCCTGTAATTGCCAGGGTCAGATGCATCCTTTAGCTTGTTTTTTTATTAACCCTCTTACGCCGAAGCGGTAAAAAAAAAATTGTCTCCCGTGTGCCGGAGGTGTTTCAGAGTGAGCGCGGAAGCGGAAAAAATATTTTTTTCATAAAATCACAGCGCCCTTAGTTTTCAAGATTAAGAGTTCATTTTTGGCTCCTTTTTTTGTCATTGGCTGAAGTTCAGCATGCAACCATCAGAAATGAAAAAATTATCATTATCATATATAAATAATGCGATATATGATAGCGCAAAAATGAAATTTCATATATAATTGTATTCAAATCGCGCTGTGCGCAAAACGGTTAAAGGTAACAAGTTACTTTTTTTTCTGTTGTAATGTACACTAAATTGTGATCATTTTGGTATATAACACATTGTAAAACAATAAAAGCAACACAGAGAAAATATTATCACAAAATAATGCATGAATTCGTAACGTGCGGACGTAAACAAATATTTTTTTCAAAAATTCACCATAAATCTAAATATTGTCCTAGAGACTTCCAATTTCTTTCAAAATGAAGACAAATGATTGAATATTACTATACTGTAAGAGTATTAGCTTACAATTGCAGTTTTCGACCATATCTGACAAGTTAAAGTTGACCGAATGTCCAACTTTTTAATATATTTTTTTATATGCAATTATTTCGGAAATAAGAAAAGCTACAACCTTCAAATATTTTTCGTTTTATTCTACATGAAATTGCGCATATTTTCATATATAAAACTCTAGGAAATGCCTAATATGAAACGGAGCAAATATTCCAAGAAAGGGACGTACGCATTTCAGAGATTTGTGGCGGAGAATCCGCGAGCAGAGGGAAGGAAAGATTTTTTTTTTAAATTCACCATAAATCTAAATATTTTGCTAGAGACTTCAAATTTGTTTCAAGATGAAGATAAATGACTGAATATTACTAGACTGTAAGAGTTTTAGCTTACAATTGCATTTTTCGAACATTTCGGTAGAGTCAAAGTTGACCGAACGTGGTTTTTTTTCTATTTATCGTGATTTATATGCAAATATTTCAAAAATGAGAAAAGCTACAACCTTCAATTATTTTTAGTTGTATTCTACATGAAATTGCGCACATTTTCATATATAAAACTTTATGTAACGGCTAATTTAAAATGGTGCAAACATTACCACAATTGCACGTATGATTTTTTCGGAAGAGTTACCGCGCGGACGTAAAGAAAATGTTATTTTTTTCATAAATTCACCATAAATCAAAATATTGTGCTAGAGACTTCCAATTTTTTGCAAAATTAAGGTAAATGCTTGAATATTACTAGAATATAAGCGTTTTAGCTTACAATTGCGTTTTTCGACCATTTCGGTAGAGTCAAAGTTGACCGAAGGTTGAAATTTTGGCAATTATCGTTATTTATATGAAAATATCTCAAAACTGATAAAAGCTATAACCATGGGTTGTTTTTAGTTGTATTGTGCATGAAATTGTGCACATTTCCATATATAAAACTTTATATAACGGCTAATTTTAAAATGGTGCAAACATTACCACAATCGCATGTATGATTTTTTTCGGAAGAGTTACCGCGCGGACGTAAGGAAAAAGTTTTTTCATAAATTCACCATAAATCGAAATATTGTGCTAGAGACTTCCAATTAGTTGCAAATTAAGGTAAACGATTGAATATTACTAAAATATAAGAGTTTTAGCTTACAATTGCGTTTTTCGACCATTTCGGTAGAGTCAAAGTTGACCGAAGGTTGAAATTTTGGCAATTATCGTTATTTATATGAAAATATCTCAAAACTGATAAAAGCTACAATCATGAGTATTTTATTGTTGTATTCTACATAAAAATGCACATTTTCATATATAATACTTCATGTAACGGCTAATTTACAATGGTACAAAAATCATGTCAAAGTGACAAAATAATTTCCCAGATGTGTCACCGATACTTTTTAGTGCGGCAAGAAAGAAATTCGAGCTTGCGCGCCTGCGTAACGATTGTAAACAAAACAACACCTTGATCCGTGAACTCCCAGCATCCCCCAAGGCGTGTGATTCAAAAGTTTTAGGCTGGTAGGCCTATAAGTATTTTTCCGCTTATTTTAAAAAAAACTTTTGTAAGTTGACGTAAAATACGTCCAGTCGGCACACGGGAGACAAAAAATGTCGACGTAAAATACGTCCAGTCGGCGTAAGAGGGTTAATGGTGTCAAGTGAACTAAGAGTAGGGAGTCTGGAAGTAATTGGTGAATTATGGAAGCATTGAATAGGGCAGGTAGCAAAATGTAAATTATTGGATGGCAGAATTTGAAAGCTTCTGCAGGACGACCATCGCAGCCAGGCAATTTATTATTAGGTAGGCTGTTTATGGTATCGCTGATGTTACCTGGCGTAATACGATCTGCGAAATGAAATTTAATGTTATCAGTAAGGAGGTTATCTACATCCGTTCAGGTGTCTTGATCATTTATACAATGCAGGATATTGCTGAAGTGATGGCCCCACATACTTGCAATAGCCTTGTCACTAACAGCTTCTACTCTGTGACAGCTTTTCAATTTTGGGATTTAGGGAATGGATATCTTTCCAAAGATGAGGATAATCACTGGATTCTAAATTTCTAGACACTGCATCGGATCTTGGTTGCTTTTCATTTAATCTACAGTGCTTAAGAGCAAGTTTGAACTGCGCTCTTGCCTGTCTTATTAGCACTGCAGTGTCCTTCTCTTGGGCTACCGTTATGCCTCCACAGCAAAAACATTTCTTGTGAATATGAATACAGTTCTTTAACCATGTCTTCAAGCCAGGTGTATTACGAGAATTACCTTGTCGAAATTAAATTTAAAGGTAGCCCTGCCAGAAGCAAGCACAGCAGAAATTATATTAAAATAGAATTCATTTAGATCTCTCCTGAGTGGTCATTTTTACATTTTGTGTTAGTACACAGTAAAGCATTTGCCAGTTGAACTATTGACTGCAACTTGGTTTCCATGGTTGCCCTAAAGTATCTGGTTTTCTGTTGGATTTTAAAATCCCAGTTTACAGCTTGTGGGCAATCAGCTAGGCGGTTCACAGTAGGGATGGATGGGGTACTGAATGACACCTGTAAAGGGATGTGATCGTAACCCATTGCAAGATAGCAAATGTTGTAGGTCACAATGGAATCATGAAGTTGTGAAGATGTGATGCAGTGGTCCAATGGTCCAACAAGAGGTTGTAGTTATGTCCATTCCATTTTGTACATAAGAATATGAAGAGGGAGGGAGGAGCATTACAGCACTAATCTGGAGAGCATGATTTTGACAGAAGAGAGCAAGTTCATTATAAAATTGTTTTGTGGGGTGAGAATTAAGGTCCCTGATTATACAGATATGATCAGAAGGAGAATTGTGAATAATACTGTGTAAATCACCTAGGATCATGTAGTATTGATCAAAATTATTGTTGTTTTCCAGGGCATATAAACATCAATTACTAGGATCTTAGAGACCCCTACTGTCACTTGGAGTCCCAGCAACCTGTCACTCCTGTAGGTCATCACATTTTACCACATTGTCTAATGATCTGTGCCACAGGAAAGAGAGGACCCCCTTTTGGGTGATCAACTTTGATTTGATCTGTACCTTGCATTGATGAAGTCAAGAAAGCTCTGAAGTCTTCATGTACTGAATTGCAGATGACAAGGTCATGTGGCCAGAGGAGCATTTCTTTCAATGCAATGATGCCTTTGAAGTTTTTGCAGAACATGTTTAGGAGAGGAATGTTCTGCTTAAGGCTGAAAATATTACAAGAGATTATATCTAATGTATCCATAGCTACTCATGAAGATGAGAGATGAAGGCACTGACCATTTGGGTGGATGGGAGGTTAGCCAGGGGGTGTGGGCAGTCACTCGCCATGGGAGGTTGGCTGTCACTTGTGGTGGAAGTGACCCTGCTTGGGGTAACAATAAGTTCCCCTAGGGGTGGTTGGTCCCGGATTAGGTTATATCTTGAGACTATCATATTAGGTAGAAAATTCTTAATGAATATAATTTTTTTGTTTATCTTTAAAATGTTAATAAATTAATTTTTTAAAAATTTTCATAAAGTATGTATTGATGATAAAATAAAAAATACTTCTGAAACGGTAATTTTTTTTTTCCTATATTTTTTTCTATAAAAGCTGAAATATGAAACTGATGGGTATATCTGTGGTGAGACTGTTCTGTGGCTAAATAGACCTGTGACAAAATGGTTGTGGCGAAATGGCCGCGGCAAAATGCCCTAAATCCTACAAATACAGTTTCTAAAGATTTATTTAAGCTAACTAGAAGCAAGAAAAATTTCCCTGAATTGACTTAAATATGGTGAAATAAACTTACATCTGCCCTCATCTGATTTTTCCATAACAAAATGATATTGTTATGATACAATAAAGTTTTATACATACTTACCTGGCAGATATATACATAGCTTTTACTCCGTCGTCCGACAGAAATTCGAATTTCGCGGCACACGCGGCAGGTAGGTCAGGTGATCTACCCCCCCGCCGCTGGGTGGCGGGAATAGGAACCATACCCGTTTTCTAATTCATATTTTTTCTTCCAGCTGTCTCCTGAGGGGAGGCTGGGTGGGCCATTTAATTGTATATATCTGCCAGGTAAGTATGTATAAAACTTTATTGTATCATAACAATATCATTTTTATACATTCAACTTACCTGTCAGATATATACATAGCTGATTCACACCATTGGTGGAGGGTAAAAGACAGCTATTACCGAATAGACAGGTAAACAACATACGTTGTAGGTAATAAATAATAAAACCTTGGTTTCCTATGTGTTTAGACGAAGGGTCGACTTCCTAGCTATTGCTAGTAGTCTGCTTCGTCTCAAGAGCCTCAGCGAGGATGTGACCTATGGCTAAGAGTTCTTGTAGATCTGTCAATGGGGTCTTGGGGTCCCCCCCTTATCCACTTACTTGATAGAATCTAGTGGTCATTTGTCAATGGGGTCATCCACTTATTACATGACAATACACCAATGCCTATTGGCATAATTTAAGGAGCACAACACCGATCCCGATCACCTGATCCTAACACGAGGGTTTGTGCTTAATTTGAAAAGAGCTATCCCCAAACTCATTTCAAATAACCCCAGAAAATTTAATACCAAAAACTTATGTTGAAAATTAAAAAAAGTTTAAAAAAAATAAAAAAAATTTTAATTCATCTAGGGTTGTAAAAAGGATCAGTGTCGGCTCCCTATCCCAGCAACGCATCCGTGGACACGTATAACAAAGAGAGAAGGATCCCTCATAGGCCCACTTGATCTCCTTCGTGCAAAGAGAAGTCAACACAGAGTTGCATCTCCCGTTATACAGCTAATATGACTCTCACGACATATTGTTATGGAAAGAACAAGAATTGTTAAAAGCTCGCACTTCAAGCGCTTTTAATTCTTAGCTGTTTGAAGGAAACGTCAAGTTACTCAAGAAGTGCTTTAGAGATTCCACTCTTCCAAAGAAGACCAGGGCTTTCTTTGCAACAGATCTCTTCTAGATGAAGCCCAGAGCCTGGCTTGCGCCTGCCTGGCGCCCGCGCCTGCCCTGGCGCCTCGCCCCTGGCTGGCGCCTCGCGCCTGCCTGGCGCCTCGCGCCTGCCTGGGCGTCTCGCGCCATGGCTGGCGCCTCGCGCCTCGCGCCTGGCTGGAGCCTCGCGCCTGACTGGAGCCTCGCGCCTGACTGGAGCCTCGCGCCTGACTGGCGCCTCGCCCCTGACTGGCGCCTCGCGCCTGGCTGGAGCCTCGCGCCTGGCTGGAGCCTCGCGCCTGCCTGGTGTCTCGCGCCTGGCTGGCGCCTAGCGCCTGGCTGGTGCCTCACGCCAGCCTGGCGCCTGCCTGGCGTCTCGCGCCTGGGGTCCCGCGTTGGCTGGTGCTTCGCGTTCCGCCTGGCGCTCGCAGGGCCCTGCTGGCTGGCTCCTCGCGCCTGGCTGACTTCTCCCCACTTGCTGGAGATTCGAGCTTGTTAAGTCTCGATGAAAACTGGCGATGTCCACCTCGGACACTTTATTTGCCTGATTCATTCGCCTCTAGCGCATCTCGCGCCAGATTGGAGGCCTACTCCTTCTCTCACAGACAATGACAGTGTTTAATTGGACTGTCTTGCTCTGGCGTCTTTACACCTGTTTGGCATTTGGCGCCTGATTGGCGCTACATTGTCCGAAAGGCTGAACATCCACAATCGTTTATCAGGAGAAAGGAAAAGGGTGGAAGAAATTCTTTCACTTTGAGCTTATGGCCTCTGCAACAAGGGGAGGTAATTTTAGTCGGCTACATCCAGTAGACGATAGGAAATCTAATAGTCCGAGAGACCAGTCTTCCTCCGAGGAGGATCATACTTGATACTTCAGTTGCTAACGAGCACTCTTCCTACATGTTGACGAGTTCTCTCGTTGCAAAATCTTCCCTATCCTTGCACGAAGGCAGGGAAAGAGCCTGGAAGTTTAAGGAGACTCTGAGCTGAAATTGGGAGGATTCCCGATTTCTAGCTCTTTAAATATATCTCTTCGAACCTTCTGGGAAGTAGTTTTGAGCCCTCATCGTATTCCAAAGACTCTGTCAGCAAACTTTTAAATCTTTTGTAGATAACAACGTAAATACATTGCCTGGACAACGAATCCTTTATCTGAAAGCGTTGATCCAGGAATAAAAGGTTATAGTTCTTTTGCCAAACATCCCATGCTGGCAGGAACCCATTGCCGAGTCTTTCTAGAATTTGATTCCAGATTCCAAGCCCAAAATCTCACTCGTCCTTTTGGTCGATTAGTACCAAGAGAGACATTGATGAGGAGCAGTTCCATCTTGTCAGAACACAGAATCTGAGGCCCAAATAGGATCCCATTGTAACTATAAGATCTCCAAGTCTTGTCGTATAGAGGTATTGTGTAAGATCCCGAAGATCTTAATGCTCTGCTATCTCCAATTCCCTTTATAGAGACAGAGTATAGCCTTTTACTGCGTTCTTTGATAGCAGATATATACAAAGGTAATTCTTCCCTCTGAAAGGGAAGAAAAAACCGCTATGTGGTTCACAGAGGTATCGGAAGAGGACAGTTTCCTCATTCCCTCAAGCACGATCTGCAGTAATTATATATCTTATCCATGACTACTGTCATTTACCTTGAAACATCCTCTCATTCATGTCCACTTCTGGTCAGTCTGCACGCAGACAGACTCAGAGTGGAGAGGTTGTTAAGGTCCATTTAAAATAGATGTTGAAAGAATATTCAGACTGTCTTGGAAAAGACTTCCAAAACCTGCTGTGAGAAGAACGTGACCTCTGAGAATCCAACCTCACTAAGTCTAAAATGAGGCATAACCTATATCCTCTCTTTCTTTGACGCCCTTTGTCTTACATTCTGTAAAGAGTTTATCTTTTAGGGGAAAAAGACTAAATTTTATTCCCCTTCCTATAACATAAAGATGGCGATATTGCTACCTCTCATCTTATATTCTTTCTTCCTGTCCTCGTGCCTGGGCAACGAGAGAATGGAAAAATTCTATCATCGTTATTCTGCAAAACAAATTATTATTATCCTATTCTCCTACTAACTGATCCAGGATCGAGGAGAATCATTCAAGATTCCTATCCTAGGACATCAGGCCGTAATGTACGGTTCAGATACTTGAAAGAGCCTCTCACCCAATACTGAGAGCTCCTACGAGTCTTTTCCAGTATCAAAACATTACAAGGTCTTCCTTGTTATATTGTCATGGGAGTAGGATAATATACCATCCTGTTAATAACAATGAAAGAGGAGAAAGAGGAGCTGCATGGTTCAAGGGACTAGCCGAAACGTGCAACAAAAAAGGGGTTGCCAAGGTCTTTCTAAAACCTGCACCCAGATTAACTTATGAGTCCGATATATTTTCTATCCCTTGTCTCATAAGGTTGAGGAAAGCGAGAGACCTCTAAAGATATCAGTTCTCTTCACCATGTAAAGGTCTATAAAGCAGAAGAACCCACTTATCCTGACACGTACTACGTTCGCCTGTGCGATATCTAGAATAATTGTCAGTAGAGGGTTGATCTGGCAAAAAGAGTTTCTCCCAAAACAACTCCTCTTGCCAGGAAAGAAGTCGCTCACGCCGACCACTATGTTACCTGACATGAGAAGTCTGTTCTTGTTAGAGACTTCCGCAATTTCAGTTAATCCTGACAAGGGCCACGGCCGCCTGCGCGACAACTTGTGTCACTGTCAGGAAAAAAACTGATCTTGTGTCAGTTCTCAAAGAGGAAACTCTTGGAAAGTCTATCTCCAAATACTGAGAAATTGGAGATCCTGATATCCTTGCGCCATGGCTGGCGCTTCGCGGCCTGGCTGACGCCTCGCGCCTCTGGACTGGCGCCTCAGGCCTGGTTTTTGGCGGCCTATCGCCTTGGTTAAAGCTTGGCGCTCGCTCCTGGCCTGACTCCTCGCGCCTAGCTGGCGCACGCGCCTGGTTGGCGCCTATCGCCTGGTTAAAGCCTGGCTGGAGCCTTTATGGCCTATTACTCGCAACCTTGGTCAGGAAATCTCGATATCAAAATAAGAAGAGGTGCTGTAAGAATCCTATAATTCTACAGTACTTCCATAGTTGGATGTTTCTTCTCAATTTTCCTCTAATACGAGTATATCGGAAGGGGAATTATTCTTTCCTCGGTTAATTCTTCCGTATCCCCCCCCCCTTTTTTCCCCCCTTTTTTCCTGAACGAGAAGGACCACTCCAGTGCGAGGGACTGAGTAACTTCCCAGCTCTATGTAGGAAAGCATAATTTGCTCTAAGGTATATCTATTAACTAATTATTTCTAGTTAGAGCCAGGCGTCTGGCTGGCGCTTATGATTCCTTATGGCATGGTTTGAGGAAAAGGAAGCAGTCTACAGGAAGACTGTTCGCTTCTTCTTCGCTAAGAGGATCTATTGGAAGAAGACTTCTCGCAGGTTCTCACCAACCTCTTCTTGCAATAAATGTTAGACATACTTAAACAGTTATTATCGTCGATCGAGGTTCTCACGGACTCGCAAATTCTTGTATTGCTTATATTTAATAACTCGCTCAAACGAGAAATATTTTGGATGGTGCTCTAGGCTTATTGCACCAAGCTGGCGCAATTTGCGCCAGGGTGCGCATTGTGCAGGGTGGCGCAACTTGCGCCAGGGTGGCGCAACCTGCGCCAGGCCGGCGCAACCCGCGCCAGGGTGGCGCATCTGCGCCAGGCTGGCGCCTCCTACTAATTATCTTTATGTTATGTGCCAGAACATCTGTGTCTTTATGGTACCCGACCTCCTTTCATAAGTTAGTCGTTCTTATTATGAAAAACTTTTATATACGTAGTATAATCCATTCAGGGAAACCATTTCCCACTAAAAGAATGTTTCCCATCCGACTCATACAACTTCTGCGCAATATCCGACCTTGATTCTAAATACGGTTGTGTCCTTTTTCGAAAGACTTAACCATACCGTAGTCTTGAAGTGAATCTCTATTACATCTCTCTTCTCACTAAGTATGTATTCTAATAAGCCATGCTTTCGTAAGTATGAGTGCATTAAATAATATCACGTTCTGCTGCATTAGAATCCTTTAATCATGTTACCTACGGTAAACAGCATTGAAAGGTTGTAATATCCTTCTTATTGAAAGATTCCTAACAAAAGGCAGACACTATATTATTTATGATAGCTTCAGTATTCCCTCAATCCGAGGCTAAGACCACGATTGTAGGGAAGAGATACGGTTAGTTATCCCATTCCGCAGGAGAGAGAGCTGTAAATGACCTCTCACGACTGAGAACAAGATGGTACTGCGACTGCGTTGGTTGGTCTTCAAAGCGAAAGCAGTCTGGCCTTCCCTTTCCATAGTTGCCAGTTACTCCATTAAATAAAGGAATCTTATAAATTATTATCGAACTTCAGGAAGTTTTTATATAAGCATAATTAAGCTAACGAGACTTCGACAAGTCTAGAAACTAAATAGGTGTCGTCTAAACAATTCTTTTAAACCTATTCCTTCCTAGGAAAGTCCTAGAAGGGTACTGGTAATTCATGGAAACCTCTTCTAACACGAAGAAAAATGTTCTATCCTACTCTCAATCCACCAATAAAGATATGCTTCTCCGATCACTTCTCGAAGACACGATAGCATCATAAAACTCATACTCTAGCTTAATAGAATCCTCTATAATACTGTTACATTAAGGTAAACCGTATTAATTTAGGAAATTTTGTAAGGATTTCACTTGACCCTTATAGCATAAATTTCGGTATGTGTCTATGCCTTGCCATACCGTAGTCCTAAGGCGATTTGTCCTAAGCATGGTAGGAGCTAGAAGCTTAAAAGTCATACATATATGCTTTATCACTCAACGAGATCCATATAATTCATTCGATTGACAAACAATCTAAATCGTTCTCATCATAATAGATTTATATCTAAAAATGCACCGATGGGGAATCTTATGTTGAAATAACAATTTCATACCCCCATTGGATAGCGCTCTCGTCTAGTTGCGAAAAAAAATGTTCGAACAATGACTTTATCACAAATGTTATCGAATGATCTCTAATATTAGAAGGCGCTAAATCGTCGCCTGATTCCGAAAGGTGGATCGATTAATGTCATTCTAATTTTGAATAATTCTACCAGAAGGCATTATACGAGGATCTTCGCCAATTTCATTCATTTGAAGTTCTTCTATCCATCGAGGAACCGTACGCATAAAAAGTGAGAAACACTGTTTTAGGATGCCTTTCAAATGGCTATCCCTGGCAGTCTGGGACGCTCTACAGAACCTGCCGAGGGGACGCCTGACCGGTGGGGATTCTCTGAAACCTCCTTACGGTTTTCGACATTCCTTCTCCTCTGGGCTTGTGAGCTTGGAAGAGGTCTAGACCTGAGAGCGAGACAGAGCCGATCAGACGCACCCTCCATTGTAATGGGGGAACACTATATTCACTTCTTACGTTCTAAGAGTTCGCATTCGAACTATATCCAAAGTCTACAATTTGCAAATATGATATTGTAGATTCTGCGGAGTAAGAAGGTGATGAGGATGCAACAACTACTAGTACTGTTACTACTATAATTGCTCGTTAACACAAGAGCTAATAAAGCTTCTAAAGGATAGTTACTTTTCTGACTTCCCCAACTAGGAAGAAAGATATACATTTCCTCAATCAAACTCTAACACTTATTTGTATTAATGAATAAATATAAGTAATTCCCTTTCATGAAAGTATACGTAATTCACTTTCGTGAAAGTGGACGAGTGTCTACCGAAAACTTCGGTAGTTACACGTCACTAATCTTCTAAATTTTCGAAGTTAATTTTATCAAAAAAAATTCTAAAAGTTAACAAAAGCGTATGCCGAACCAAAGATCCATTACTTCCCTGTAAAAGTTAGCCCAGACGATCGATGGCGATGAAACACGAAAATCCATCAGGAGGAACTGCAAACGTTGTTTACATTCCAAGCGACAGAAAAAATATGAATTAGAAAACGGGTATGGTTCCTATTCCCGCCACCCAGCGGCGGGGGGGTAGATCACCTGACCTACCTGCCACGTGTGCCGCGAAATTCGAATTTCTGTCGGACGACGGAGTAAAAGCTATGTATATATCTGACAGGTAAGTTGAATGTATAAAAATATTGATCAATTGTTTGTATTTTATAATACAAAAGTACAGTCTATTATTGGATACATTGAAGTAAAGGATAATAATAATAAAAAAAAAAAAGATTCAAGGAAAAGATGTATATTTAGTTTGTATTTTATGACTGTCTCACAGCGCTTAGGCTAAGCGACTGATAATCAGACAACAGAAATGTAAACCCTATGGATGGTAAACCCCAATCATGAATATACATATGTACAGTGGGGCCTCACTTAGTCGCGGATCAGCAATCACGGATTCAGTTAACCATGGGTTTTTCCTTGGACCACTTCTCAGTCTATATCGCTGGTATGAATCGCACCATCGCTTGTCCGTGGTAGGCTAAGCCTCGTCGTGTTCCGATAACCAGCAAATGCATGAACAGATTCACATTATGATATTAACTGACAATAAAGGTAACAAAACCATTCTTACCTTATATATTATTGGCATATCTTCATAATATATAGCCTATTCATGGAATAATTCCACATCATTGACATCAACTTGTAGTTGAGCGGCCAGCAGAAATGTAAACATTGAGTTACACTTCACAGCACCTTTGTCATTCTTAACCCTTAAACGCCGAAGCGGTAAAAAAAAATTGTCTCCTGTGTGCTGGAGGTGTTTCAGAGTGAGCGTGGAAGCGGAAAAAATATTTTTTTCAAAAAATCACAGCGCACTTAGTTTTCAAGATTAAGAGTTCATTTTTGGCTCCTTTTTTTTGTCATTGGCTGAAGTTTAGTATGCAACCATCAGAAATGAAAAAAATTATCATTACCAAATACAGGCAGCCCTTGGTTAACAGCAGGGGTTCCGTTCCTGGCCGATGCTGCTAACCGAAAATCGGCAATAACAGCCCTAAAAACCTGCTTAATGGCGCCGCTAATCAAACATCAGTGCTGCTGTTAACTAGAGATTGGCGCTGCTAACCAGAGATCTGCACCGAAAATCCAGCTAACAGCGTCGCTAGACAAGCGTAATAAAACTGGTTAGCTGTTAACTGATGCCGCTGTTAACCGAAGGTTGCCTGTATAAATAATGAGATATATGATAGCGCAAAAACGAAATTTCATATATAATTGTATTCAAATCGCGCTGTGTGCAAAACGGTTAAAGGTAACAAGTTACTTTTTTTTTCCTTGTAATGTTCACTAAATTGCAATCATTTTGGTACATAACACATTGTAAAACGATAAAAGCAACACAGAGAAAATATTATCACAAAATAATGCATGAATTCGTAACGCGCGGACGTAAACAAATATTTTTTTCAAAAATTCACCATAAATCTAAATATTGTCCTAGAGACTTTCAATTTCTTTCAAAATGAAGACAAATGATTGAATATTACTATACTGTAAGAGTATTAGCTTACAATTGCAGTTTTCGACCATATCTGACGAGTTAAAGTTGACCGAATGTCCAATTTTTTTATATATATATTTTTTATATGCAATTATTTCGAAAATAAGAAAAGCTACAACCTTCAAATATTTTTCGTTTTATTTTACATGAAATTATGCACATTTTCATATATAAAACCCTATGTATGAAATGCCTAATATGAAACGGAGCAAATATTCCGAGAATGGGACGTACGCATTTCAGAGATTTGTGGCGGAGAATCCGCGCACGGAGGGAAGGAAAGATTTTTTTTTAAATTCACCATAAATCTAAATATTTTGCTAGAGACTTCAAATTTATTTCAAAATGAAGATAAATGACTGAATATTACTAGACTGTAAGAGTTTTAGCTTACAATTGCGTTTTTCGACCATTTCGGTAGAGTCAAAGTTGACCGACCGACTGTTTTTTTGGTCTCATTTATCGTGATTTATATGCAAATATTTCAAAAATGAGAAAAGCTACAACCTTCAATTATTTTTTGTTGTATTCTAAATGAAATTGTGCACATTTTCATATATAAAACTTTATGTAACGGCTAATTTAAAATGGTGCAAAATTTACCACAATCGCACGTATGATTTTTTCCGAAGTTACCGCGCGGACGTAAAGAAAATGTTATTTTTTTCATAAATTCACCATAAATTGAAATATTGTGCTAGAGACTTCCAATTTGTTGCAAAATTAAGGTAAATGCTTGAATATAACTAGAATATAAGCGTTTTAGCTTACAATTGCGTTTTTCGACCATTTCGGTAGAGTCAAAGTTGACCGAAGGTTGAAATTTTGGCAATTATCGTTATTTATATGAAAATATCTCAAAACTGATAAAAGCTACAACTATGGGTTGTTTTTAGTTGTATTGTGCATGAAATTGCGCACATTTCCATATATAAAACTTTATATAACGGCTAATTTTAAAATGGTGCAAACATTACCACAATCGCATGTATGATTTTTTTCGGAAGAGTTACCGCGCGGACGTAAGGAAAAAGTTTTTTCATAAATTCACCATAAATCGAAATATTGTGCTAGAGACTTCCAATTAGTTGCAAATTAAGGTAAATGATTGAATGTTACTAAAATATGAGAGTTTAGCTTACATTGCGTTTTTCGACCATTTCGGTAGAGTCAAAGTTGACCGAAGGTTGAAATTTTGGCAATTATCGTTATTTATATGAAAATATCTCAAAACTGATAAAAGCTACAATCATGAGTATTTTATTGTTGTATTCTGCATAAAAATGCACACATTTTCATATATAATACTTCATGTAACGGCTAATTTACAATGGTACAAAAATTATGTCAAAGTGACGAAATAATTTCCGAGATGTGTCACAGATACTTTTTAGTGCGGCAAGAAAGAAATTCGCGCTTGCGCGCCTGCGTAACGATTGTAAACAAAATAACACCTTGATCCGTGAACTCCCAGCATCCCCCAAGGCGCGTGATTCAAAAGTTTTAGGCTGGTAGGCCTATAAGTATTTTTTCCGCGAATTTTTAAAAAAACTTTTGTAAGTCGACGTAAAAATACAGCCAGTCGGCACACGAGACAAAAAATTTGACGTAAAATATGTTCCAGTCGGCGTAAGAGGGTTAAGGTTTTAGTAATTAAATAGATTTAAGTAAAATATATATAATATATAATATATATATATATATATATATATATATATATATATATATCTATATATACTACATATATACCATATATAATACATATATATATATATATATATATATATATATTATAATACTATATATATATATATATATATATATATATATATATATTATATATATTATATATATGATATATATATTATACCCCCACTATTATATATATATATATATATATATATCTATATATATATATATATATATATATATATATATATATATATACTATATACATATATAATATATATGAAGTATAAATATACATATTTTAAACATTCTGGTACCCACACACACATATATGGAAATTCCTAAGAGGGCCAATCCTACTTCGTGGACTTTCACCTATCACGGTGGGTTCTGGTCCCCATTAACCTGTACTGCAGGAGACTAAGCATCGGGAAGAGGCGAAAAACCTTCCCATGAAGAGTCGAAACCCTCCGATTCTCTCTCTTGCTATAAAACAACTTTCACTCTCTTTAGGCCATGCCCGGCATTCCGTGCAAGGATTCGTTATAGTACAAAACTTAGAACGGCACCTGCTACATGTGATGTGGGGATAGGTCGCCGCCGAAGCCAAAAAACGAGAACACGGAAAACCTGGAATTCCGGGGCACACACATTGACGAGGCCAAGGAGCAGAAGCCATAATATCAGCCATACACACACTAAACACAAACAAAACAGGTAATGAACCGGGTAAAGGCCGAGAGAGGTCAACCAAGACTCTCGCCCAGGCGGTTAAAGAAAAGACTGACGCAGTGGCCGTAGGTGTGTGGTCCTTGATCACTCTCCACCCGATCTACATGCATTGCCAGATATCCCAAGATTCCTTGCTTTCATCTGCTTTTTAACCAGATCCAGCTAGGCGCTAGAAATTATCCTATTGTTAAGACCAAAGGTTTGTTTGCGTATGAACAAACAACATTTATAGTTATTGTCGTGGTTATTATAAAAAAGAAAAGTTTGCCAACTTCTGTGGAAACAAATGGTGCTTTGTTGACTTTGTTGTCAGGAAACCCAAAGAATGTGGCAGGCTTAGCCTAGTCCCTAAAGTTTGCACTTTTTCAATATAGAAACAACATAACAATAATAAAATTTTCTCAAATGAGTACAACATTTGTATTGTCTGTTCTTGGGAAATCCAAAGCTTAGACTTAGCCTAGTGCCAAACTCTTGCACATTTCTAAAACTAACCTATACCACATGTAATGTTCAGTCCCAAAATTTTAGGCTTTAAAATTGGTCTTTAAATATCAAACCTTACAAGAATATACACATTAAACAATATTCGAAGGTTTTTCTGATAAAAAGTACAATAAAAATGCATTTAACATAGTTTTCAATAGACATCCAAAGCAATCAAAATAAGCTTTTCTTAGGATTTTTGATGATTTTCGACAACTTTTCGGCTTACGCAGATTTTCAGCTTACAGCACATCTTAAAAACAGAACCCTGTTGTAAATAGGGGACTGCCTGTACACATAAATAAAGAAGAGAATCAAACCCCTGAACACTGGTTACATATTCACAGGCAGCTATAATCATCACCCATTCAACTAAATCATCACTCATATCTAACTTGCTAACAGTTAAGTAAAACCTTGAGCTTGTAGTTGCATTCTTCGTTTTTCATTTGAAAACCCTTCATGTTGTAGCAGCATGTTTAGGCACCTCTTTCATTCAATGGCTTTTCTCAGGCAACTATTTTCACCATTTATCTAAACCAATTACTGTTTATTCAAAAAGTCAGTAATTAAAATGTAAAGTAACAGCAAATACTCTAGATTAAAATATACTATTCTGAGACTAATACTGTTTGATCTTTTCTAAAAAGGGTAGCTAACCATCACATTATAATAGTATTACTGAGATTTGTACTAACCTTTATGTTGCAATACTATGAAGTTTATAATTGCATCAACAGTTTCATGAACATCATAATCTTGAGCCTCGAGGTGAAGGCGAATTAAGCTTAAATCCTCACAGCCTGTCTGTTCCATAACCAACTGCTCAGCTTTCGATAATCCTTCATAGACAGGCTCTGAGTAATCATAGTCTTTTGCTGACCAAGAATAATCGCTGCTTGAAAACCCTTTGTTATAATTATCTGACAGGCTGCCAGGAGAATCTTTTGTAGTTGTGCTTTCAGCTTGTGATGCATCTTTAGTGGTACTCTCTGATGATTCTTGTACCTAGTAAATATATTGAGAAATTTTATATGAGAGGAAACAGTCTTTCACAGATACTATATTCATAATCTTTAATTTGACATGCTGAGTCAATGCCATTTTTTCCTATTTTTCACTTAGCATACGCAAAACTAAACAGCATAATTTACAAAATGATTGCCTTAGTTTTAGCAAAAGTATACATGGTACAAAGTACATGTGGTACAGGTACTCCTCATTTAACGATGGGGTTCCGTTCCAGCGACCACATTGTTAACCGTATTCATTGTCAAACGCATTATTCTCTTTATTTCAACTAATAGCATTCATTTTCAGTCATATATTATACACAGAACTAGTTTCCAACATAGCCTACTACTTGGCAAAGTTATGACAAGGCTTTTTATCATTTTATTACTCATATATTTTAACTTCATCATTTTATAACTTCATATAATGTATAATTTTCTTTAAAATAGTGTACTTTATTTAACACTTTTAGTCTACATTCCTGAGATAGCCTACTAGTATAAGTCAATACAATACTACTAGTATAAGTCAATACAATACTAAGTCAATACAGTACTAAACTTTTCCCAGAATCTTCACATTATTTAGCTCATGGGTGACATATCGAATATGTATGTAAATACACAGTTGTATAAAAAATTCTCAAACTGTATTACATATACGTAAGTCTTTCAAACATACTAAGAGTAAGGAATTCGTGCATGCCAAATGTCTCATTGTTTTGATTAAATGGATGACTTGGCAGAGACTTCTGAAGCGGAATATTTTTAAAAAATATATTTATTTTCAAATTAATATAAAATACATATTTGACTTCACACATTTTCTTTTCATTACTAAGAATTATTCTCACTAAAACAAAGATGATATGGCATAATTTTTGCTGTCTTGAAGTTAAAAACAAACATGGCACCACCCCGTTCTGCCACACAACGAACTAATGGCGGGTGAATCAAGCCAAGTAGTGGTGTTCCCAGACCATGCAAGGCGACTTTAAGAGGTTCAATTGTATAGCTTTCTTTACAAAGTATATTAAAGCCTTATTTATTGTTTTAGCCATAGATTTCAAGATTTTCAAAACCTAGGCTAGGCTAGATTACTGGCACTGAATAGCCTTTCTCTTGGCCACCATTGGCAATGTTTTTATTTTCATTTTAAAGTTTTTTTTCTCTCTCTTCATGTTGTCGTCATAACTCCATGTTGTTGTAAAATGAGTACGTCGTTAAATGAGGAGTACCTGTACTGTACTTTGACCAACATAAACCAACTTCTAGAAGAACAAATTTGGTGATGATTCAACTCAATGGAAGATACTATAAATTCTGACCACTGAAGGCTAACTTGGTATAAAGTCCTACTAAAGTTAATGATCAGAGCTGCTTTCATTCTTTTTATTGTATAGCCCTTCCTTGTAAAAGATTGTGGACCACTTGGATATTGTCTTGAGTACTTCATTATAGTTCACAAGACCATAGTCATTTCATGACTAAAAATCTCACCTAATTTACCATGTTTCACAATGAAAGTGTACAATTAAAAGGCACAAAAGGTAGTATAAAGAGTAACAGGCAGACAGCAATGAGATGGGATCAAAGAAACATCACAAAGAACCAGTCTCAGTCTAAAGGACACTAAACACAGATGGTGGAGAAAACAACACCTAGATGGCAGAGAAGTACTTTTATCAACCACAAACAGTTGAACATTAACTACAATGCTTGAGTAGTGTGCCATGAATAACTAAAAGGACATAAATGGCCCGATAAAGGAGACTGTGGTGTCTCACCCTTCATAAGGCAAAACTACAGAAAGCTTGAAGTTCTGCACATGTCCAACTATAGTCATGCATAGTAAGACAAGAGCAAATATATGAGTAGATGTATAGAAATCTGGATGTTCTGACTTTATTGTTTGTTTGTATTTTGTTGGTATGGAGTTTTTACATTGCATGGAACCAGTGGTTATTCAGCAACAGGACCAACGGCTTTACGTGACTTCCGAACCACGTCGAGAGTGAACTTCTATTACCAGAAATACACATCTCTCACTCCTCAATGGAATGGCCGAGAATAGAACCTGCGACCACCGAGGTGGGACGAAAACTAAAAGACCAGCAATTAAGGCTGGAAAGGAAAAAAAATAGTTATGTCTGATTTAAAAAGCCAATTATGGAAAACGGTATGGAGCAAAGAGAATGTTTAAATATATTTAAAGATATCTGAAAGATTTTATTGTTGTAAATTTATGGATTCAACAGCTGTGACTAATGACATACTCTATAACCAGAAAATAAAGTAGCCTTTATTACATTGTTGCTGGTAACCTAAACTTGATAGGAGTTAAAAGTAGAAAATGCACAGAACAGAAGAGTGAAGACAACTAAATTTATAAATCTGATCCCAATAAAATCAGCACAAATTTTACCAGTTCTATTTGTGTCATAATCAAAAGAATCTACAGTTTTAAAATACTTTTACTACACCATAACAGTGATTAGCTGCCATTATTTCTTGTTTCAATTTAACAAAACTATCCGAAATTACTTACATGTGTACCTTATTTGAATCATTTATTAAATAAGATTGGACAGCAGTCCCTATATCCAATGTAAAAATGTGGAAGGAGTACATGACAACTCAAAGCCTGCAAAGACCCACATCTGATAAAAAATTTGGTTTCTACACCTTGGGGTGAACTGTGACAACTAAAATGCCTAAAATCAATAGTAAATTTTTAACAAGCAGAAACAAATGTATTAAATTTTTAACAAGCAGAAACAAATGTATAAAACTGGTTCTATAGCATACAAAGGCTTTTCAAACCAGTTTTCATACATAAAATGTACTTGGTTAATTGCATTACGACTGTGTGATATATACTTACTGCTAATTTGATGCTCACAGGACTTGTAGTGCAGTCACCAAATCTTCGCACACTGTTATAATGATCACCATTGTGGTAGGAAATGTGAAGTTCACGTAAGTTCTTTTTCCCTTCTAGACCACATATCTTTTGATAACAAGAAAAAACAATTGGATTAGCAATGACATTAGGTGGGAAGCATCCAATTACAGAACATTACATAAACATGCAATACATTTTTCATACATAAAACTTGACTTTCACACAGTTGTTAGAAAAGGAGTGGAGTAAAATTCAGTTACTTTCCTATACATATGAAATATCTTTTATTTAACCCTTAAACGCTGAAGTGGTATTTTAAAAATTGTCTCCCGTGTGCCGGCGGCGTTCGCGAGTAAGCGCCGAAGCGGAATTTTTTTTTTTAAATCACAGCACGCTTAGTTTTTAAGATTAAGAGTTCATTTAGGGCTCCTTTTTTTGTCATTGCCTGAAGTTTAGTATGCAACCATCAGAAATGAAAAATTATCATTATCATATATAAATATTGGGATATATGACAGCGCAAAAAAAAAATTTCATATATAATTGTATACAAATCGCGCTGTGAGCAAAACTGTTAAAACTACCGAGTTAATTTTTTGTCGTTGTATAGTACACTAAATTGCAATAATTTTGGTATATAACACATTATAAAACAATCAAGGCAACACAGAGAAAATATTATCACAAAATGATGCATGAATTCGTAACGCGCGGACGAAAAAAAAAAGCAGTTTTCAAAAATTCACCATAAATCGAAATATTGTGCTAGAGACTTCCCGTTTGTTGCAAAAGGAAGGTAATTGATTGAATATTACTAGACTGTAAGTGTTGTAGCTTACAACTGCAGTTTTCGACCATTTTGGTCAAGTTAAAGTTGACCGAAGGACGAATTTTTTCTATTTATCGTTATTTATATGAAAATATTCCAAAACTGATAAAAGCTAAAACCATGGGTTGTTTTTAGTTGCATTCTACATGAAATTGCACACATTTTCATATATAAAACTTTATGTAAAAGCTAGTTTAAAATGGTGCAAACATTACGACAATTGGACAAAAAAATTTATGATTTTTTCGGAAGAGTTACCGTGCAGATGTAAGGAATAAGTTTATTTCATAAATTCACCATAAATCGAAATATTGTGCTAGAGACTTCCAATTAGTTGCAAAATAAAGGTAAATGATTGAATATTACTAGAATGTAATAGTTTTAGCTTACAATTGCGTTTTTTGACCATTTCGGTAGTCAAATTTGACCGCAGGTTGAAATTTTGGCACTTATCGTTATTGATATGAAAATATTTCAAAACTGATAAAAGCTACTACAACCATGGGTTGTTTTTAGTTGTATTCTACATGAAATTGCGCACATTTCCATATATAAAACTTTATGTAGCGCCTATTACATAGTGGGACCTTTGTAGTGAAGGACAATAACGATGGCTAACAAAGGATTCCCATTAACTGCCCCTGGCCAGGGCTCAGAAAAAATTGTTACCTAGAACCAAAATAATAAAATATCTAACACCACCCTAACAAAGGAATGAAGGGTACTCTAGGTCCTTCACACCTGCAGGCTTCCCATAGGTGAAAATTTTTTTAGAAAGGGTTGCTTCCCACACTTCGTTTCCCCACACCACACCAGCCGCAAGAAATGGACCCAAGGTAATGCAGTCTTCATACACCGTTTCAATGTCACGGAGATAACGCGATGCAAATAAAGGTTTGCATTTCCAAAATGTAGAATTGATAATAGAAGTAAGAGATAAATTTCTCAAAGCCAGAAAAGTGGCTACTGCACTAATCTAAGGAGTTAAAGCCTTGCAGACTGGGAGAACGTCCTCCTCAACTGAAGAATGTGCTTCTCGGATGACGTCTCTTAAGAAGAAAGCTAGAGCACTCTTAGATAAAGGTCTAGAGGGGTTTTTTTTCCAGAACACCAAAGACTGCCAAAATCTCTACAGATGTCTTTAGTTCTGTGAAGGTAGTACTTTAAGGACCTCACCAGGTACAGAGTTCTTTCCTCATCGTCACTAACCATGACTTCTGTCAAACTAGGAATCGAAAAAGAGCGAGGCCAGGGATTTAAGGGAGACTTGTTCTTGGCTAGAAATCCCAAGGAATATGAACAAATAGCATTCCCTTTCAAAAAGCCTATTTCCTTATCAAGTGCATGAATCTCGCTAATCCTTTTAGCAGTCGCTAAGGACACAAGGAAGAGAGTTTTTCTAGTTAAGTCCCTCAGACTAAGTTAATGCGTAGGTTCAAAACGAGAACCAGACAACCCCTTTAACACAATATCCACATTCCAAGGCACTATAGGAGAATCTTTACAATAAGAAGTGTCTATGACAGAACACTGATGCTAACATGGCCCTATAGCCCTTGATAGTAGAAGACAGGTTTCTTACTGACCTTAAATGAAGCAAGAAATCAGCTATTTGCATCACAGTGGTTTTAGAAGAAGAGATATTGGAATTCTTACACCACTCTCTGAAGGTTCTCAACTTATTCTGATACACGTTGCTAGAAGATGATCTCCTACACATGGAGATAGCCTCTGAAGCTCCCTTAGAAAACCCTTTCTTTTTAAGGAGTTTCTGGACAGTTTGAATCATGTCAGGGCCAGAGAAGACAGGTTTTGGTAGAATCTGTGGAAGTGTGGTTGTCCGAGTAGCTGCTTCTTTTGAGGAAGCAGCCTCGGGAAGTCCACCAATAGATCTACTAGATCGGGAACCATTCCTTCGATGGCCAGAAGGGGGCCACCAAGATCAGAGATATGTTGCTATGTACAAGGAACTTTTTCAGCACTTTCCTTACCAGGCTGAACGGAGGGAAAGCATACAGTTCCTTGTCCGACCAGTCCAGAAGAAAAACATCCACTGCCCACGCCTGTGGGTCTGGAACTGCCCAAATGAGGAGCTCTCGTCACTTCGTAAAGATAGAAAGACCGAGTCCCTCCTTATTTCTTGACGTACGAGAGCAGTCGTGTTGTTCGTGTAGACCACTATCATCTTGTTCTCTACTTGATGCAAAGGGCTGAAGGCCAAGGTGTATTGCCTTTAGCTCCTTCACACTGATATGCAGATATCTGTGCTCTAGGGACCATACTCCTGAGACTTGCCTTTAAACAGTCTCCTCTCTGAATCCACCAAAGGAGGTCCTCTTCTATTTCCTGTGTTATAGGAAAAAATGTGAGTCTGGAAACCCTTCCCGTTCCAGCCCGCTTTCAGATAGAATTGCAGGGGTCTGAGATGTAGCTTGCCGAGCAACACAAACTGCTCCTTCGATGAAAGGAACCTTGGCAGACTCATCCTAATGTTGGCCGAGCACTCGTTTAAGGCCAGAACTTTTATCTTTGTCATGCAAGAATCTACTCTTTTCCAGGTCGGAAAAACTCCAAAACTCTGAGTCATATGATCATTCCCAAATACTTAATCTCGTGAGTGAGAATCAACTAAGATATCTGGGAGTTTACGAGTATTCCTAACTCCTGTACTAAAGAGTGTCTTTTTGAGGTCCCCCACAAACTGACTCTCTGAAAAGAGCCATCATCAGTCTGAAGCAAAGGGAGGGAAATTGAAAAATCTTCCTGTTGAACACAACCCCCGAGATACTTTCCTTGACTTGGGGTGTATGGGAACATGGAAGTATATGTCCTAAAGATCTATGGACATCATCCAATCTCCCAGGTGAATGGACGACAGGACTGTTTGGTTTGTTTCCATCTTTAACTTTGTTTTTACGACGAAGACATTCAGGGCGCTGACTTCCATGACAGGCCTCCAGCCCCCCAATGACTAGGGGACTACAAAGAGACGAATGTAGAACCCCGGAGAGTAAAAATCTTGAACAACTTCTACTGCTCGCTTTCTTACAAGAGAAGTTACTTCGTCCTCTCGAGCCAAAAACCTCTCTGATCTTCTTGAATAAGCCATTAAGATGACTGGCGTGCTGACTAAGGGAGGCTTCCTGAGGAAGGGGATAACATAGCCTTCCTTCAGAACCTTGACAATCCAAGGTTCTGCCCCTTTTCTCTGCCAAACTTACAAAAACTTTAAAAGTCTGGCTCCTACAATCGCACGGAGAAAGGCGTCCTCACTTGCTAGAGGAGCCCCTTGGAGAAGTTTTCTTGACAGACTTAGAAATGAACCTCATATTTCCTCTTGATCTTGTGTAGGATCTCTGTCTGGCCTCTTGAGGAAAGAGGTTGCCTCGAAACTGTCGCTGGAGGATCTCACGGTCTTTGGGAAGACTGGGTGAGGAGATCCTGCGTACATTTCTTCTCTAGATCCGAAGCAATTCCTAACACTGTGGCTTAGGGAACGAGTGTCTCCTATCTAAGGGGGAGCATAACAGAGCTGATCTCTGTGAGGAAGTAATGCCCTTTTTGAGCGTTCCCAATGAGTAGAGAGAGGCCAAGTCATGGGAACTTTCCCTAATCCCCTTCTTGATACATGGGAGAACTTGCATCCAATCTGCCAGGAGGCTCTCCGAAAGCAAAGGGCAAGACCTAATCTTGCGGGCCACAGCACCAACAGACCAGTCGAGAAAGTTGAAAACTTTAAATACTTTGAGAATACCTTTCAGAAGATGTGCCAACTCTGAGGCAGAAAAAAAAATCTTCGCCGAAGAAAAAGCCGAGCATCTGGCTGCGTCTACCATACCAAAAAAATCTCCCTGTGAAGAGGTGCAAACACCCAAGGAAAGAGCCTCTTTCATAACATGACAAGTATCTCCACCTGGATATTCGAGAAGGTGGAAAACAAAGAGGTCTTGCCTTGTTCCCTCTTTTCAATAAGCCAAGCGTCTATCTCTTAAAAGCCTTCTTAGCTGAGGAAGACAAAACCATCTTTGGCATCTTCCAGGGTTTAGAGTAAGGCATGCTATCCATAACCACAGTGGTTTCAGCAGACGATGGAGAAGTCAGCTTGAAAAAAAAAAAAAAAAAAAAAAAAAAAAAAGATATGTGGTGAGCAAGAACTTTATTAGAGCCACATATGCTGAAAAGGGAACGTCTTGATCCTCTGCAGCTTCATCTTCAGACGAAATAGGAGAAAGATCCACATCTGTAGGAGTCTGAGGTGTGGCTGCATCAACTTGTGTCCGTGTCGAAACAACCTCTATCGGAGAATGTGGTGCTGGAGCATCTCGAGGCATCCAAGGAGACAATACCAAGGGAGCTTCAGCTACTACTGGCGCTAGCTGAACTGTTGTGGGTGCTTGCTGGACTGTCATGGGCTCTAATGGAGTTGCAGGAGCTTGAAATGAAGAAAGTGGCTTATTCGATAAAAGCAGAATACTGTCGAGCTCGACTGAATGGGATCTACTGTCTCAACAGCAGCAGCAATAGTGGGAGCCGAGGAAGTTGATGGAAGCTCCTGCGCTACAGGGAGCTCGAGTGCCAACGGGCGCTTGACTACGTCCAGATATGGGCTGTCCCAATGACTGCAAGAGGGTTTGGATCTCTAAGCTTCTTAGTAGGCACCACTGAAGCTGCAAGGGGTTGTGAATACTAATCATTTTCAACTTCTCATGGTAGGGAAAATTAAAAAAAAAAAATTTTTATGCCACATGCATTTGCATACATTTCTCTTTCAATTGGTGTGTTTTTTTCTTAAATTGGCCGACCTCAAAGTTTCCCCAGCCTGGGGTGCCGCATATTGATTTTGTACCCCAACTCTTAAGGGTTAAGGTAAAGGAAAATAAAATAAGATAATCTTTTCAATATGGAACTGTTTTTTTGGCATACCATTTAGCCTGGTCTTTAAGTCTTTACACCCAATCACTTGAAAGTGAGCATTTGCTGCTTAGGTTCAACAACTGAGAATAATGTAATTATAAAGAGATGTCTTGTTTTCAGTAAGTCAAGTCTTGCTAGTTTGTAACAGGGTTTTGCTGGAGTATTTACTGCCACAAAATTCAATGCAAAATCCACACTGCTACAATGCTGTATTCTATACTGATCTGATATAAAACCAGTATCATCACTCACCTGGTGTTTTGAGTGCAAATTTTTCATGTGCCATAATGAAGTGGGAATTGCCAGCATGGTGAATAAATTTTGCAAGCCTGAATCAATCCTCACCTATCAAAGAATTTCATCCACCTTACGTGGGGCCTTTAGCAGAACCAGTCCTCTTTTGGGGAGGGGTTGCCTCTCTTAAAAGTGGGCAAACACTTGTCAGTAGGGATTACAACCACTTCCACAATCAATTCCAATAGTACATGGAACCTTCCATTACTGTCACTACGGAGAGCTTAAAACACTATCACTGGAGTCCAACTTGGCACGAGTATGGTCTGAACAATGAGTCCACCAGAAAGTACCAAAATGTGAGTAGAAAATGTTCATTAGTTGAATAAAAGAAAAGAAATAGGAACTTATAAAAAAAATATTCGAAAATGAATACAACTAGATGCCACAGGGACACATAAAAGAACCTTGAGTAATGATTACAGTATACTGCATTAGAGCCACTCACACCACTAACCCTACATGCTGGTAAAGCTGCTGTCTTTAATAAGATTAGGGTTAACCTGTTAACACTCCATACCATAAAGGATCATTTTTTTACCCACTATCTATGCAATATAAGCTTGTTAATAGAAATGTGTGGATAATTCTGAATGTTGTTACCCAACAACAGGTTCAGACATCAGTAAAATTCAGGTTTCAAATTGGTATGAATACAATTAACGGTAATGCACATTTAATTTTTAACTTCAACATATACATATCATCACTCTCATTATATCAGAATGGGTGAAGAAAATCCAGTTATATGTATATATGTCTTGGTGAAGAAAATCCAGTTATATGTATATATGTCTGTTGAAGGAAACTTTTCCCAACTTGATCAGTTGGAGGCCTCAGCCTTGATTTGATTACGACTTGACTTATCTAGTTAATGGAAGCTTTCTTTATTAGAGATGTTATATGTATATACATATGACTGTGGATTTCCTTCATATATCCACATTTACTTCTGTCATAACTACTCACACTGATATTACTGAACGAAACATGCATCTTTTGATCCTTTAAACTGTACAGGAAGAGTAAAGGTTACTATGACCATTGTGCATTTTGTGATGAGCAATGAAAAGTACTTGAAATGGTAGGAAATCTTGCAGTATTCCTTCAGCCTCAGATGCATTGCTTTTGGTCTTTTGTATTTGCTTATGTGCTCTCTTTCTAATTAACTGCCTCTATTTTCTCCATATATGAACAAATATTTTTGATCACCCTTATCAGACTTAGAAATTTAATTCATATGGTCTTACTAAACTTCAATAATAAAAACTTATTTGGTATCTATGAGGTCAATGACCTCAGGTTGCTCCATACACAATTTTATTCCCTAATGCTCTTTAAATTGGTGCAGTACTTTTACACCTGCAAAAAATTTTAAAAAACCATAAGTAACCAACCTGCCAAAGAGGAGCATTAAGTTGGTGAATAACAACAATAACTTGATGAAGTCGCGCAAATGCCACAATACAATCATTGCCGCCGTAGGTACCAAGCTCTGCCAAGTTACTCACTGTAAAAACAAATTTGAAAAGTCAATAAAACTGAAAGGCCTGCGGCAATTTCATATGAGCTTACAAAAGTAGAGAGAGAGAGAGAGAGAGAGAGAGAGAGAGAGAGAGAGAGAGAGAGAGAGAGAGAGAGAGAGAGAGAGAATTATTATCTTTATTAAATGACGCCATTTAATCTTATTCAACTTACTAATACAGTATAATTCAATACTAACATCTGAAAATTAGTAAATCATTTTTGTATCATAATTAGTAAATCATTTTTGTATCATAAAAATGTACTCAGTCATGAAAATAACATAAAAATACACTTATTAGTGAATATTCATTGTTGGAGAAACCCGCGAATAGGCGAATTTCCCGCAAATAATGGGTAGATAAGGTTCAAAGAGAAATCCGCGAATAGGCAAGTCCGGGAATTTTGAGTGCAAATACAGGGGGGGTTGACTGTAGTTTAAGCCCAGTATCCATCCTGACAAGGATTCTGCAATTACTATAAATACAAACACAGATGCATATTTCAAAATATCAAAATAAGTCACCTCTTTAACTTAATTATCAGTAAATTCCAATGTGTCCCTGGCTAAGCACAAAACATTGCTGGACAAAATGGCATAAAAACTACATTTTGAAGGGATTGGTCATTCAAAACTTGAAAGGATAGGAAAATGAAACAAGAAACTGCAAATTTAACTGCTAAAAACAGAAGTGAGCCTGAACTCCCCAACAAGATGGTATTTCACCCTCATACAATCAGTAGCAACAAGATCAGGTTTTACTTACCGTATATACTTGTGTAACACGCGACCTCGCATATCATGCGACCCCCAAGTTTTCACCCTAAAACAATGATTTGATCATGTATCTCATGTACCAAGAGTTCAATTTTTGAGACCAAGTCACATTAGACTAATCTCTTTTCCTCCATCTCTTTATCTATCCCATCTTCTAGTTAAGTTAAAAAGAGTAAAAGAGAAAGCTAAAAGTATCATCAGTAATGTTATACTTGTTGTGTAAACGCATACAGCCAGAAACAGCTGATTTGCTATGAACAACCGAATCCAATAACTACAGCGGCTTGCTTGCATTTCAACCATCGTACGATAGTAAAAAATTACAGTAGTTGTTAAAAATGACGTTAAAAAGAATAGGACGGATACATTTTTACATTACTATATCCTTATTCTCTATAGAGAAAAGATCAGCAAGGGCATATACTGTTAAATTTAAGCTGCTAGTTGTAGCTGAAGCTGAGGAAAGAATGTTCATCTGCTAACGACTATTATCGTGCATCAGCAACATGGAAACTTCAGTATAGCACCATCAAACTCGACCGTAAACAAAATTGAGAGAAATGTGTTTTAATCAAAACTATTTGGCATGAAAGAACACATTTTACTGTGTTCACTCCGATAAAAGATAAATACGTAAAGCTCGTAGTACAGGCGGCCCTCGGTTAGCGGCAGGGGTTCCGTTCCTGGCCACCGACGCCAAGCGATTTTCGACGCTGAGCGATTTTAAAGCCTACGGCCGCCGCACACCTTCTTTCGAAACTCTAGACCAGTCAAAGGCGCCGTAATCCCACAACGGCGCAATAAGTAAAATTATATTTATGCAGTATAGTACTATAGAATTTACTGCACAGTACATGTGGGTATCTAGAGTATGTAAAGATATAATAAAGTTTATACAGTGTACAGGTAGCTGTAGTGTTCAGGTTACGATCATTAGTCTTACGATAGTTCGATTTTATGAGAGATCAAATTACAATGGCCTAACTTTATCCATCTTCTAGTTACATAAGTTCAATAACAGCAAAAGAGAATGATGAAAGTATGGTTTTAACGTTATACTCGTTGCGTGAACGTGTACAACCATGAACAACCGAATGAGAAAACGATTTTTTTTTTTTCTAAGTACAACCGAACTGGATAACATCTGTTTGGCTTGTATTTCGATCATCGTACTACAGTGCAACATTACCGTATTTGTTATAAATGGCGTTATGTATAGAATAGAACTGAGATATCTTAATGTAATAACTTTATTCGCTATACATCAGAGATCAATATAGATTAAAGATCAATCGGGAAATATACCGTTAAATTTAAACCTAATTATGACTGAAGCTGAGAAAACTGTTCAAACTGCTAATGACTATTATCGTACATCGGCAACAAGGATAAAACTGCAGTAAACGTCTGCCATCACACACACAACCATAGATAAAATTGGGACAAAATCATTTTAATCAAAACTACTGTGCTTGAAAGAACACATTTTACTGTTGGTTTCACGCCGATATAAGATAAATAACGTAAAGTTCGTATTACGATGATATATAGGATTACGTATTGCGAACGGAATCACGTAATTTTTTATGCAATAAACATGCCGCCAACGTAATCTGTTAACGAAAAAAATAGTAGTTCACATTCACAACGAGACATATTCAAAAAATATTTCCACCTAAAAACACGCTGTATAAGGAAAAATAACTTTGTCTCATATAAGTCAAGTATCTAGATATTCGTTTATGCTAACTAGAAGCAAGAGCATTCGCTCAGAATTGCGTTATGGTGAAACAGACTCGTATTCATCACTGAATTCAAACCACAACATTGGCCGCTCCGCGGAATACGGGCTTAAGTTTGCCGTAGTATTTTAAAATACAATAATATGAGAATACATACAATATTCTTGGATACAGTGAAATAATGTATAACTTTTTAAAGGATTTATGGAAAAGATGCATAATTAATAAAATACAATGCATTTTTCGGAACTGGCGGACAAGAACGAACATGAAAAACCATCACCTGACAACGTGGAGCGTAGTTACAAAGGCTGCCTTAATTTGTATCTTATTTCTGTACAAAAATGAAAATACCTTTACGCAATATATTTTCATACACATTTTAAACATAAAAGCAAAAACATTTATAAAATCGACACATCGATCGCTAATTTGCACTTTTTTTGCCGCCGTCTGCCGCTCTTCCAAAAATATAGTTAAAAAAAAAAAAAGTGTGCAAATTTAGCGATCGATGTGTCGATTTTTCAAATGTTTATGCTTTTATGTTTAAAATGTGTATGAAAATATATTGCGTAAAGGTATTTTCATTTTTGTACAGAAATAAGATACAAATTAAGGCAGCCTTTGTAACTACGCTCCACGTTGTCAGGTGATGGTTTTTCATGTTCGTTCTTGTCCGCCAGTTCCGAAAAATGCATTGTATTTTATTAATTATGCATCTTTTCCATAAATCCTTTAAAAAGTTATACATTATTTCACTGTATCCAAGAATATTGTATGTATTCTCATATTATTGTATTTTAAAATACTACGGCAAACTTAAGTTCGTTCTTGTATGCCGTGGCGGCATACAAGAACGAACTTGAAAAACACATCGTAGTCGATAACTTAAAGGGGAGTTTCAAAAGCTGCCTTTTTTATCATATTTCTGCACAGAAATAAAAATACCCTATTCGTAATACATTTTCATACATATTTTAAACATAAAAGCATAAACATTTATAAAACCGACACATCGATCGATAATTTGCACTTTTTTTAAATCGATATTTTCGGAAGAGCGGCAGGCGGCGGCTTACAAGAAAGAACATGAAAAAACATCGTATTTGGTATCGTGAAGGGCAGTTTCAAAAGCTGCCTTTGTATCATATTTCTGTACAGAAATAAAAATGCCTTTCACGTAATACATTTTCACACACATTTTAAACAAAAGCATGAACAATTATGAATCGACACATCTATAGCTAAATTTGCACTTATGTAACTCGATATTTTCGGCATAGAACAGCGTCAGAGGCATATATTTTACCCTAATACCTACGTAATAACACTCCATAAAATTTGTTAATATAATTTGCATAACCTTTATGGTCTGAACGGCATTTCTACATATGTATGAACTCGTTAGACAACGGCGCTAGCGGCGCTGTTAACTGAAATTTGTGCCGTAAAGATACCTTTAAAATGCCTTATTTTTTTAATGAATATTTTTGACGACCGCCGTAAAACCGATTCACCGTTGAGTGATTGCGCCGTTAACCGCGGGCCGCCTGTATTCTGATGAAATCAAGTGAAAATATCAAACGCAATCTGTTGATTTTTTTACGCAATAAACATGCCCTCAGTGCCATCTACTTACCAAAAAAATAACCAAATTTCATTCACATCGATAAGAATTCAAGTGATGTATTGACTTGAAAACACTTTGTATAACATAAAATAACCTTGTCCAATATCAAGAAAATATCTTGAGATTCATTTACGCTAACTAGAAACAAAAAAATCGCTCTGATTTGACTTCTATACAGCAAAATAAACTTACCTCGCAATTGATTTCCAAACCAAAAATTGATTGCTATTTTTGTATTTTATATTACAACAACAGTAATATGAAAATACATACAATATTATTGGATGCATATTCGTTATATTTGTATTTTATCAAAATGACAAATTTTCTAAGACAATATGATATTGTTATAATACAATAAAGTTTCATACATACTTACCTGGCAGATATATACTTAGCTAAGACTCCGTCGTCCCCGACAGAAATTCAAATTTCGCGCCACTCGCTACCGGTAGGTCAGGTGATCTACCTGCCTGCCCTGGGCGGCAGGACTAGGAACCATTCCCGTTTTCTATCATATTTTCTCTCTTCCACCTGTCTCCTGCGGGGAGGCTGGGTGGGCCATTAATCGTATATATCTGCCAGGTAAGTATGTATGAAACTTTATTGTATTAAAACAATATCATTTTCATACAATGAACTTACCTGTCAGATATATACTTAGCTGATTGGCACCCTTTGGTGGAGGGTAAGAGACAGCTAATATGGAATAGACAGGTAAACAACATATGTTGTAGGTATAAAAGAAAAACCTTGGTTCCTACCTGATAGGTGGTAGACTTCGTGGCTGTAGCCCGGTAGTCTGCATCACCTCAAGACTTTAGCGAGATATTAGATCTATGGCTAGAGTTCTTGTGGGTCTGTCGATGGGTATATGAACCGCTTACTCGGCAGAGCCTGAAAGGACTTTGTCAATGGGTACTGGACCACTTCTATGACAACACACCTTATGAAGGAGCATAACCAATCCCGACCACCTGATCCTAACCACCATGTTAGTATATAGAATTGTTCTGAGTTATCCCGAACTCATTACAAACAACCCATAACTCGAAACTAAAACGCATTCATACAAAAATTCTCAAAAAAAAAAAAATTTTTAATACTCCTGTAAAAGATATCACAAGAGTTCCTTACTGAACAACAGTGACTGGCCGCCAGTGCAGCACCGAGCCCTCTTTGTTAGCAGAAATCTAGAACATATCTAGTAGAAGGTATGTACAAAGTTAAGGATTGGTGTTTGCTCCCGTACCCAGTATCGTATCCGCCGATACAAAAGGCCCCAGAGAAAAACATTTCTCGTAGGTCACGCGAACGTCTTTAAGATAGTGAGATGCAAATACCGAATTGCACCTCCAATATGTCGTATCAATGATTTTCTTTAGCGACATATTCTTCTGAAAAGAGAGAGACGTCGCCACTGCTCTAACTTCATGAGCTTTTACTCTTAAAAGCGGAAAAGAGTCGTCAGGACAGAACTTGTGAGCATCTGTAATGACGCTCCTAATGAAGAAAGCTAATGCGTTCTTAGACATGATTCTTGTGGGGTCCTTAATCGAACACCAAAGACTTTGTCTAGAGCCTCCCATTTGTTTCTTCCTTTGTAAGTAGAACTTCAAGGCTCTTACAGGGCAAAGAGACCTTTCTGTTTCTCTACCTACTAGACTCGATAAGCCTTTAATCTCGAATCTCTTGGGCCAGGGATTCGATGGGTTCTCATTTTTCGCTAGAAAAAGAGTTCTAAACGAGCAGAAGGCCGAGTCTCTGTTAAAGCCGACTTCATCTTCCAGGGCATGAAGTTCCCCAACTCTTTTGGCTGTCGCCAAAGATAGGAGAAACAAGCATTTCCTTGTTACATCCCTGAACGAAGCTAAATGAGGAGGCTCAAATCTGTCAGACGAAAGGAACTTGAGAACTACATCCAGGTTCCAGCTGGGAGGAGTTAGTTCCTTAGATTTTGTGGTTTCAAACGCTCTAATCAAGTCGTGCAGATCTTTATTATCAGCAATCTCTAGGCCTCTGTTTCTGAAGACTGCCGAAAGCATGCTCCTGTATCCTTTGATCGTCGATACAGATAAGTGAGAGACCTCTCTCAGAACAAAAGGAAATCAGCGATTTCGGTTATAGAGGTACTGGAGGAGGACAACTTCTTAGACTTACACCACCTTCTGAATACCTCCCACTTCGACTGATAGACTCGTCTAGTGGAAGCTCTGCGGGCTCTAGCGATAGCGTTGCAGCTTCGCGAGAAAAACCCCTCGCTCTGACAAGTCTTTCGATAGTCGAAAGGCAGTCCAGCGCGAGAGCGGGGAGGTTTTGATGAAACCTCTCGAAGTGTGGCTGTCTGAGAAGATCCATCCTTCTTGGAAGGGATCTTGGGAAGTCTACTGTCCATTCCAGCACCTCTGCAAACCAATCTTGTGCTGGCCAAAACGGGGCTATCAGGGTCATCCTTGTCCCGTTGGACGCTACAAACTTTCTCAACACTTGCCCCAGGATTTTGAAAGGGGGGAAAGCGTACACGTCCACATGAGACCAGTCTAGCAGGAAGGCATCGACCACGAGAGCTCTTGGGTCTTCCACCACTGAACAAAAGACTTCCAGCCTTTTGGAAAGGAATGTGGCGAACAGATCTACGTGAGGAGTGCCCCAAAGATCCCAAAGACTCTGACACACCTCTGAATGAAGGGTCCATTCTGTGTGAAGGACCTGGCTTCTCCTGCTCAGTCTGTCCGCCCTGACGTTTCTCGTACCCTGAACAAATCTTGTCAGGAGGGAGATGTTTCTCTGTGAGGTCCAAAGTAGCAGATCTCTTGCTATCTCGTATAGAGACACGGAGTGCGTTCCTCCTTGCTTCCGAATGTAGGACAGGGCGGTAGTGTTGTCCACATTCACTTGGACCACACTGTTTGTCACAAAAGGTTCGAAGAACTTTAGAGCCAAGTGAACTGCTAGAAGTTCTTTGCAATTTATGTGCCAGGACACCTGTGCTGCCTTCCAGGTGCCTGACACTTCTCTCGGTCCTAGTGTTGCTCTCCCCAACCCTTCTCCGATGCGTCTGAATACAACACTCGGCTTGGGTTCGGAACTTCCAGAGAAATTCCCTTGTTCTCTTTTAGAGGGGACAACCACCATTGCAGGTGTGGTTTCATCTCCATTGGAAGGAGAAAACTGTCGGAGAGAAGTCCCGTCTTCCAGTTCCATGATCTCCTTAGGAAAAACTGAAGAGGACGAAGATGCAGTCTTCCTAGAGGAAAGAACTGTTCGAGCGAGGAAAGGGTGCCTAGAAGGCTTAACCATTCCCTCACCAAAGTCCGTTCTTTCCCTAAGAAGAGAGAGACTTTTTCCAAGCCTCTCACGATTCTCTCTTGCGAAGGAAATACTCGAAAACCCCGAGAATCCATCTGAATCCCCAGATAGACCAAGTTCTGTCTGGGAATCAGTTGTGACTTCTCGAGGTTCACGAGTAGTCCCAACGCCTTTATCAGGTCTAGGGTCAAAGAAAGGTCCTCCAAACACTGTCTCTCTGTTCTGGCCCTGATGAGCCAATCGTCCAGATATAGAGAGATGTTGACGCCCTTGAGGTGAAGAAACCTTGCCACATTCTTCATCAGGTTTGTGAAGACCAGAGGAGCTGTGGACAGGCCGAAACACAAGGCCCTGAACTGAAAGATCCTTCCCCCCGTCATGAAACGGAGGTACTTCTTCGACGAAGGGTGAATCAGGACATGAAAATAGGCGTCCTGGAGATCCAGCGACACCATCCAATCTCCTTGACGTAAAGCCGCAAGGACTGAGGCAGAAGTCTCCATAGAGAACTTCTCCTTTAGAACGAACTTGTTCAGAGCGCTGACATCTAGTACTGGTCTCCAGCCCCCCGAGGCTTTCGCAACCAGAAAAAGCCGATTGTAAAACCCCGGAGAGTTTTGCTCTAGAACTAATTCTATAGCTCTTTTGTCCAACATTTGATTCACCATCAGACGAAGAGTATCCCTCAGTACAGGGTCCCTGTATCTGGCTGACAGTTCCCGCGGAATGGTCGTTAGGGGAGGACTGTCCTGGAAGGGGATAAGATATCCCTTCCTGATTATGGACATCGAAGAGGCGTCCGAGTTTATGAGTGACCAGGCGTCTGCAAATTCGAGAAGCCTGGCACCCACTGGTGTTTGGAGGTTGTCTGTCTCACTTCCCTTTCTTAAAGGGACGGGAAGAAGCTTTACCTCTCCTCTCAGGACCTCTTCTCTTAGAGGGAGCTCTGGAGGGAGGGCCTCCTCGAAAGGGCTGAACCGTAGAAGTCGGTCCTTTCTTGTCAACCGAAACTAGGGGTCTCTTCTTCCTTGCAGTTTGCAGGAGAAGATCCTGTGTCGCCTTCTCAGTCAGTGAGCGAGAAATGTCCTTCACTAACTGAGAAGGAAACAAGAAGTCCGACATGGGAGCGAAAACCAGGGCTGCTCTCTGTGAGGGAGAAACCGCCTTGGTTAAGAAGGCACTAAAAATACTCCTCTTCTTAAGGAGTACCGCTCCAAAAAGAGAGGAGATTTCTCCCGATCCGTCTTGTACTGCCTTATCAATACAAGAAAGAATACTCAGAATGACTTCGGGGTCTAGACCTTCCGAGTCATGAGCCTTCTTAGACATCACCCCAAGGGACCAGTCTAGGAAATTAAACACTTCCAAAATATGGAAGAGGCCCTTGAGGAGATGATCCGTCTCAGAAATCGCCCAAGACACACGAGCTCCATTCAAAGCGTGTCTCCGCGATGAATCAACCAAGGTTGAAAAGTCCGCTTCGGCTGCTGCTGGGAGAGAAAGGCCCATGTTCTCCCCAGTTCGGTACCAGAAACCTCTCTTGCCAGAAAGTATGGCTGGAGGCATACAGAAGGTGGTTCTGCCCAGATCCTTCTTTGACAACATCCATTTGTCTAGAGACTGTAGCGCTCTCTTCATAGAGATCGTAGGTCTCATCTTCAAGACCGACGAAGACTTTGGTACAACCGCACTCGAAAATAGTGATCGAGGCGAAGGAGGAGCCGCAGGAGTCAAAGAATCTCCGTACTCCTGCAAAAGAAGGTCCGTCAGAACTCTATAGTTAGAGACTCCTTCTCTACCGTTACCCTCTTCTTCCGAATCTCCTTCCACACCGTGCGGAGAATCGGCCTGAAAAACGAGAGGATCTTCATCCAGTTCTCTCTCTACTGGTGACAAACTCCTACTAGGAGAGGGACTCATAGAGTGAACAGAATCTATCTCAAGTCTAAAAGAAGTCTCGCGTCTGCTTGACTTCTCACGCCTGGAAAGCTCCTCGCGCTTGGCTGGCGCCTCGCGCTTGTCTGGCGCTTGTTGCCTGGCGCTTGTTGCCTGGCTGGAGCTTGTTGCCTGGCTGGCATCTCGCGCCTGGCTGACGCCTCGCGCTTGTCTGGCGCCTCACGCAAAGCTGACTCCTCGCGCCTGGCTGGCGTCTCGCGCTTGGCTGAATCCTCGCGCCTGGCTGGTGCCTCGCGCTTGGCTGGCGCCTTGCGCTTGGCTGATTCCTCGCGCCTAACTGGCGCCTCGCGCCTGGCTGGCGCCTCGCGCCTGAGCGTATCCTTATCTAGAGCAACTCGCTCGGATAGCTCCTGACGCTTGCAAGAATCTTCGCGCCTGTAAGGCTCTTCATGTCTGGAGGACGCTTCACGTCTGGCAGGTGAAAGAAGACGAGACTTCTTAATAGGAAGTCTAGCGTCCTTCTTGCGAGGGGGATCCCTCGAAAGAACTCCAACCAAAGAGGCTATCTGCTCTTGTACTGCAAGCAATATCCTCTTGGAAGCCACACCAGCGTCCTCTTCAATAGAAGAAGCAGGAGAACTCGAAGGAGTGCGATCCTCAAATACCGTTCGAGGAGGCGTCGAAACCAGCTTAGCCTTCTTGATAGAAGAAGGGGCTTCCTCCGAGAAGCGCTCCGGGCTCGAGTCAAACGCGCGCTCTTTCCAGAGCCTTTTCAGTGGCCTAGAAAGATCCGAGTCCTTCCACCCTCGTTTAGGTGAAGGAGAACCGGACGACGAGAAACAATCTCGTAGGACGCTTCTATTAAAGCGGTCCTGAGCAGACTGTAGCGAAACAGAACCTGCTGAAGGGACGCCTGACCGTTGGGGATTCCCCACAACCTCCGTACGACTTTCGACTTTCCTTCTCCTCTGGGTATGTGAGTTTGGAAGAGGTCTAGGCCTGGGAGCATCGCAGGGACGGTCAGACGCCCCCTCCACAACACTGGGAGCACTCACTTCACTAAGTAATTCACTATCACTTCCCTTACCTTGCATGGCCGCCATCTTTGTCTTCATTTTACGAAGAGTAGCCTTCAGATTGGCGATTTCCGAAGCCGAATCCGAATGCAAAGTCTGTGAGGGTTCAGATACATAGGGAGAATCAAATTCATTAATAATAGGAGAGTTAGACTCAGAAAAAGGCTCAATAGGCCTTGTACTCACACTCTTTTGTGCAGCCTGTCTAATTCTATCCCTCTCTAACTTCCTCAAGTAAGAAGTTAGAGTCTTCCATTCATTAGCATTCAACTTTTCACACTCAATACAGGTGTTAGCCAAAGAACAGTCAAACCCCCTACATTTACGACATACAGTGTGAGGATCAACCGAAGCCTTCGGTATCCTCACCTTGCAGCCTACATTCACACACACTCTCACACTAACACTTGAATCAGACATTCTATCAGAAAAATCAAAAGCAAGTCCAAATCCAGTCCACAGTAGCGAATGCCAAAACAACGATCCAGTACGTCACCAAGAAATCCAATATAGATGATCAAAAAAGTCTTGAAAAGCAAATTCCAGTCAGGAGGTAGTAACAACAATGTTGATACCACCGGCGACAGAGAAAATATGATAGAAAACGGGAATGGTTCCTAGTCCTGCCGCCCAGGGCAGGCAGGTAGATCACCTGACCTACCGGTAGCGAGTGGCGCGAAATTTGAATTTCTGTCGGGGACGACGGAGTCTTAGCCAAGTATATATCTGACAGGTAAGTTCATTGTATGAAATTGTATTTTTCATAGCTACAAACCTGAGGTCTTAACAATAGATAATTTCTAGCGCCTAGCTGGATCCAGTTAAAAAGCAGATAAAAGCAAGGAATTTTGTGGTATCTGGCAATGCATGCGTCGATCGGGTGAAGAGTGGTCAAACGCCGATCATCTACTCCAGTCTTTCCCAACTCAGGATGACTTAACAAAAAGAGGGGCGGCTACAGGCGGGCAGTATAACGTTAAGACCTCAGGTTTGTAGCTATGAAAAATACAAATTGTCTTAGAAAATTTGTCATTTGTTCATAGGCGAACAAACTTTCGGTCTTAACAATAGGATAGACTCATACTTGGAGGGAGGTATAAGACATCCTAGACCGGCTGGGGGCCTACCCATCAGTTCAGCTCTCAAAAGAAAGAGTTCTTAGAGAGGGACTGAAGCCCATTGAGAAGCTAATACACTAATATCTAACCACTCAGAACCTGAGTGACATACAATGATATATGGGATAACCATTGTATAGGGAACCAAAGAGAAACTTTGACTGTCCAAAAACAAACCAAGGCACTAGGGTTTGTAGTACTCCCGACTCCTCCTTGCCCAGGAGCGGAGCCCATGCTACTAAATAGTGAGTAAGATATTGTATACTGCATGACCACACTACCAGTATGACTACCTCACTCACCTGTATCAGATCAGTCCAGCAAATGACGTGTCAATTCCTTAAACCGCCCGAAGGAAGAAGGAAAGGTAAAAGAGAAAGGAGGAGGCCAGCCAACTCACTCATTCTCTCATCCACACAATCATCTTGGGTAAGATACAAAGGTGCCCCACTAAGGGCAACTATGAGTTACACAACTTGTTGGGCAGCCACCACAGGACCCAGGGAAAACGTGTCCATAGATCTGTGGGCAACATCCTTAAGATAGAAGGAGGTGAACGTGGACTGGCGTAACCAAGTACCAGCGCTCAGCACTCTATGTACAGCCAAGTTCTTTTTGAAAGCCAGAGAGGGACCAATACCCCTAACGTCATGTGCTTTAACCTGCACAGACGTGGTGATGGAATCATCAAGAGTCAAGTATGCCTGTCTGATGGCTTCCCGTATCCAAAAAGAGATTGTATTCTTAGACACCTCTTTCTTTGTACGGCCTGTACTGACAAAAAGTCTGCGGCAGCCTGGTCTAAGGTGCCAAGTCCTTTTAAGATAGCAACGCAGGGCACGGACAGGGCACAACAAAAGCTCTTGAGCATCACCACCCACAAAGTCAGTCAGTGATGGATGGAAAACGAAGCGAACCTCTCATCATGCACCGAGGGATTTTGGGTCTTGGCCACGAATTCCACAACAAATTTGAAGGACACTGACTTCCAACCCCTGGTGTGCTTCACCTCATAACTCAGACCATGGAGCTCTCCTACCCTTTTGGAAGATGCCAAAGCCAAAAGGAAAACTGTCTTGAGCGTCAGGTTCCTGTCAGATGAGCGACGCAAGGGCTCATATGGACTCTTAGTCAAGCTCTTAAGCACCAAGGAAACATCCCACGTTGGGAGGCCTGAGCTCTCTAGATGTCAGCTGCTCAAACCCCTTAACTAGCAGGAAAAGTTCCCAGGAAGAGGATATGTCGATACCCTTCAGGCGTAACACTAAACTCAGAGCCGCCCTGTAGCCTCTAATAGCAGACATGGACAAATGTTTCTCGTCTCTGAGGAAGGTTAAAAAGTCTGCTATTCGCTGAATAGAGGTCGTGAGTCGAGAAAAACCGTTTACAACACCAATCACAGTAGATCGCCCATTTGCCTTGGTAAACTGCAGAGGTTGACTTCCTAAGACTGCTGGACATATGCCCAGCTGATTTCTGAGAAAAGCCTCTCTCTCGGAGGAGATAGTTGATAGCCTCCAACAGTGATGATATGGAGGAGTAATGATAGTAATTTATATCTGACAACATCTCCAAAGGTTGTGTGTGAGAGAGAGAGAGAGAGAGAGAGAGAGAGAGAGAGAGAGAGAGAGAGAGAGAGAGAGAGAGAGAGAGAGATTGGTGGAAGAATGAATAGGAGTGGTTAAATGGCAGTCAGAAGCATGTCTGTTGTGGCGCTCTGTAGTATGTCAGTGGAAGTCTGTTACGAGAGTCGTAAGCAGTGAGGCATCAGTGAATTCACAGAGTTGGTTTGGCAGCATTTATCTCTTGGTTGTTAGTTGATTTTGTGGTATTTGATTGATTTTGGTGTTGTAAGGTTGTTGTGCTTGTGTCTGTCTGGTTTTGGTGAAGTTGAAGAGGTTGGAAGCGCATTTTCGGTGTCTGTGAGGGGTGATTGGGGCAGTGTTGGTGTTGGCGGGTTGTTGTGCTGGGGAAGTCGTGTGGTTGTCATGTTCTTTCGGGCTGTTGGTGTTCTTCGTCTGCAGTAGTTTGTCGGGTTGTTGAGTTGTTGTGGGTTTGTGGGTCTCAGTTGGTTGGTGTGGGGTTGGTTATCGGCGGTGGATGTGTCACGGCTAGCCTATAGCCTATCCAGCGGACAGCACAGCCTAGCCTATCTGGAGCCAGAGGTGAGTACCTGTTTGTGTATTGTGTTTTCGGTATTTCATTGAACCAATCGTCCTGCAGGTTAAAGGTAAAGTAAAGGGGAAAGTGTGAGTGTGAGAAATTTTGTTAGCTGGTACGATTAACGTAACTGTGGGGAGTTTGCTTGCTTTTATTACTTAGCTTTTGATTCTGCCACAAAGAGACAGGGATTCTACTGGCTGGTGGAACCTTTCTGCAAGGGGCTGACACAGGAGATGCCGCCAAGGGGGAATCTCCCTCGGAATCTCCGACAACAACAACAGCAGATCTGGAAACCATTCCGCCAAAGCCACAGTGGGGCTACCAAAGTCATTCTGAGACCCTGTGAACCCAACAGCCTGTTCAGAACCTGACGGATCAAACAAAACGGAGGGAAGGCATACACTTCCATGTTGTCCCAGGGACGTTGGAATGCGTCTTCTGCCAATGCCAAGGGATCTGGGACCACTGAACAGAACACCTCCAGCTTCCTGTTGTAGCATGTCACAAAAAGGTCCAGCATGGGTCTTCCCCAAATCTGGAAAAGCCTGTCTGCCACCACTTGATGAAGGGACCACTCTGTGCCCAAGATCTGATCCCGGCAACTGAGTTTGTCTGCGACCACATTCCATTTCCCTGGGATATACCTGGCTGAGAGCTCTACCGAATTGCTGATTGCCCACTGGTGAAGCTCGACGGTCAAGGCATGAAGTTGCTGAGAAACTAGGCCTCCCAGTTTGTTCACGTAGGCTACCACTGTGGTGTTGTCCGACATGAGAACAACAGAGTGACCCTCTACCATCCCCCAAAACTCCTTCAGACCCAGGAAAGTTGCCTTCAACTCCAAGACGTTGATATGCTGCTGCTTGTCCTCCAAACCCCAAACGCCTGAAGTGATGAGGCCGCCTAAGTGCGCGCCCCAACCTGCGAGGGAGGCATCCGAGAACAAAAGGAAGTCCGGAGGGAGAGAACGCAGAGGGACACCCTTCAATAGATTCTGGTCGTCCAACCACCAACGAAGGTCTTCTCTCACTTCCAAAGACAGTGGGACCATAGACAGGGGAGAGCCTTGCCAGAGACCAGAATTCCCCCAGTCTCCACTGCAGAGACCGAAGATGAAGACGCCCATGAGAGACCAGCTTCTCCAGGGAAGATAGCACTCCCAGAAGAACCTGCCACTGATGAGCTGACTGATGCGACTTCTCCAATCTCTGATCCGACGGGAAGACTCTTGCCACTGTCGTATCGATGACCATGCCCAGGTAGAGAATCCTTTGAGTGGGTACGAGGTTCGACTTTTCTTGGTTGACTAATATGCCCAGGTCCAGACAGAACCGAAGAAGACGCTCCCTGTCTTACAGCAGCTTCTCCCTGAAAACTGCCAAGACCAACCAATCGTCGAGGTACCTCAGCAACGGATCCCCTGAGCATGGGCCCAACTTGACATGAGAGAGAAGAACCTTGTGAACACTTGAGGGGCTGTGGTCAACCCGAAGCACAAGACTTTGAACTCGAAGATCTTGTCCGCCAGAGAGAAGGGAAGGAACTTCCTGGACGTGGGATGAAAAGGGATTTGGAAGTATGCGTCCTTCAAGTCTATCGACAGCATGAAGTCGCCTTCCCTCAAGGCTGCCAACACCGAGCGCGGGGTCTCCATCTTGAACCGTGTCTTCCTGATGAAGCGATTCAAGGTGGATAAGTCGATCACAGGCCTCCATCCTCCTGACGCCTTGGGCACCAAGAAGATGTGACTGTAAAGCCCCAGGGACGGACGCACTACTTCCGCTATCGCATCCTTGTCCAGCATTTTCTGCACTTCCTCCCGAAGAGCCAAGAACTTCAGAGAATCTGGGGGATACGTCTTCCTGAGCTGCGGCTTGTCCGACAGAAGAGGAGAGAAGTCGAATGGCAACAGGTATCTCACCCCAAGGACATCTACCACCCACTTCTCCGCCCCGTAACTCTGCCACTTGGCCCAATGGCCAGCCAGGCACCCCCCCCACCCGTGGCGCAGGAGAGGGAGAGGCGCCTAACCTACCGACGGCCCCCTGGACCTCTGCCCTTGGGGCCTCTTCTTGGTTTAAAGGAACGAGAGCGAAAGGGGCATTGATCCCGAGACTTGGGCTGTGTCGAACGGGAAGGCCCTGCCAAACTCGAGGTCCTCGATGGCCCTCCAGGCGACGATCTCCTCGATTGCTGCTGGACCGGCGGAGAAGGAGGGGCTTGGTGCAGTCGGTCCTTGGTGTCAGACCAACGTCGGTCTATCGCACTTTCAAGTTCTGTCCGTGGAAACAAAAATTGCAACTCCAACAGATCACCGTTCCTCAAGGCCAGCAAAGACTCGGTGTCGAGCGACCTCTCCATCCTAGACAAAGCCGTGTCCCTCCTAACCAGAAGATTAGCCTATAAATTGGCACTGAGGTGAGCCAAATAAGAAAACGCCTTGCCCCCGGACTGCAAAAGACTGGCAAGCGAGGCGGCACTTACCAACCCTTCAGGGGACCTGTCAGAAGCTATCTTAGCAATCACCACAGACCAGAGGTCCAGCCAAGAAACCGTCAGCAACATGGAGGCCACTGTAGATTCCAAAGCTAAGGCGTCTTACGGAGATAAGGACGGAGCCACTGACCTCACCTGTTCCAAAGTCAACCCCGCCTTCAGGCGGATGACGTCTGGGTTAAGGTGGCGTGACAACAAAAAAGCAGAGCTCGTAGCATAGCACTTCCTATGTCTTGTGAGAGGTGGGGGTAGTAGTTTGGTAGAGCCTCTAGAGCGAAGTGAACCATCCCAGTCAGAAACAGAGGCGTTAACCTTCTGCAAGACCGACTGAATGTGCCCCGACAACGGCAGCTGAAGAGATGATCTGGGGTCCTGAGTAGCTCCCACAAAGGCTTCCAAGCAAGGAGTGTAAGACGACCGAGCCTGAGTCCTACTTTCCAAATTGTTGAGCCCATGAATGAGATCAACAACTTCCGAAAAGGAAGACAGAAACTTCTGCGTGTCCCCTTCTTCCTGCTCTGGCACCGGGGACCAACAACGAGAAGGATGTGTAGGCTCTTCTAACGCGTTTTCTTCACCAAAATTCACAGAAGGGTTAGTAGTCAAACAGTCTGGGCTGGGTCCAAGTGTCAGCCTCTGAGACAGACCCACTGTAACATTAGGCACATCACTTACCTCAACAGGTGACTCCAGATGTCCATGAGATGGGGGGGAAACTCGAGCACTCGAGACTGACGGAGAATCCCTTATAGTGGAAGTCTTGGAAGCACCAGTTAGAGAGGAAAGCAAACACTCCGGCTGCACCACCTCCCTGCTCACTACCTTCAACCTCTTGACAGGCGCCTTCAGATCTTTACAGCGACGAATAGACCTTGGAGAAGAAGGAGCACTACCATCACGTGCACGGACAGGGGAGGTTGCAACACGCTCGCGATGTGCAAGGACGGAAGGGGGGGTGGGGTGGTTGCATGTATGAGATTCGGCGGCGAAGCAACCCCTGCAGAACACACATCACTAACACTGCCCGAAACCACAGCACTCTCGGGAACACGTCCGCGCTGTTCCTCCCTCGGCGGTGAAGGAAGGGCAAAGTCCTTAGCCTTCCAACACTTAATACGCCTACGAGGCGTAGAGGGGGAAGAGGGAGAGGAAGACAGCACTAGCTTCTTATGCTCTCTCTTCTCAGAAGGTGGGGACGAAGCAACGCGTTTCCTACCAGTCCTCCCAACCGATAAGGCAGCCAACTTCACATCCAAAACAAAGTCCAGCCTCTGAAGCACTGCCTGGCATATGATCTCGGACTGATGTGCCAGAGAAGGCTCCGAAGACAAGGAAGGGACAGGTTTTGAACTGGGCGGCAGAGATGACATTGCGGCTAAGTGAGGCGGATTGGAGGAGGCGACTGGGAGATACGTCATCGATGAGAGTGACGTCACAAGTGGTGGTGACGTCACGGCTTCCCCTCTGAGCGAGGGGGAAAGAGACGCCACTGGCGGAGGAATACACAAAGATGGGCCCCGTGACAACAACAACGAGGCTGATGCCGCAGCATCACTCCGAGACAAGGCGATGGCAGACACCGGCGAAGCAATACAAAATGGCCGACTGCTCCCACCCTAGGAGACGAGGTCGGGAGGAGGGGGGATGGCCTGGCTGGACCGGGGAGGGGGGGTGCGAGCCTCCACAAAATGCACTAGCAACCCCCCCAAAAGGACGGGGTACCCCCTAGCCCAAGCGTCTTCCAAACCGCCGCCATTTTGGATGCCTCCGACTCTGGAAGAGAAGAGAATGATGAAAAAACCTCACCCTTCTCAGGAACCGAAAAAGCTCCCGAGGAAGAGGGGGCTACATTACTAAAAATACCCTTGCGACCTCCTGATACTTCCATCGACGAATCAATGGAAGAAAAGGAAGGAGAAGCAGGGACAACGCTACTATGGGGGTTGACTACTGCGGAAGACGAAACATCGGGAATAGGAGCAAAGCCCTCCCAAGTAGGAAGAGTGGAGACTCTCCGATGTTCCCTCTTACCATAAAACTTCCTCCACTGCTCCATAGGCCATGCCCGGCATTCCGTACAAGGATTTGTAGTCGTACAGAAATTCGAACAACAACTACTGCATGTGATGTGAGGGTCTGTCGCTGACGAAGCCAAAGAACGAGAACATGGGAACCCAGGAACTCCAAGGCACAAACACTGACGTCGAGAAGGAGCAGAACAAGCCATAATACCAGGTAAAAACACACACAAACACACTAAAGGAAACAAAACGGGCAAGAACCGGGAGAGGGCCAAGAGAGGAAAAAAAACCCAACTCTCGTCCAGGCGATTAGGAAAAGACTGGAGTAGATGATCGGCGTTTGACCACTCTTCACCCAATCTACGCATGCGTTGCCAGATACCACAAGATTCCTTGCTTTTATCTGCTTTTTAACCGGATCCAGCAAGGCGCTAGAAATAATACTATTGTTAAGACCGAGGGTTTGTTCTCGTATGAACAATAACACTACATAGTACGTAGGTGAATATTACATATGCTAATTTTATATCTTACGTATGATGCGACCCCCTTAAAATTAACTCTAAAATTTGGTCTTCGAAAGTCGCATATGCGAGTATATACAGTAAATTTATCGTGTTCACTCACAAGCATGACTCAAAGGTTTGCATTTGTGCAAAAATACATAAACTGAAAACTTACAGTGTCGGTCAAAAGGGACGTCATCCTCCACAAAGGGTTCAAAATCACTACGATGTTGCCGCATATAAGCTACAACATCTTGTCTGTGCTTCTGATGGGTATTTGGAGTTCCATCCAGTTGATCTCCTAATGCTCTAAAGAGACAATTTCTGGAAAAAATATTAAATCTTCATAATAACAAATCTTCATAATAACATTCATTATTTAGTTACTAACCTACTGTTAATGAAAGCTAGCTCTTTCCACCCGCAGCTTTTACAATAAAAAGATTACTTGGCAGACCTGAATGACTGCTTAATTCACATGTTCTCCACCAGGAGTGTTTTGAAAGTTTCAGTCCTCATCAGAATTCTTCTTGACAGGGTTCTAATTTAATAATTCCCACACTGAGATAAGAATGGTGGTTAAGTGTACCATGACAAGCATCCTCTGAGCCGAGCACTCTTAAAAGTTTTTAACATTATTATTATTATCATTACTTTTATTATTATATCATAGTGCTCCCCATTTACACAGGAAAAAGTTCCAGAATCTACCGTGGAAATGGCTTTTAACTGCCAAATGCCTTGTACCCGTTAAACAAAAGAATTTATACCTGTCTATTTTAATATTTTCATTGCTTAATTTGATCATTCAAACAAAAATATACCCTAAATTATCATAATATAAAAATTTAATATAATTTCAAACAAAAATACATCCCAAAACACCCAAAGTAACCTTACATTACAGTACCTACTCTCCTACTACTGTTACTAAGTAGGCTATATACAACCATAAAATGCCTATAACTGCCTATTTTAACAGTTCGTTACCACACTTGATAGTTCAAACAAAAATATACCTCAAACTATCATCCCAGAACATCCAAATATTTTAAAGTCATATTGCAAACTTATTTACCAATCTACAACTGTTATTCTTAAGTATACCCTATCATTCAGACACGTTTTCTTTGGCCCATGTAACTTTGCACATTGTTCTACGCCTACATATTACGTATAATATTGATATTTTCTGGTGTAGTAAGATGATTTTGAAAAGACAAATTTTCAATCAATTTGTATTTTTCATAACTAACAAACCTGAGGTCAACATTAGGATAAATATTCTGGCACCAGCCAGAAACTGGTAAAGTTAAAAAATTGTGTATGCAAGGGACTATGGGCATCTGTGCGTGGTCAAGAGTCATGTGGGGCCACCCACATACCCCTCTTTAACATGTGACAGTTATTCTTCCAACCCAGGTTAGTTGTTAGAGGGGTGGTTAGAGGTTGGCCTTTGTATGCTAAGGCCTCAGGTTTGTTAGTTATGAAAAATACAAATTGATTAAAAATTTGTCATTTGTTCACATACGAAACAAACCCTCGGTTTTAACATTAGGATAGACTTACTTTTGGTGGGAGGTAAATACTAATAACCAACTGGAGGTATGCCACCTTTCCATCAGTTTTCTGAACAATACTATTCTAAGAAACTGACAAGTATTTCAGAATCTAAGATATGTATGATTATCATAGATTCTGATATCTGCATTTCTATACAATGTCATAGTTCACTGCGTATGACGAAGATAAGAATGCATCTGTTCTACTACCAAAAAAACATATCCACCTATGTAGGTTTATCATTGCTGTCCCCCTTGCTAAAGAGAAGAATGTCTTGCTGCTGATATCTTACACTCATGACAACTATAACAGTATGGCTACTTCCCTCACCAGTGTCTTGTCCGTTCCGGTCTATGACGGTACTCTCTCCTTACTGCTCGTAAGTAAAGGAGGAGAAAGAAAACTGAAAAGGAAAGAGACCAGTTATCTCATCCATTTCACAGTCATACCCTCATCTTAGACAAAATGCTAACTGACCCACCAGGGGTGCTGGATGAGTTACACAATCTGTTGAGCAGCCTCCAAAGGAACATGTGACCAAGGACCTATGGGGAACATCCTTTATGTAAAGGGAATTAAACAAAAAAATGGTTTGACATAACTATGAGCCAATTCTCAAAATCCTATTAACAGACACCTTCTTAATTACCCAATATGAATTCATTCTTCTAATGTCATGGGTTCTTGCCTTCCTGGCATCATCACACTCTCGTTTCTGTTGAATAGGGCTCTTTGGCACTTCTTTCCTGACTCACACTGAACAAAAAAAAAAAAAAAAAAAAAAAAAAAAAAAAAAAAAAAAATCTTCATCCGACCAGCAAATGGAATAAGCACACCCCTTTCTGACAGAACTTCACAATGAAGTGTCCCCGGGTCTGTGGGTAATCTTGTTTTATTTAGAAGAACGTGAAAGTGTTTTGACCAGTCATGAACCAACATTCTCCATCATTTCAAGATATGTTCTTAAATGTCAGAGAGGAAAATATTCCTATGATGACATATACTTCTGTATGCCTCAAATTGGTAATAGACTTGACAATGAGGAGTAGGCTTGCCTAATAGCCTCCAATAATAAATACAGGGAAATTTCTGATCAATCTTCCTTGGTTTGGCTTGTGTTCACCTAACATCTACCACATTTACATTCTAGGGACAGGGTCCTTTAAATAACCAAGGAGTACTTTGACAAGTCAGACACTCCTGAAGGTCTGTAAAAACAAACTCCATGCCGTAAAGAACAAAAAAAAAAAAAAAAACAGAGGCAGATCTGTCATCATGACCTGTGAGATACTGGTTCCTTACCATGACTTCTGGAGCAAATTGGAAAAACTTTTAGCTCAACTACTTTTGAATTTATGTCAAAAGACTGGTTATGGGATACTCTCACTTTACCAAGGTCAGCAGGAAAACATTTTCCCAGAGTCAGTTTCCTGTAACCTGACTGACACATGGACTCTCTAGTACTCCAGTGAGACTAATCAGTTAAAGATCATGTTTTCACGTAGTAGGTCCGATTTTCTTATGTGAACAACCCAGGTCGAAGCTTTTGAACCACAAAGATTACCTAGTGTGAAGTATGTCAACATCCCAGGTAACCTAATCACCAGATCTGTATCCCCATACAGGTAAAAAACAGAAAGCTTTCCTCTGCTCTTAAGATAACAGCAATCAAGGGAAACTTTATTTTGTATACATAAGACAGAGAATCTCTGAGTCATCTTGCATCTGAGTTGTGGCTCTACTTACAAACTCTGAGATCACTTAGTTTGAAAAAGGTACTGGACAAAATCCAGACCCGAGATAACAATTCTACTGATTGGGGGTATCTCTCCTCACGAACCTGGAGGAAAAGGTTATGTTAAGATGAAACCTTATCAGTCACTCATCTTGGGTCCAACTCAAATATTGGAAACCATTCCTCTGTTCAGGATATGATGGAACAGGTAGAACTGAGGACCTGCATAACTTTCCAGTTGTTCTCAGTATCCTGAATGGAATCCTCCACCTGGTCAAAGAGTGACAACCACGAAGTATAGAGGTACAGTGGTACCTTGACATACGAAAAGTCCCAGCTTACAAAAAATTCAAGTTACGAAAGCAAATACGAAGATTTTTTTGGCTCTACATACGAAAATAGTTCAGGTTACAAAAGGTTGTAGCTGTAAAGTCCCGAGAATAGCCCGGAGGACCGAGAAAATTTTGAACCTTGCGCGCCGCCAACTGAGTAGACTTGCCACCATCCTCCCGCTCTCCCATTGGTTCCTGATGCTAGTCACCACCGTAAGATCCTGCTCTCCTATTGGTCAGCATCAACCCCTTGTGCTCTATGTAGTCTATTGGTAGAAGGATGCTATAAATTGACAAACTTATTCATGCAATACATTTAATAAAAAAAAACATTAGGTAGAGATAGAATAAAGAATAGAAACGAATGGTTATTATACTGTTTGGTAGTTTCAGTAGTGGAAGAGAGATAATGAAAATTTATAATTACATACTGTACTGTGTGCTAGGTAAAAGTGGTTGCTTGGCGATTGTTCGCTACTCGTATAGTGTGAACGTAAACAAAAGGTTGGAAGCTTTTTTTTTTTTTTATTATTATAGTTAATGGTTACTAATAATTATTTGAAATGCGTACATGCAATAGATTTAATAAAAAAAATTGTGAAATAGATATCATAAAATATAAAATAAATCAGACTGCTATCATCGGATTCAACAAATATTTTCTAGAATTCTTCTTCTGTTTTAACCCTTAAACGCAGACTGGACGTATTTTACGTCGACATTTTTTGTCTCTCAGGTGCCGACTGGACGTATTTTACGTCGACATACAAAAGTTTTTTTAAAAATTCGCGGGAAAAAAGGGAAAAATTTTGACGAAGGAAAAATCTATTTCTGGCAACGACCTGTGTCGCCCTGTGAAATGGTTCCTTTGATACTATTTCTAAAGAATAAATATTGCTATTCATCCTAGAGAAAAAAGAAACAATATAATGCCAAGATAAATGGCTCGCTCACTTCTTATAGAAGTGTCGGTATAGTAAGGAGCGAGTGGAATCACTACCAGAGGTCCCTTGCCATTTAGCTTCTTCCTTCGACAAAACCCCGAACTACGGAGGAGCCGTGCTACAGCTCCCGTCTACTACTACCGTGAGCGCCTCCGACTCCTGAGACGTCATTCCTGAAGATAGCCTCCAAGCTTGGGGTAAGCTGGGTGAGGATAATCTAACTACAGGGTGGGGTTTCACAGGGCGACACAGGTCGTTGCCCAGAAATAGATTTTTCCTTCGTCAAAATCCCTTTTCTGGGCTTGACCTGTGTCGGCCTGTGAAATAGTACCAGAGAATGCCAAACACCAAGCTTGAGGAACAGTACAGATAAATTAAGAAGGTAAAGTTAAACACTTGTAAGGTTAATAGTATAATAATCAACTAAAATTACAGTCTTACCTAAGGGAAGTATAAGCCCTAAACACGGGTTATCACTTAAAATTAGTTAGCCTAACAACAAACAATAACAATACAGGTTAGGCAAAGACAAGATATAAGTTGATATATACAAAAGAATGGAACTGTCCGATTAGAATGATGAACAAAAGCAAACTCAAGGTAACCCAATACATGGAGGCGACTAAAACTAAGTAAGGGTGCAATGGGGCAGGTAGAAGGGAAGGCTACAAGAAGTTATAGTAAAAATTAAGAATCAGGAGAAACTGTGTTTCCAGCTGCCACTGCTGGAAAATTGAGGGCTTTCTAAGGGTTTTAGGTAGTGCCGTTTGAAAACTGTCGGAGATTTCCAGCCTGTATACTTCTTAAGATCGTCAAAATTCATGTGTTGGAAATAATTAATAGATGTGGCCACCGCCCTAACATCGTGGGCCCGAGGAAAGGACTCTGGATTGGCCTGTTTAATGAAGTATAAAAATTTGTTGCCTGATCCCTTTTAGGTATAAAGTACCACCTCCCTTCCTAATGAAACAATGGGCCTGAAGATTTCAGAGTTGTTCTGCTTAGGTAGGCTCTTAATGAGTTGACAGGACAAAGGGAAATGTCTTGAGGTAGTGGTAGGATTTTCCACGAGGACCATCTGTCCTGTGGGTCTTCATTTTTGGCTAGAAAATGGCGATCTGGGGGGGGATAAGAGGACTTCCCCTGAGGGGAGGAACTCAATGTGGCCTGGTTCCCTTGATAAAGCTGACAGTTCTGATATTCTAGCTCCGGAGGCTAAACTTAATAAGAATAGGGTTTTCCTCAGGAGGGATATATAATTGCAAGAGTCATTGTTAATGTCCGAGGCCAGTTTGAGGACATCATTTAAGAACCAAGAGACTGATTTAGGTCTCGTTGATGGTCTTAATCTAGCACAAGCTTTTGTATGGACGTAAAGTACGAATCCGTAAGGTCTATGCTAAAACCAAATTGGAAGATCTTTTTAAGAGCTGATTTGGTCGTAGTGATAGTGCTTGCTGCTAAGCCTTTCTCAAACAATGATCTGAAGAAAGAAAGTTATGGCTAGGTTCGTTGTCATGACTTGAGAATTTGACAACTTAAGGAACTCTGCTAGTTTCTTGACAGATGAATCATATTGTCGGAGAGTAGATTCTCTTTTATCTGATTCCAAGAATGAGATATTCTGGGGATCAATTTCTGCATTCCTCATGGCTGCGAATTTCAGAAAATCCATAAAGTTAGGGTTGGGTTTTCTGAATTCTTGAGGAAGCGGACACAGTCTGAGTTTGCACTAACTGGGTTAGTTTGGGGTTGGGAATCCGTAGTGGTCGGAGTCTCAACTCTAGGAGTAGAGGGAACCAATTGCTCTTGGGCCAGTTGGGAGCTACTAGAGCTACTTGGCCTTTGAATGTCCTGAGTTTGTCTAAAACTTTCATGAGAAGGTTCACCGGAGGGAAGAGGTAAATATTCTTCCATTCGTTACCAATCGAGGATCATTGCATCCGTAGCGTATGCTAGAGGATCGAGGTTGGGTGCCACGTAACAAGGGAGTTTGTGGTTTGACTCCGTGGCGAAGAGGTCTACTTGGAGTCCGGGGACTTGTAGACCTGATCCAATTGAATGAACTCCCTGTCCAGTGTCCACTCCGATTCCAACGGAGCGGAGCTGATAGAGCGTCTGCTACTACGTTCTTGACTCCTGCCAGGTGAGTGGCTGACAGGTGCCATTTGTTTTTGCATGCCAGAGAAAAGATGGCTATCATGACATGGTTCAAGTGGCTTGACTTGGATCCGCCCCTGTTGATGCAGTGTACTACTACTGCACTGTCCAGAACTAATTTGAAATGAGAGTTCTTGGGCGGACGGAGTCGTTTTCAGTGTGAGGAATACTGCCATGGCTCCAGTACATTGATATGTAGCTGGCGGAATGTTAACGACCAAGTTCCTTGAACTTTTTCGTACTGGGGAGTATCCTCCCCACCCTGTTAGTGAGGCGTCTGTGTGGATCACTAATGATGGAGGGGGAAACTGTAGAGGAATTGCTTTTGAAAGGTTCTTTGTCTCCGTCCAGGGGCGGAGACGTTTCCGTAAGATTGCTGGGATAAAGGCTAGTTTGTCCCGTGATCTGCAATTCGCTCTTGAGCGCCATATACTCTGTTTACTATCTTTGAGTTTTGGTGGCTCTGAGCAGAACGTCTGTGACTGATGCAAACTGGAGTGAGCCCAGGATCCTCTCCTGGCACCTCCTGGATGTTTGTTGTCGTTTGAGAAATTGTTTTGTAAGCTCTTGCAATTTCTTTCCTTTTCAACGACGGAATTGATAGAGTGTGCGATTGTAAGTCCCACTGAAGGCCTAACCACTGGAATCGAGATTCCGGTGTTAGTCTGGACTTGGTTTTGTTTATTTGAAAACCTAAATGTTCCAGGAATTTGATCACTCTGACCGTTGCTTCTTTGCATTCTTTGGGGTTCTTTGCCCAAATAAGCCAATCGTCCAGATAAGCCACTAACATTATTCCCTGTTTCCTTAGCTCTTGCACTACTGCTTCCGCCAATTTGGTGAAGATCCTGGGGGCTATGTTTGAGCCCGAATGGCATTACCTTGAAGGAGTAGGATCTGTTGCCTAGTTTGAAGCCTAGGAATGGACGGAAGTGTCTGGCTATGGGGAACATGATAGTAGGCATCTGTAAGATCTATAGAGGTTGTACGGCCCCACGGGAAGTAAGGTCCGTACCTGCGAAACGGTCAGCATCCTGAACTTGTCGCAATGAATGAATAAGTTCAGATGGGACAAGTCTAAGATGATTCTTCGGTTTACCGAGTCTTTCTTTGGCACGCTGAACAAGCGTCCTTGAAATTTTAAATTGTTGACTCTTGAGACTACTCCTTTGAGAAGGAGGTCTTCGGTATACTCTACCAATTCCGTTGTTGGTGCTTGATAGAATCTGTTGGTTGGAGGAGGGCCCTCTAGCCAACTCCAACCTAGTCCCTTTGTTACTATACTTTGAGCCTAAGGGCTGAACCCCCACCGCTGGCGGAAGAGGTACAGCCTCCCTCCTACCTTGGGATTCTCACTGCTGGTTTGCCGAGGGGCGGCCACCTCTTGCTCCTCGGAAACCTCTTCCCCTGTTAGCAGCCCTGCCGGATCCTCTGAATCGAGAGGCACCTCTTGCTCTACTGCCTCTCGCAAACCTATTGAAAGCCTGAAAGTTTCTGGCTTTCATAGTTGGAATTGTAGGCTGGCGAGACAGCAAAGGAAGTGGAGGGTTGAGATTGCTGGGACTGAGGGGTCAGAACAAGGTATTGTTGTTGACCCTTCGACGATGGTTGCCCTTGTGATGCTGGGACTGCCTGAACCAACGTTTGTTGAGAAGGCTGGAAGGGAGAGAACTTCCTTGGTTTCTTCTTGTTCCTTGGGTTAGGACCAGAAGATTCCTGCCTCCGCTTTGCTACCAGTCCCCACCTGACTTTGAGGCACTGGTTGACCTTAGAAGCCTCATGAAGGACTTCTGCTACTACTGGTGCTGGAAAGAGGTCCGTTCCCCAAATTGAGGAAGCAATCAGTTTATTCGGTTCATGGCGGATAGTAGCTTCCGCCAGAACGTGCTTCCTACAATTTCTCCTGGCTATGAGGAAGTCGTAAAGGTCACACTGCATGGTGTGCAGCAGACCTTTAGCCAAAACTTTAAATAACGGCTCTTGTTGGTATACAAGAGCCGTCATCTCCGCCATAGTCATGGAGGAAAGGGATCTCGCGAGCCTAGTCCGGGCGTCGTACTCCATCTGGATGAGAGAGTCCGACAACCTGGGGAGTCTCTCACTAAAGAGAGAGGTGGCACAGTCCGCCTTTAGTTTTCCTACTGAGAAAGTAGGAACTGCCCCTTCGAAGTACGTCTCGGAGCCTGGGACTAAGAGAGAGGTGGGTTCCGTCTCTCGTAGTTGAGGCAGGGGCTCGTCTTTCAGGGCGGCCTGAAAGGTTGCTTCCACTACCTTAAGGTCAGTGGTAGCGGAGTCCCTTCCACCGGAGTAAAAATGGTGAAAGGACTCCTAAAGGCTGTGATGCGGTGTTTTCACACCCCCATTCTTCCAGACTTCTCATTAGAGTCTGCTGTGCCTGTTCCCTCGGAAGGATCACTGTTTCCTTGGGGAACCTTGTCCTCTCTCATCGTCTGCTTCCGTTAGTCGGACGTAGCAATGAATGGTGGTTGAAGGTCTCTGGGGTGGAACTCGAAGTCCTCACGCCTTCGAGTTCCTATGCCTTCGATTGTCAACATTCCGTTGACAAACGGGGCATACGAAGCGATCCTCCAAGGGTTGGCCGCCTTGAATTCCGGCAGTTGGCTGGAATCTGGCATTGGAAGAGGAGAAGGTGGCACAGATAGAGGGGAACCTGCCGCAATCGAGGTTTGGATCCCGGCGATGGCATTCTCCTGAGCGGCCAGCCGTTCCGCCAGCGATTGGATCGACTGGCCGGAAGACGTAACAGAACTGGAGAGCTGGGAGAGCACCGAGCCGACCTTGTTGTCAACCAAGGCCCCTACGATCACTCCCACCTGCTCCAGAATGTTAGCCGAAAAGGATTCGGGATCAAAAAGAGGGACTTGAGCCCGATCCTTACGTGATCTATGTTTGGGGGACCTCGACGCAGAGGAAGAGGCCTCCCTTGACCTAACTGATCCGGGGTGGTGAGCCGGAGTTATAGTGTCTGTCAGGATGACCGATTTCTTGGGGAGAGACTTTTTAAGTTTCTCCTCGTCATCTTAGCCTTGGGATCACTGAAGTAGCCTTAGGACGGACAGACCGCTGCTCTTCAGTGAAGCCCCGGAAAGAAGTGGAAGTAGAAGGATCAGTAGAAGGTGATGGAGAAAGGGAATTCAGGAAAGGGCCCTGAGAACCCACAGGAGCTGCCCCTACTACACCCTTACCTGTACCCATGGAGTCAATAGCCATGGGTTCAACGTCGAGGTCATTGCCGCAACGTCTTCTGCAACGTCCTCTGGGAAATCCCCCTCCTGTAGGGAGATCATGACTTGAAGGTCGGTCCAGCAAAGGGGCGGCCGCTATCGGGTCCACCACTGATCCTTTCTTGGCTCCTGGGAATATTAGGTCCGCCATATCCTGGGTAAGAATGTAGGGGCGGCCCTTAGAATTCCGGCCAAAACCCCCTACCCAAGCTTTGAGAGTCGACAAAGCTTTCTTCTTTTCTTCATCGGAACCCTGTAAAAAAGGGTCTAGAGTTAGGGAGAGGATAGGGGAGGAATGTCTGTTGTGTTGAGATATATGAATATGTGTCTCATATGTGAAAGGTATAATATAACAACAAGTATTCCAGGTGACGAATGAATGAAGAAAGTGCTAAGAAACTTACTACTAGTGAGGCATCTCCTACTAGCAAGTAGCAGGTTTGGCAAGCTTCATGATGCCAAACGATAAAATCCTCCACTTTCACTGCACATCCTGCATGAGAACGGCATACTATATGGCCGCATAGGTCTTGGAGGATGGCACTGCACCCAATCTCCTGGCACAACATCTGTAAGTCAAAGGATACATGAGTACCAATGACAACCTCCGGTGGAATAATATGCAAACTATCCGTGGGTGCCGGAGTAGGACCGACGGATAGAGATCTACGTATGAATATTACGTAGAAAAATTACGAGGGGGGAAGAAAGTCTCTGCCTCCGCCTAAGCTCACTTGTCATATGACTAAAAATAGACTCCGTAGGGCCCGGAGTTCTCCGTATGGCCCGGAGTTAATTAATATTGAGTGAGCAATGTCAAACTTCTAACGAAGCAAGGGATAGTACGAGAGGCGGAAATAAAAAACCCCCCGGAGTAACGCAAAAGATTCTAAACATTAAATAACACAAAATAAAACAAAATAAAAACCCCTTATATCAGTAAGTGCTCGTGTGAACTATCCTAAGTGGATAGGAAACCCATGATGATTCCCTCCCCCCCTCTCTATGTTCGGTAGCGGCGGATAGACACCTGCCGGACTGAACTGAGGGGGAAAGAGTAGGGAAGAATGTGGGGTAGGGGAGCCCTCCCCCTGAGCGGCCAGTTAAGGACGGAGAAGAAGGGGGGAGGTCCCGAGCCCCCCGAGGCACGTGACGAGTGAGAGTACCAGTAGGGAGGGGTGATCCCCACCAGTCCCGTGAGTCACCCCCTCTCATGCAGACTCGGACGCTAGCTGTGAGAAACGAGTCATCACCCATCGACGTGGATGGCAATGTATGGAGGGGGGGAATGGGGGGACGGGAGGGGGACCCCGTAACACCGGGTGGCTCACCGTGATAAACCAGGTGGTCTTCCCAGCCAGGTAAAAGATACGAGGTGGGGAAGAACCGTCGGAACAACATCAATATCACTGATATAAATAGGATTATTTATAATAATCAATCAAATAAAATTAAAGCGATATCTTAAAGCTAGACTAACACGGGGAACACGAAGCTAAGCAAACAGAAAATTAGGTTAATCGCCGATCCGAAGAAAGGGGTATGTTAGCCTAATTTAACCTCTAGTTCAGAAAACGGGGGCAGGCTAATCACCAATCGACAATTGGGGTATGAAAGCCTAACTAAACGGTAAAATAAATTATAACAGGGAAGCTAATCGCCATACCGAAGCATGGTGTATGTTAGCCAACCTAGTACCTATAATATTATTAAAGGTAATCAGGAACTAGAGAAGGAAAGAGAGAACATCAGAATAATTAAGATGATATGACTCTCAATCGTGACTGATAAAACTCCTAACAATGTAAGGCGTAGCTAGACTAAGGTCCGAAACGTGCGGTCGGAGCGTGCCCCGTGGAGGCCTAACTAAAAAACTAACTGCATAAAGATATAGAGACTATGTATAAGTAACCATATCTAAAGTACTGAGAAAAAGGGAAATCTCTAACGGTATGGAAGACCGAAAGAGATAACCCGTACCGCCATGCGGTCGAGGGGCATACCGGCCGATAAGGCTCCGAATATGTATAAAACAACGAAGATCATCATAAAATGAGATCAGTAACCCCAAACAGTACTTAACTTAGAAGCAGAAGTTGAAGACATCTTGAAAATAAATCCAAATAAATCCAAATAGAGCGAAACACAGCACCGAAAAAATTTAACGTTTGGTGTAACGCGCGCTATCGAAAGGAATGACGTCTCAGGCGTCGGAGGCGCTCACGGTAGTAGTAGACCGGGAGCTGTAGCACGGCTCCTCCGTAGTTCGGGGTTTTGTCGAAGGAAGAAGCTAAATGGCAAGGGACCTCTCTCTGGTAGTGATTCCACTCGCTCCTTACTATACCGACACTTCTATAAGAAGTGAGCGAGCCATTTATCTTGGCATTATATTGTTTCTTTTTTCTCTAGGATGAATAGCAATATTTATTCTTCAGAAATAGTATCAAAGGAACCATTTCACAGGCCGACACAGGTCAAGCCCAGAAATACTTTTAGGCCTACCAGCCGAAAACTCTTGAATCACGCGCCTTGGGGGATGCTGGGAGTTCACGGATCAAGGTGTTGTTTTGTTTACAATCGTTACACAGGCGCGCAAGCGCGAATTTCTTTCTTGCCGCACTAAAAAGTATCTGTGACACATCTCGGAAATTATTTAGTCACTTTGACATAATTTTTTTACCATTTTAAAGTAGCCGTTACATGTAGTATTATATATGAAAATGTGCACATTTTTATGTAGAATACAGCAAAAAAAAATACTCATGATTGTAGCTTTTATCAGTTTTGAGATATTTTCATATAAATAACGATAAGTGCCAAAATTTCAACCTTCGGTCAACTTTGACTCTACCGAAATGGTCGAAAACGCAATTGTAAGCTAAAACTCTTATATTTTAGTAATATTCAATCATTTACCTTAATTTTGCAACTAATTGGAAGTCTCTAGCACAATATTTCGATTTATGGTGAATTTATGAAAAAACTTTTTCCTTACGTCCGCGCGGTAACTCTTCCAAAAAAAATCATACATGCGATTGTGGTAATGTTTGCACCATTTTAAATTAGCCGTTACATAAAGTTTTATATATGAAAATGTGCGCAATTTCATGCACAATACAACTAAAAACAACCCATGGTTGTAGCTTTTATCAATTTTGAAATATTTTCATATAAAAAATGATAAGTGACAAATTTTCAACCTTCGGTCAACTTTGACTCTACCGAAATGGTCGAAAAACGCAATTGTAAGCTAAAACGCTTATATTCTAGTAATATTCAAGCATTTACCTTCATTTTGCAACAAATTGGAAGTCTCTAGCACAATATTTCGATTTATGGTGAATTTATGAAAAAAATAACATTTCTTTACGTCCGCGCGGTAACTCTTCCGAAAAAATCATACGTGCGATTGTGGTAATGTTTGCACCATTTTAAATTAGCCGTTACATAAAGTTTTATATATGAAAATGTGCGCAATTTCATGTATAATACAACAAAAAATAGTTGAAGGTTGTAGCTTTACTCATTTTTGAAATATTTGCATATAAATCACGATAAATAGAAAAAAAAAACCACGTTCGGTCAAATTTGACTCTACCGAAATGGTCGAAAAACGCAATTATAAGATAAAAATCTTACAGTCTAGTAATATTCAGTCATTTATCTTCATCGTGAAACAAATTTGAAGTCTCTAGCACAATATTTAAATTTATGGTGAATTTTTAAAAAAAACTTTCCTTCCCTCCGCGCACGGATTCTCCGCCACAAATCTCCGAAATGTGTAAGTCCCATTCTCGGAATATTTGCTCCGTTTCATATTAGGCATTTCATAGTTTTATATATGAAAATGTGCGCAATTTCATGTAGAATAAAATGATATTGTCATGTTACAATAAAGTTTTATACATACTTACCTGACAGATATATACGATTAATGGCCCACCCAGCCTCCCCGCAGGAGACAGGTGGAAGAGAAGAATTCTGATTAGAAAACAGGAATGGTTCCTAGTCCTGCCACCCAGGGCAGGGCGGTAGATCACCTGACCTACCGGTAGCGTGTGCCGCGAAATTTGAAATTCTGTCGGAGACGACGGAGTCTATAGCTAAGTATATATCTGTCAGGTAAGTATGTATAAAACTTTATTGTAACATGACAATATCATTTTTATACATTCAACTTCCCTGCCAGATATATACTTAGCTGATTAGCACCCATTGGTGGTGGGTAAGAGACAGCTAACTACTGAAATAGACAGGTAAACAACATATGTTGTAGGTATTAATAAACCTTGGTTCCTACCTTATTAGGCTGAAGACTTCGCGGCTACTGCCTAGGAGTCTACTTAGCCTCAAGAGCCTCAGCGAGATATTGATCTATGGCTAAGAGTTCTTGTGGGTCTGCCAATGGGGTCTTATCCACTTACTCGGCAGAGCCTAAAGGCCTTTGTCATTGGGTGCTATTCCACTAACATGACAATACACCTTGTTCAAGGAGCACAACACCGATCCCGATCACCTGATCCTAACATCCATGTTAGTTCTAAGATTGCAAGGAGTTATCCCCGAACTCCTTACAAACAACCAAAAACTCGAAACATATTTACACTTTCATTTACAAAATATACAAAAAAAAAATTTTGTACTCCCCTACTAGCCATACATACCCTTGATCCCCTACCAGCAATGACACTATGCTCCCGTGCGACATCAGTGAGCTTGCTAATAGAAAACCAAGCACATATCTGACAAGAGGGTTTATGTACGATAAAACACAATATTTAAGGATCAGTCTTTGCTCCAAGACCCAGCACTGTATCTGCTGATACAAATGGACCTAGCGAGAAGCACTTCTCATAGGTCACTCTCACATCCTTCAGATAATGAGATGCAAAACACTGAATTGCACCTCCAATATGTAGTCTCAATGATATTTTTTAGAGACATATTCTTTTGGAACGCCAAGGACGTTGCTACCGCTCTCACCTCATGGGTCTTGACCTTTAGAAGACCGAAGGATTCCTCCGAGCAGTTCTTGTGAGCGTCCGTAATTACGCTTCTCACAAAGAAAGCCAAGGCGTTCTTGGACATGAGTCTTTTGGGGTTCTTCACCACACACCAAAGACCTTGTTGACAAGCTCCCATCTGTCTCTTCCTCTCTAAATAATATTTAAGAGCTCTCACTGGACAGAGAGACCTCTCTATTTCTCTGCCTACGAGGTTAGATAGGCCTTTTACCTCAAAACTTCTGGGCCACGGTTTTGACGGGTTTTCGTTCTTTGCCAGAAACATTGTCTGGAAAGAACAGATGGCAGCATCTCCTTTGAACCCCACTGTGGAATCTAGAGCGTGCAATTCGCTCGTCCTCTTGGCTGTAGCGAGAGACACCAGGAATAAGCATTTCCTAGTGACGTCGCGGAAGGAAGCCAGATGTAAAGGCTCGAATTTATCCGATGAAAGGAAATTTCAATACCACGTCTAGATTCCAACTAGGTGTTCTAGGAGTAGCTGCCTTTGAAGTTTCAAAGGATCTAATTAGATCGTGTAGATCTTTGTTGCTTGCAATATCTAACCCTCGATTCCTAAATACTGAAGACAGCATGCTTCTGTATCCTTTTATTGTTGAGACAGAAAGGTGTGATTCCTCTCTCAGAAAGAGGAGGAAATCGGCAATATTCACTATAGAGGTACTGGAGGAGGACAGCTTCTGACTCTTACACCACCTCCTAAAGACTTCCCACTTTGATTGGTATACTCTTCTCGTCGAAGCTCTGCGGGCTCTAGCGATAGAGCCCGCAGCCTTGCGAGAAAAGCCCCTCTCTCTGACAAGTCTTTCGATAGTCGAAAGGCAGTCAGAGCGAGACCGGGAGGTTGTGATGAAACCTCTCGAAGTGGGGTTGTCTGAGTTAGATCTGGTCTGTTTGGAAGAGATCTGGGGAAGTCCACTATCCACTCCAGTACCTCTGTGAACCATTCCTGGGCTGGCCAAAATGGGGCTATTAGCGTCAACTTCGTGTTCTTCGAAGCTACGAACTTCCTGAGCACTTCCCCCAGGATCTTGAACGGGGGAAAGGCGTAGGCGTCCACACCCGACCAATCCAGGAGAGACGCGTCTATTGCGAAGGCTCTCGGATCTTCCACTAGAGAGCAAAAGATCTCTATTCTTTTGGAGAGGAACGTCGCAAACAGGTCTATGTGAGGTCTCCCCCACAGGGACCAAAGACTTCGACACACTTCTTCGTGTAGAGTCCATTCTGTGGGAAGGACCTGATTCCTCCTGCTCAGTCTGTCTGCTCTCACATTCTTGATGCCTTGAACAAATCTTGTGAGGAGAGTTATGCCTCTTTCTTCTGTCCAGGTTAACAGGTGTCTTGTTAACTGAAAGAGGGAGAAAGAGTGCGTGCCTCCTTGCTTGCGTATGTAAGCCAGAGCCGTGGTGTTGTCCGAGTTTATCTGTATCACCTCGCCTCTGACTATCTCTTCGAAGAACTTTAAGGCTAGGTGTATGGCCACTAGTTCCTTGCAATTGATGTGCCAGGACACCTGTTCCTTTGTCCAGGTGCCTGACACCTCCCTTGCTCCTAACGTCGCTCCCCATCCCGACTCCAAAGCGTCGGCATACACTTGGTTTGGGTTCTGCAGGGCAAGCGATACGCCTTCGTTCTTTTGAAGAGGAAGGATCCACCACTTCAAATGATCTTTTACCTCTTGTGGAAGCGGGAAGATGTCCGAGAGTTGTCCCGTCTTCCAACTCCACACCCCTTTCAGGAAAAACTGAAGAGGGCGAAGGTGAAGCCTTCCCAGAGAGAAGAACTTTTCTAGTGAGGACAGGGTCCCTAAGAGGCTCAGATAATCCCTCGCTGAACTGTTCTTTTTCTCTAAGCAGCTCGAGATTTTCGACAAACCTCGAGTGATTCTTTCTCGCGAAGGAAATACTCGAAAACCCCGAGAATCCATCTGAATCCCCAGATAGACCAAGCTCTGGCTGGGGATCAGCTGCGACTTCTCGAGGTTCACGAGTAATCCCAGCGATTCTATCATGTTCCTTGTTACTGATAAGTCCTCCAAGCACTGAATCTCCGACTTGGCCCTGATCAGCCAGTCGTCCAAGTAGAGGGAGATGTTTATTCCCTCTAGGTGAAGCCATCTTGCCACATTCGCCATCAGGTTGGTGAATACTTGCGGAGCTGTAGACAGACCGAAGCACAGAGCCCTGAATTGAAAGATCTTGTCTCCTATTACAAAACGAAGATATTTCTTTGACAAATGGTGAATGGGAACGTGGAAATATGCGTCTTGCAAGTCCAGATGAGACCATCCAATCTCCTGGACGAAGAGCCGACATTACTGAGGCGGACGTTTCCATGCGAAACTTCTTTTTCTGAACAAAGCGATTCAGAGCGCTTACGTCCAGAACTGGTCTCCACCCCCCCCGATGCCTTTGGTACTAGAAAAAGGCGATTGTAAAATCCCGGGGAGTGTGGATCCTGTACAAGTTCGATGGCCTCTTTTTCCCACATTTGTTCCACCATTTGAAGGAGTCTCTTTCTCATTACCGGGTCTCCGTACCTCGCTGACAGTTCCCGAGGCGTAGATGTTAGGGGAGGGCTGTTCTCGAAGGGGATTACATATCCCTTCTTTAGGACCGACACTGACCAAGGGTCGGCTCCCCTTTTTGCCCATACTCTTGCAAAGTTCAGGAGTCTGGCGCCCACTGGTGCTTGAAGGAGCAACAAGTCATTTGGATTTCTTGAAGGGCCTAAAGGAAGACCTTCCTCTCTTATCAGAGCTCTTCTTTCTGGCAGGGGGACGAGCCGCTGTACCTCCACGAAAGGGCTGCTGAGGAGGACGAGAGTCCTTCTTAATCGCCGACACTACAGGGCGACCTTTCTTGGACGTTTGTGTTAGTAGGTCTTGTGTCGCCTTCTCAGTTAGCGAGCGAGATATATCCTTCACTAACTGAGAAGGAAACAGATGATCCGATAGAGGGGCGAACAATAAAGCAGTCCTCTGGCTCGGAGAAACCCCTTTTGATAATAGGGATCCATATACTGATCTCTTTTTCAGGAGACCAGCACCAAAAAGAGAAGCCACTTCACCCGAACCGTCCTGTACTGCCTTGTCCATGCAAGACAGGACGCTATGGAGAATCTCTGGGTTTTTAAGAAACTCCGGATCTTTAGATTTGTTGGCCAGAACTCCGAGTGACCAATCCAGAAAGTTGAACACCTCTAAAGTGACAAAAAGTCCCTTTAGAAAGTGGTTCAACTCTGAAGTGCTCCACGTCGCTCTGACCGATCCTAAGGAGTGACGTCTAGAGGCCTCCACTAAACTGGAAAAGTCCGCATCTGCCGAGGCAGGCAGAGAAAGACCCATAGTCTCTCCTGTCCCATACCAAATACCTCTCTTTCCATGTAGTTTGGAAGGAGGCATGCAGAATACCGTCTTTCCTAACTCTTTCTTCTTGTCCATCCAAGAATCTAAAGAATGGAGAGCCTTCTTCATCGATATTGCAGGCTTCATTTTCAAAAAGGCCGACGATTTTGCCGTAGCCGAGCTCGAAAAGAGAGACCGAGGAGAAGGAGGAGCCGCCGGTCTAAGAGAATCTCCAAACTCTTGAAGCAATAATGAGGCTAAGACCTTATAACTCGAGAGTCCCTCATTAGCAGGAGGTTCGTCATCAGACAACTCGTCTAAATCTCGATCAGACGAAGGAGAAAGATCACGTTTGGAGGAAGAGTCCTTCCAAGACCTCCTACGCTCTGAAGGAGAGGAGCTCCTATTTGGAGAAGAGTCATAAATTCCAGGAACGAGTCTCCGACTCCTGCCTCCTGGCTCTTTGACTCCTGCCTGACTCCTACCTCCTGGCTCCTGACTCCTGCCTCCTGACTCCTGCCTCCTGACTCCTGCCTCCTGACTCCTGCCTCTGACTCCGGACTCCTGCCTCCTGACTCCGGACTCCTGCTCCTGGGACTCCTGACTCCTGCCTCCTGACTCCGGACTCCGGACTCCTGCCTCCTGACATCCGGCGCCTGGCTCCTGGCTCCTGGCTCCTGGCTCCTGGACTCCTGACTTCCCTGACTCCTGACTCCTGACCTCCTGACTCCCTCTGACTCCTGATCTGACTCTGACTCCGACTCCTTGACTCCTTGGCTCCTGATCTTGGCTCCTTTGATTCCTGACTCCTGACTCCTGACTCCTGGACTCCTGATCCTGACTCCTGACTCCTGACTCCTGCCTCTTGCCTCCTGGCTCCTTGCCTCCGCCTGCCTCCTGGCTCCTGCCTCCGGCTGCCCTGATGACTCCACACTCCTGGCTCTTGGCTCCTGCCTCCTGGTTGACTCCTCACTCCTGGCTCTTGGCTCCTGCCTCCTGGGTGACTCCTCACTCCTGGCCGGTGCCAGACGTCTGATAGGTTCATCCAGGTTCGTACCGGAAACCTCACCTCGAGTAGGAGTATCGATCCTGGCGGCAGATACCTCCATACGTCTGGAGGATCTTTTGATCGGAAGGGAAGAGTCTTTCCTTCTAGGAGGCTCCTTTGACAGGACTCCTACAAAAGACGAAATCTGCTCTTGCATCGCCATCATGAATCTCTTCGTAACCTCCTCTTTATCCTCTTCGGGAGGAGGGGAGGAGTCCATGGCCTCCACCTCCTGCCTCCTTCTCACTCTGGTTGAAAGAATGCCTCTTCTTGCCTTCTTCACTCCCGAGGGAGACTCCTCAGGGAAGTTTTCTGGGCTCGAATCAATAGTCGGAGCCTTCCAACTCCTCTTGAGTGGCCGAGATCGATCTGAATCTCTCCAATCACGTCTCGGAGATGAAGATCCCGACGACGAAAAACACTCACGTAGGACGCTTTTACAATAGCGATCCTTGGCAGTCTGGGGTGTCACAGAAACCGCCGAAGGGACACCTGATCGGTGGGGATTCTCCACAACCTCCTTTCGGTTTTCGACATTCCTTCTCTTCTGGGCATGTGAGCTTGGAAGAGGTCTAGACCTAGGAGCGTTGCTGAGCCGACCAGATGCCCCCTCCACTACACTGGGGACACTCATATCACTGTCCACTGAATAATCACTAGCCTTACCTTGTATGGCAGCCATTTTGTTTTCCATCAACTTGAAGGCTGCTTTTAGATCCGCAAGTTCTTTCGCTGAATCTACCGGTTCTGCAATAGGAGAAGGGGCTGCAATGGAAGGAGAAGTAGCAATACTTACCCTTGGGGAAGATCCCAAGCTAGGAATTAGTTCAGATCTAGAACTACTTAAACTTCTATAAGAAGCCTTCCTCACTCTTTCTCTCTCTAACTTTTTTAAATAATTAGTTAGATTCTTCCATTCGTTCTCACTCAAATTCTCACATTCCTTACAAGTATTAGTAAAAGAACATTCATACTCCCTGCAACCCTTGCATACTGTGTGAGGGTCTACCGAAGCTTTCGGCAACCTCACCTTACAGCCTACATTCACAAAACGTCTCACAACCATTCCAGAGTCAGACATTTTTAAAGAAAATTCCAAAATCAAGTCCACAAAACAGTCCACAAAAGCGTATGCCAATCCAACAATCCAGATACGTCACCAAAAGTCGGTCAAGAAGATCAATTGCCGGTGAAAAAAGAAAAACCAATCGAGAGGAACCAACAACAATGTTGATGGTCCGGGCGACAGAAGAATTCTGATTAGAAAACGGGAATGGTTCCTAGTCCTGCCACCCAGGGCAGGGCGGTAGATCACCTGACCTACCGGTAGCGTGTGCCGCGAAATTTGAAATTCTGTCGGAGACGACGGAGTCTATAGCTAAGTATATATCTGGCAGGGAAGTTGAATGTATAAAAACGAAAAATATTTGAAAGTTGTAGCTTTTCTTATTTCCGAAATAATTGCATATAAAAAAATATATATAAAAAACATTTCGACATTCGGTCAAATTTAACTCGTCAGATATGGTCGAAAACTGCATTTGTAAGCTAATATTTTTACAGTATAGTAATATTCAATCATTTGTCTTCATTTTTAAAGAAATTGGAAGTCTCTAGGACAATATTTAGATTTATGGTGAATTTTTGAAAAAATTATTTGTTTACGTCCGCACGTTACGAATTCATGCATTATTTTGTGATAATATTTTCTCTGTGTTGCTTTTATCGTTTTACAATGTGTTATATACCAAAATGATCGCAATTTAGTGTACATTACAACGAAAAAAAGGAAATTGTTACCTTTAACCGTTTTGCACACAGCGTGATTTAAATACAATTATATATGAAAATATGAAATTTCATTTTTGCGCTATCATATATCGCATTATTTACTATATATGATAATGATAATTTTTTTCATTTCTGATGGTTGCATACTAAACTTCAGGCAATGACAAAAAAAGGAGCCAAAAATGAACTCTTAATCTTGAAAACTAAGCGCGCTGTGATTTTTTGAAAAAAATATTTTTTCCGCTTCCGCGCTCACTCTGAAACGTCTCCGGCACACGGGAGACATTTTTTTTTTTACCGCTTCGGCGTTTAAGGGTTAATATTATATGTTTCATTATATCTGTCAGTAACTCGGTATCTCCATTAGGTAAAGATAGAATAAAGAATAGAAATGAATGGTTATTATACTGTTTGGTAGTTTCAGTAGTTGAAGAGAGATAATGAAAATTGATGATAACTAAACTGTGTGCTAGGTAAAAGTGGTTGCTTGGCGATCGTTCGGTACTCGTAGTGCTGAATGTAAACAAAAGGTTGGAAGCTTATTTTGTTTGTTTGTGTATTATAATTAATGATTAATTAATAATTATTTGAAATAAGTACATACTAATTATTTATACATTTTATTGGCATATTCTAAGCTTTTAGCTCTTAGGTTTAGATGTCAGAATTATAGACTAGGCTACAGTAGCAACTGCTAACATAGACTAGGGTTATTGCTAAGGGACATATGCTAAAGTCCTAATATATGCAGTAAAAATGGGGTTGAACATTACATGCAGTTGAATATTACTCAAGTATGAGCAGTATTTTGCCTTTTTGGAGTCATATTTCTTCCGTCGGATCGGCGTCGTAACCCTAGAACATGTTGTAAGCCTGGAAACATAATTTACTGGGGTGTTTTTGTAGGGCTTGGAACGAATTAGGCAATTTACATATAAAATGCAGTTCAAGATACGAAAAGCTCAGGTTACGAAGGCCACCTCGACACGGATTAATTTCGCATCCTGAGGTACCACTGTATTACGTAGGTTTCAAGTACACGGATGACATCATACAAAAATCCAAAAGAATGTCCTATGATAATACATTCTACTCAGACCCATCCGTCCTACTTATCCTGCCTTCAAAGGAATTACACTGTTAACAGAGATGTGCTCACTCTGCCAAAGGAATATTCTTTCCCACAGCGAAAACATCCAATGCGGTGATCTGTTATAATGTACTGAAATATATTCACTATGTTACTTTCCAAAGGAGAAAACCTTTTGTTGCTAGAAACCACCATGGTGTCGTTACTGAGCAACATAGTTGAGAACTGTACTCAACCTAACCTAACTCAATCTCCCAGCCTTCCTTTTGCAGAAGCCATGAAGTTTAATAACCTGCTTCAGTAAAGTGAAGATTGAACCAGCTAGGCTAGGCTAAGCACTTCAAACCTTCATCCCTTAGAAACTAGGTCAGGATGGAAGAGATCTGTTCCAAGGTGCTATGTTTGTCCAGAAACCAACCACTTAGACTAGGCTAAGTAGGTATGGTCAATTTCGAACTGGATATGCTAGGTAAAGCTAACAAGAACAGGTTCAAACTGACTTGGCTTGGCTTGGCTTGGCTTGGCTTGGCTTGGCTTGGCTTGGCTGAGACCTCCACCACTTAGGTCAAGCTAAGATGGTAATAGTAGTTTGAAACTAAACAGGTTAGTCTAATTCTTCCAACACTTAGGTAGGCTAAGTTGGTAACAGTAGCCTTAAGCTAGTTATTCTAGGCTAGGATAGACTAGACTGTTCTAAAAACTCAACCATTTAGCTTAGGGTAAGGTGGTCAAAGAAAGATCGAACTAGATAGGCTAGTCTAAACCTCAACCACCTGCTAGTCTAAGGTAATAAATGTAAGTTAGAAATAAGTAGCCTAGATACTAGGCTAGGTTTGGCTAGGCTAAGTTAACCCTTAAACGCTGAAGCGGTATTTTAAAAATCTTCTCCCGTATGACGGCGGTGTTCGCGAGAGAGCGCCGAAGCGGAAAATTTATTATTTTTTTTTAAATCACAGCATGCTTGGTCTTCAAGATTAAGAGTTCATTTTTGGCTCCTTTTTTTGTCATTGCCTGAAGTTTAATATGCAGCCATCAGAAATGAAAAAAAATATCATTATCATATATAAATATTGGGCTATATGACAGCGCAAAAAAAATTTTCATATATAATTGTATACAAATCGCGCTGTGAGCAAAACGGTTAAAGCTAACGAGTTCATTTTTTTCGTTGTATTGTACACTAAATTGTGATCATTTTGGTATATAACACATTGTAAAACGATCAAGGTAACACAGAGAAATATTATCACAAAATGATGCATGAATTCGTAACGCAGGGACGTAAAAAAAACTTTTCAAAAATTCACCATAAATAGAAATATTGTGCTAGAGAATTTCCGTTTGTTGCAAAATGAAGGGAATTGATTGAATATTACTAGACTGTAAGTGTTGTAGCTTACAATTGCAGTTTTCGACCATTTCGGTCAAGTTAAAGTTGACCGAAGGACGAATTTTTTGTTTATTATTCGGTTATTTAATATGAAAAAAATATTTCAAAAAAACTTGATAAAAGCTACAACCATAGGTTGTTTTTAGTTGTATTCTACATGAAATTGCACACATTTTCATATATAAAACTTTATGTAACGGCTAATTTAAAATGGTGCAAACATTACGACAATCGAACAAAAAAATTTATGATTTTTTCGGAAGAGTTACCGCGCGGAAGTAAGGAAAAAGTTTATTTCATAAATTCACCATAAATCAAAATATTGTGCTAGAGACTTCCAATTTGTTGCAAAATAAAGGTAAATGATTGAATATTACTAGAATGTAATAGTTTTTAGATTACAATTGCGTTTTTCGACCATTTTGGTCAAGTCAAAGTTGACCGAAGGTTGAAATTTTGGCACTTATCGTTATTTATATGAAAATATTTCAAAACTGATAAAAGCTACAACCATGGGTTGTTTTTAGTTGTATTCTACATGAAATTGCGCACACTTTCATATATAAAACTTTATGTAACGGCTAATTTAAAATGGTGCAAACATTACGGCAACAGGACGAAAAAATTTATGATTTTTTTTGTAAGAGTTACCGCGCGACCATAAGGAATTTTTTTTTTCCCATAAATTCACCATAAATCGAAATATTGTGCTAAAGACTTCTAATTTGTTGTAAAATAAAGGTAAATGATTGAATATTACTAGAATGTAAGAGTTCTAGCTTACAATTGCGTTTTTTTTACCATTTCGGTCGAGTCCAAGTTGACCGAAGGTTGATATTTTGGCACTTATCGTTATTTATATAAAAATATTTAAGAACTGATAAAAGCTACAGCCATGGGTTGTTTTTAGTTGTATTCTACATGAAATTACGCACATTTCCATATATAAAACTTTATGTAACAGCTGATTTAAAATGGTGCAAATATTACGACAATCGGACGAAAAAATTTATGATTTTTTTCGGAAGAGTTACTGCGCGGACATAAGGAAAAAGTTTATTTCATAAATTCACCATAAATCGAAATATTGTGCTAGACTTCCAATTTATTGCAAAATGAAGGTAAATGATTGAATATTACTAGAATATACGAGTTTTAGCTTACAATTGCGTTTTTCGACCATTTCGGTATTTGACTGAAGGTTGAAATTTTGGCATTTATCGTTATTTATATGAAAATATTCCAAAAACTAATAAAAGCTACAACCATGAGTTGTTTTTTTGTTGTATTCTACACAAAATTGCGCACATTTCCATATATAATACTCCATGTAACGGCTAATATAAAATGGTGCAAAAATGATGTCAGTGACGAAATAATTTCCGAGATGTGTTGCTGATACTTTTTAGTGCGAGAAGAAAGAAATTCGCTTTTGCGCGCCTGGGTAAGGATTGTAAACAAAACAACGCCTTGATCCGTGAGCTCCCAGCATCCCCCCAATTTATATCGACGTTTAATACGTCCAATCGGCGTTAAAGGGTTAAGAGCTCTACTACTCAGGCCAAGCTAAGATGATAAAGGAAGGTTCGAAGTAACAAGGACTGGCTAAACCGTCAACCAGTTGTTAGGCTAAGCTCATACATGCATGTTGGAACTGGTTAGCCCAGACATTAAGCTAGGTTAAACTAAGAACTCTACCATTCAGACTAAACTAAGACAGTATATTCAGGTTTGAAAGTTAGCCAGGATAAGACATCAATCATTTGCTAGGCTAAGTTGGTACATGTATGGTTGAACTAGTAAGTCTGGGCGCTAGGACTAGACTAAGCTAAACTAAGAACTCTACCAACTCAGACTAAAAAGATAGTAGAGGTGGATTCGAACTAGCTGGGTCAGGCTGAGAATTTAACCATTTGTAAGGATAAAAGGTATGGCCGAATTAGCTAGGCTATAGTATCTCAGGCTACAAACTGCACCACTTAGGTGAACCTAAAATTGGTGAAAGCAAGTAGTTCTACCTCCTCCTTTTGGCTTCATGGTTCAGACTCCAGTACCTACTTCAATGAGTAGTTCTGAATCTTAGATTATGGATTTATGAAATTATTCTACTCACACCAAGACAGAAAACTGAAAATGTGTTTCGTGAGTTATCGTTTAGAGGGATGATTCTCCAGTACTTCATTGTAAAGGAACCAACTTATTGACTACTTATCACTACTTGTGTAAAAGTAGAAGTGCTTGGTCAATATTCTCATAGGGACAAACCAGATTGTACACAAACAAACATGGGAATTCTTCCTACCTGGAATAGGTTTGAAGTCTTGGGTCAACCCAATGTCTGTCAATTCCCAAAATGCAGACTGTCTGTAATTAACTAGATGAATCCATGCCCCTTTCACTGGTCTCCAAACTAAACGAGAACATTGCACATCTTGTTCACTATTGCCTGGTCCTCACAGCCATCAATCATTACTTGAGTCATAAAACTATGTATAAGCTAGATCCTACGACTGTTCACGTTCTCATGGTACCAGCCATCATAGTTCTTACAGACGCCTTGTACAGACTTCACCATTTTCGAGGCTGCCTCCTATGGCCATCATAGTCCTTGCGGTTGCCATTGTTCTCATGGCCGTCATATTTCTCACATAGTTATAATTCTTATGACCGTCACAGTTCTCACATCTGTCATAGTCCTTCTGGCCCCATAGTTCTCACAGCTGTCATAGTCCTTACAGCTGTCCAAGTTCTCATGGCTGTCATGGTTCTTATGGTCGTAATAGTTCTCATGACTGTCATAGTTCTTATGGCAATCATAGTTCTATGGTTGTCTTTGTTCTCGCAACCTATCACTGGGCTGTTGAAAACCTAGACGCCAGCCATCTAAACAGAGCTAATAACTACTGCTTAAGCTTTCTTTTTGAGGGATGTGATAGTGCCCAGCTTGAAGACGAAAGTCCCTTATCCCATGTATAACTGGAGCATGCACATGTATCTCGCAGCTTAGCTCACAAGAAAAAACAAGATCACAAAGACAACGATGTCTCACGCCTTCCGTCTTGTGTGTCTTTTCAATTTTCCTTCTAAAACTTTCAATTTCTCCAGAAATGCGTGCTCCTAAATATGAAAGTGTAGTTATACTAGTCATCACCAAAGACAAGAGGTTGGCAGCAGTAGACTTGTGATGTCATGACTGCCACCATTGTACCATTGTAATTGCGGTCTTGTCTATGACATCATCACGCTTGATGGAAGTGCAAGGTTGTTGATTATACTCTTGCGGGCACGACAAAGGGACCCAAAATGCTGTGGAATTGTTAAGTTTTAAAAGGATGTGACAGTCCTGGCTCAAGATGAAGAAGAAATTATTCTTCTCCTCTTGGCACGAGGATCAGTCATGAAGTCCCTGATTTGAGGGTTCCCAACTCCTCCCCACAGCACTAGACGGAGTTTGCATCATCACTTCTTCGACATTTACAACTACTTCTTGTGCTTTCTTACAATAGGGATGTGACAGTCCTGGCTTGAAGATGGAGAGGAAACTATTCTTCCTCTTTTGGCACGAGGATCAGCCACGATGTCCCTTATTCCTCAACGTTTGCCTGGAAAACGCACTAACGTCAACATCACCAAAGCTTGTGTTGACGCTGAAGTGGAAGAATAACAAAAAGGAAAGACTTGCGTCTTTTCCCCCTCCATGTTTGTTATTCTCAACGCTTGCAATTTTCCCAAAAATGTGCGTCATCATGTGGCGGGATCACAAGCTAAAAAACACTCTCTCAAAACACACTTGTACTTCCCACACACTTGACACACTCAGGGCGAGGAGCTGCACTGTCCGCTGGATACGGCCACTGTAATACAATACACAAACAAACCAACAAGGACTACAACCATACAACAATTCAACACAAACCCAACAAAAGACAACTGCACAAACAATCACTAACATCAAAAAACCAATAACACAAGCCAAGGAACCACAACTCACCAATAAAACTCAACATCTCACAACTCCAACAACTCATCTACAACACAACAGAACTTACATGCTTAACAACCCTCCAACACACAAGCACAACTTCAGCAACACAGGCACAACAACTCTAAGTATATAACATTAACAATAATTCAAACAATTCAAAAACACACAATATACTGACCATCAATGCCTTCAATACTGACTACATTTACTGACTGCCCAGAACTCTGATCATAAACTGACTCTCTGACTGATAGGGCAATTGCACCAACAGACAACCCAGAACACCCCAACAAGCAATTCAATCGTTAACCATCCATCTCTCTCTCTCTCTCTCTCTCTCTCTCTCTCTCTCTCTCTTACGGAAAACCAAACACATACTACACTATCTTAACAGCAATACCAGCCATGAAACTTACTCTCTCTCAACTCTTGGAGACGTTGTCAAATGAAACAAACTGATCATCCCTCCATATTACCTCCCCCATTACATTTGACGTCTCCTTACCCTGCAACACCCACACTGAATTGCCTTTCATAACACCCAAGGATGCTCAGAGACAGGCCCTCTGGATCTAGTTTGAGGATCCTCATACAATCTCTCATTCACATCAGTATTCACTTCTCCCAAACTACTTTCATTCCATTGTCTCCCTCACTACTAACCTCCCAAATCTCATTCACTATTCCATTGACATCTAGCTCTGGTCCCAACATCTCCCCTATTTCTGCTACCAAACCACTCACTTCATCCATACTTCTGTCAAACCCTTGCAAAGCTTCATCCACACTATCAATTACTTCCCTACTACTCCGTTCCTTCCCAATGAAATCTCACTCACCCGTTAATTGAAACCCACACGCGCCACACATATCATTCATTCCCTCAAAGTCATCCATACTACATGCCTTATAAACCGTTTGTACTCTAACACTAACACCCTTATCATGCAGTTTACGCTTCTCCCTTTCATTCCCTTTCCTTACACTCTTTCACTTACTTCTATACTCAACCAATGCCAACTGCTAATCTTACAGACCCATTTGCTCACTGACACTCGGCTCATACCGATTCATTTTCAACCATTCACTCATCGCATTCCCCCGAACATACTGTGGCACATCTTTCCACCTACGCAGCTGACTATAGTGTGCCCTTATTTCATCCATACTTCCATCTACTCACAATTTCCCCAAAACATAACTCAATCCACTCAGACTCACTTACAAAATCTCATACTTATTCACCCTCTCTTTAGCAATCAAAGGCACTCCTTTCCATAACTTACTGTCTACTCTTCCATCTTTATCCAAATACAACTCTCCATGTACATTCCCTTTCATACGCAACTCAATCACATTCGTACTCGGACGGACCACCATCCCACACATCTTCAGGAACTTATACCCACCAACATATTGTACTTATCATTCACCTCTTCAACCACACAAAAATCACTGTCATACATTACTGCCCTGTCAATTTCTATTTTCTCACATAACATCCCCACTATAGGCATACCTAAATTCCCTATTCCTTGTACTTCCCCTTTACAATTCTTAATTTCACACTCACTTTACAACTTGTCGCAACCATTCTTAAAAAGAAGATTTAACCTAGTGTCAATCAAAACAACCAGTCATATCCCCTTGCAATTCACTTGCACGCTCATACATTCATGTGCTCTACTATCAAAACCCTTTCTCTTGCAGCAATCTTTCATAGCACATTCATCACTCTCGCCATTCGCACACCAAAGGACCCACCCAACTGAATCCCCTCTTTAACTAGTTTCCTGAACTGTTAGCTTGCTTCACTCCCTTTTGCCTACACACACTGGCTACATGACCTTCCATTCCACATTCAACACATTTTTCTCACGTTTCTCTACACATCCTCGCACAATGTCCATTCCTCCTGCAATTACCGCAAATCACATTCGCACAGGTACCTCGACATCCACTCGCTATGTGCCCTACCTGTCCACACCTGTATCACTTAATATCCCTACTTTCTTACACTCAACTCACTAAATGGCCCATTTGCTCAAACCCGAAGCACGCTCCTAACGCCCACCGACACTCATTCTTCTTGTGTCCTGGCTTTCCATATCTGTAATACTGCTGCTCTCGTTCACGAATAACTGATCCTACTCTTCAACGCTTGGACTCCGATCTCTCTTAAGTTCTACTACACTTAAGTTACTTGCCCTCACACTTCTATCAACCACTCACTCTGCCATTCACCTTGGCCCTTCTAAAACTGCCTCTCTATAGCTTTTAAACTCTGGTATACCCTCAGCTACTTCAGTCCTAACACTAACACTTCTACTCTCTTTCATACACCTATCTAACTCATAATCCTCTACAATTTCTAAAATGTCATTCCACATCAACCTTTCATTCGTCCATCTTTTTTCTCCTTACGTTTTGGATTCATAAACTTGTATACTCTCGCTGGTACAGTCACCAACAACTTTCGCACTAACTCCTTACACTCATTATTTATCCCTTTGTCCCCAAACTTTTTCCTGACTAATGTTTCCAACCTGCACACATACATTGACGACTCACCAACATTCATTCTTGCCTCTTCAAAATCATGCTTTCTCCTATATCTAACGCTACTCTTTATCCTCTTTGCCTGTTCCATAATCCTGGCTTTCCCACTCTCATACAGCACATTCCCAACACTCATCATTACCCCTTACATAATCAACAAAAATCCTATCAAAAAGCTACCTAACTCTCTTGCCTAAACTCTTGTTATCCCCATACTTAGCCACACAATAATTCTCATATCCCTTAAAAAAGTCCCCTATATCCCTACTACCATATTCCTAGTATTGTGCACATCGGGATGCCTCTCTCATATACACAGCCTTTCGTCTTCATGCTCATTCTCCCTCTCACTTTCTACTTCCATTCTGATCCTTCTTAACCTCTCCTGAATACAACAAATCAACTTCCATACTAACATCCATGCTCTTGATCATGCTCTTCTTACCCTTCTTCCTACCTACCTGTTTCCACCCACCGCTATCTAAATCACGCTCGGCCCTTTCCCCAACGTATTCTCACTCTCAGCCCTTTCCCCAATGTAATCAGTCCTAGTCTCATCCTGTCCATCATCCTTACTAACCTTCTTTCCCTTAGTCTTTTTCTTTTCCTTAGCCCCCTTCTTATTCTTGTCTTTCCCTTACTTATCACAATCAAATCACCTCCATCACTCACACTCTCACCCACTTGTTCTTTCCCTTTATTAATTGCTCCTGGCCCCTCAAAAGACCCAGTAGGCCTACCTCCTACTGCTCTCTCTCCCATGAATCCCTTCATCATCTGCACTGCATTCATCATTACTCCGAATTTTTCATCTATTTTCTCCACCATTCTCTCTTCTGCTCGTTTCACCTCTTCTTTCATTTCCACTTTTGCACTCTTTAGCATTCCTCTCATTTCCTCCAAATCGCTCTTCAGCTCCTCACACTCTACCCTCAACCTCTCATTCTCTACTTCCAATCGTCCCCTCACTTCTCTCTCCAACTTCAACTCCTCCTTCAGCTTCTCCAATTCAGCTAACCCCTCCATACTCATTTTCCATCACCAATCACACAACCCACCACACCAGCTGTCCTGCAGCTGCCACACCAGCAGCCCCACATTGGGAGCCAATAAATAATGTGGCAGGATCACAAGCTAAAAAACCACTCTCAAAACACACTTGACACACTCAGGGCAAGGAGCTGCGCTGTCCGCTGGATACAGCCGTTGTAACAACACACAAACACATCAACAAGGACTAGAACCATACAACAATTCAACACAAACCCAACAAATGACCACTGCACAAATAATCACTAACATCAAAAAAACAATAGCATGACAAGCCAATACAATCACCTATAATATCAAGGAACCACAACAACTCACCAACAACACCACTCAACTCACAACTCCAACTCATCTACAACACAACAGAACTCAAACACTTAACAACCCTCCAACACACAAGCACGACAACTTCAGCAACACACAAATTGTGTGATTATCATATCTCATAGAAGTTAATCTAGTTCTGCAGCCCTTACTGAAAAAATGAGTGCTAGATACACTAGAGTCTAACATCGTCGGCCACAAATCAAGTCAAAATCAGTACTAAGTTGAACTAATTTAACTGGGTCAACATATAAGAAATTAACAGTTCCTGTCCTAATAAATGCCAAATTACTAACAATTTCCAGGAAAAACAGCAAAGAATCCAAAATTCCAAATCAGCTGCTGACTCACAACCTCTGTAGACAGCCAGCAGAAACAAACTGAAGCACCTGGCTCAGTTGTTGTTGTTCTTCCCAAAAGTGGGTAGGACTATACTCTGTTTTTTCCATCTGTCCATCCGCCTGTGGTGTTTGCACATGGTAACACTGCGTCCCGGGCTTTAAATAATATTCTATTTCAAATATTAACGGTGTAATTTGCATACAGTAAATTATTAAAACACTTTTCAGTTGCAAATGTACACTCAGATATCCTTTTACAGTGGCACCTTGACATATGAAATTAATCCGTTCCAAGGCGGCCTTCGTAACATGAGCTTTTCGTATCTTGAACTGCATTTTACATGTAAATTGCCTAATTCGTTCCAAGCCCTACAAAAACACCCCAGTAAATTATATTTCCAGGCTTACAACACATGTTCTAGGGTTACGACGCCGATCCGACGGAAGAAATATGACTCCAAAAAGGCAAAATACTGTACATACTTGAATAATATTCAACTGCATGTCATGTTCAACCCCATTTTTACTGCATATACTAGGACTTTAGCATATGTCCCTTAGCAATAAGCCTAGCCTATGTTAGCAGTTGCTACTGTAGCCTAGTCTATGATTCTGACATCTAAACCTAAGAAGCTAAAAGCTTAGAATATGCCAATAAAATGCATTAATAATTAGTATGTACTAATTTCAAATAATTATTAATTAATCATTAACTATAATACTTAAAAAAAAAAAAAAGCTTCCAACATTTTGTTTACATTCAGCACTTAAGAGTGCCGACCAATCGCCAAGCAACCACTTTTCCTAGCACACAGGTCACAAATTTTCATTATCTCTCAACTACTGAAACTACCAAACAGTATAATAACCATTCATTTCTATTCTTTATTCTATCTTTACCTAATGGAGATACCGAGTTACTGACAGCTATAATGAAACATATACGTAATATTAAAACAGAAGAATTCTAGAAAATACGTATTTGTTGGCTTCGATGATAGCAGTCTGATTTATTTTATATTTTATGATATCTAATTCACAATTTTTCTTATTAAATGTATTGCATGTACTCATTGCAACTAATTATTAAGTAACCATTATCTATAACAAACAATTAAAAAAAAAAAAAAAAAAAAAAGCTTCCAAACTTCTGTTTACATTGTTTACATTCAGCACTTACGAGTATCGAACGATCGCCAAGCAACCACTTTCACCTAGCCCTCAGTACGTACAGTAATCAAATTTTCATTATCTATCTTCAACTACTGAAACTACCAAACAGTATAATAACCATTCATTTCTATTCTTTATTCTATCTTTACCTAATGTTTTTTTTTTTTATTAAATGTATTGCATGAATAAGTTTTTCAATTTACAGCATCCTTTTACCAATAGAATACATAGCACAAGGGTAGATGCTGACCAATAGGAGAGCAGGATCTTACGGGGTGACTAGCATCAGGAACCAATGGGAGAGCGGGAGGATGGTGGCGAGTTTACTCAGTTGGCGGCGCGCGAGTTTTAAAATTGTTCTCGGTGGTCTGGGCGAATCTTGGGACTTTACAGCAACAACCTTTCGTAACTTGAACTATTTTCGTATGTAGAGCCCAAAAAATCTTCGTATTTGCTTTCGTATCTCAAGTTTTTCGTAAGTTGAGCCTTTCGTATATCGAGGTACCACTGTATTAAAACAGAAGAAGAATTCTAGAAAATATTTGTTGGCTTCGATGATAGCAGTCTGATTTATTTCATATTTTATGATATCTAATTCACAATTTTTTTTATTAAATGTATTGCATGTGCTCATTTCAAATAATTATTACGTAACCATTAACTATCATAAACAAAAAAAAAATAAAAAAAGAATAAAAAAAAAAGCTTCCAACCTTCTGTTTACATTTTGCACTTACGAGTACCAAACGATCGCCAAGCAACCACTTTCACCTAACACACAATACATACAGTAATCAAATTTTCATTATCTCTCTTCAACTACTGAAACTACCAAACAGTATAATAACCATTCATTTCTATTCTTTATTCTATCTTTACCTAATGCTTTTTTTTTATTAAATGTATTGCATGAATAAGTTTTTCAATTTACAGCATCCTTTTACCAATAGAATACATAAGAGCACATGGGGTAGATGCTGACCAATAGGAGAGCAGGATCTTATGGCGGTGACCAGCATTAGGAACCAATGGGAGAGCGGGAGGATGGTGGCGAGTCTACTCAGTTGGCGGCGCGCGAGTTTTAAAATTGTTCTCGGTGGTCCAGGCGAATCTCGGGACATTACAGCAACAACCCTTCGTAACTCGAACTATTTTCGTATGTAGAGCCAAAAAAATCTTCGTATTTGCTTTCGTAACTCGAATTTTTTGTAAGTTGGGCCTTTCGTATGTCGAGGTACCACTGTATTTACCTAAAACTTACACATAGCGCAACTATTTAAAGCCCGGAACGCAGTGTTACCATGCGAAAACACCACAGGCGGATGGACAGATGGAAAAACCAGAGTATAGTTACCTATAGCCAAAACAAAGAAGAATAACTACCTCGAATTCTGAATTCAAGCTACCAGTGCTAGAAACTGTTAGCTATGTAATTACTTGATAAGTTACATAGGTAAAATAAGAGTTCTGGGGATTTTCATTTTATTTTGAGCCAACTGCACCTTCCGGCATGAAAATATGGCTATCTTTAACAGTAGGCAAGATTCACAAAAAAATGTACTGTACATCCATACATTAAAATGCCATGTCCAGTATTCACTTTAATATCACAAGGTAAAAAATATAGCATTAGATTTCTCAAGAATAACATTTGGATGTTGCTGCATTTAGCCACCTCTTTTGACAAAATTTACATCAAGCTAAAATATTGCAAAATTCACATAATTTGCAAAACTATACACTAGCCTTTATCTCAAGCTAAAATATTAAAACAAAATTTCCACAATTCTTACCCATCACCAGGTATCTCTCTAAGGGTCAGTCCCATAGCAAATAACTGTTGTTTCAATGATACATAATTTGAATCTGTACCATTCTGACCTGATCTGGCCTTCCGTGCAGCTCGCTGGGCACTTCTGGTAGCCCTTTCTTCACGCTTACGGGCCATCTGTTGAAAAAATGAAGTTTTCATAATAAAATTAATATTGTAATAGTACTTACCTGAACACCTGAATTAGCCCTGGTCACTGACCAGCCCAAACTTTATCCCCACAGATTTGCCCACAAAGTGGGTCATTTTAACTGTCAGCGCTACCAACGCTGCAGGTAAAATCTAGTCACCTGAGTTACCATTAGCAGCACTGCTGCAAATACCAGCCACCAGAGGCCTGCCTGCCTCAATTGAATCATTCACTATCAAATTGAAGTGGGAAGGTGGGTGGGAATCATTCAGGTGTTCAAGTAAATATTACAATTTTAGTTTATTATGAAAACTTCATATTGTAATACACTCCCTGAACACCAGAATTACCCCCGATTAACAACATTTAATGGAGGTGGGATCAATCTAATTCAGTCCGACCTGTCCATGGAACATACGCAGGTAAATCATTATCAACCTACCTTGTATAAATGTATGTATCCTCACCTAGTTATCTAACTTGGTAGGTGAGGATGTTTGCAAAGAAAGTACTCTAATGTCAGTGTTGAGTCTAAGGTACTGTCTGAGTCAGAAGTACTCCCCATGTGGTAATCTATAGTACTTATTCATGGAGGTAAAAGTAAAATCTACTCACCTAGTTGACCAACTCTGTAGGTGAGGATGCTTGCAGAGGAATACTTTAATGTCAGTGTTGAGTCCAAGGTACTGTCTGTATCCGAGGAACCTCTCATGTATGCAGGGGATATGGTGAACCTCCCATATGGCTATCCAGCCTCTCATGTATGGAGGAGAAGTTGAGTGTACAGGACCTTCGAGTTCTCTACTGCTCACTGACACAGATGACTGTGCTGATGAAGAAGCTGGAAGTTATTACTACATGACCATAAGGATCTACCTAACCTCAAGGATCTAAAAGGACAATACACTCAGTATAAGCTTGACCACAGACACACTCAAGTTCATTTAGACTACCAATGACTACATAAACTTCTAACATCCTAACGATACCAAGCTAATTATAAAATCAAGTTGGCCGCAACAACAGGACCCAGTGAGTAACCGTTCTCTGAGTCTGAGGAAACTGAAAAAACCTAAGATGGACATTGTGAAAGCCCACACCGACTCTCAAGTAACTGCCGCCAAGATCGCAGACACCGAAAATTTCCTCCAGAAAGCTGAAGGGGTGGCCATCTGCGATACTTTGCGCCCTCGGACACGAAGAACAACTCGAAGGCTCCAAAAGCGATGAAGAACCAAGCGAAGCTTGACTAATAACCCCTTGCAAGAAGAAACTAATTGCATTTTTGGAAATGAAATGAGATGGACACCTAGGGGAAACCAAATAAGATTCTCGGACAAGGTAAAAGTTCCTCAGTACATGACAAATAAGCTTTGAGAGCTCGAACCGGACACAGCAGCATTTGAGATTCGTCACCTGCTATACAATCATCCAACGATGCTGCTGCGACTCTACTTATGACGATGATGACACAAAATTGACCACCGAGGAGACATCTTTCTCTCTAAAACTGTTGCTGAGCGCAAGAGGCGCCATCAACAGAACCTTCTTATGAATGTCCAGATAGTGAGGAGGCAGATGATTTGACAGGAAGTCCCTCCTCTTCTTTACAAGAAAGTACAGCCAGCTAAAATGTTGGTCTGGTATGCCAACCCCATCAAAACCGAAGTGATGAGGTTGTCAAACAGTCCAGGACTGGATGGAGTATACCAACCATGTCTGAGACAACCCCAATCAACTCAGACAACATCCACATAGAGTGGGACAAGGCCTCCGACTGCCTGCGAAAAGTGTCCTCCAAATACAAGCCTCACGATATGTAACCCCTACCACACGAATCATCGAAGGAACCAAACCCAAGAGAGAAGAGCCTCAACGGATTCCTAGAGTAGAACTCGGACACCAGCAGAAGGGTTACCCGCTACCACGTACAGACCACTTCCGATCAGGAAGCAAGATTGGATCCAGCTCACCCAACCCCTTAAGTAATGCTAGCCTAGAGTAATCTTCCCCAAAAGTTACCCGACTGCAGAAACCAGATCAGCTTATATGATGTTTGAGAGACTACTGGTCCAGTTGAATACAACGAATCAAACATTGCTTGAATTAACTGTGTAGGTTCCTCTGGAGCCTGAACTGTGGAAAGAGAGAATGGACCAAGTTCATCATCTGTTTGTACTTGCTTTTCTCCGCTGGAGAAACAAAATCCAACAACTAGTAGTATTGGATTCTCTCTTCAAAGGGTATCGTCTATCAGTCCTGTCCGACTGCACCGGAACAGGAAAAGGAGAAGGCTGAACACCCACAAGAGCAGCACCCAATAACCTGGAACTTACTACGCTTGGGTGCTTGATACCAACACCTGATATACATGATCCCATCATAACTGAGGCAACCGATCCGGTTGCGCATTCCTATACCAACAAGACAATGATAAACTCCTGACTCCTGAGCTAGTTGTACTCGACTGCGCAATCCTGCAACCCTTAGACACGGTGACGTAACACCTGACCAACCACCCCCAGTTCCACAACTGTGTACCAACTAAACACTATGACATAACCCTAAGCTAGTCTCGCTCAACTGCACCAACCCGCACTACCCAGTAACGATGATTTAATACCTAGGCCGAACATACCTTGGGAATGAATGTACACCCCTAAGAGCCAACCACACACTGTTGCCCCAAACTTGTACCAACCAAAGACAATGACATAACCTTGAGCCAGTCTCACTCAACTGCAAAACCCCGCACCAGCCAGTGACTATGACATAACACCTGGCTGACTACAAATGGGTGACTAAGGCTCCCCTAAGAGCGGAGAGGCCACAAAACATGATCCAAAAAACGCCGGTTACACCAACACTAAACCAGGATGGGAGTCTAGAGCTGAAGCTACATTGATCAAGTGAGGGAAGCACTCCCAGAAACCCCGGAACCAAGGAGAGAAAAAGGAAGAACCCATACTCGGAGTAACCACTGAGCACCTAACGCCGACATTGTGCAGGTGGGAAAAACCAACTTGTACAGGACCTAAAAGTGCCTCTAAGGACACGCTATGAACTGCAGAACCAATGGGAGCCAAAGGAGGAAGTTACAAGCTACCCTAACAAAAGGAGGCCGAGGGTACAAATTGTACTAATGATGGTGCAGACGAACTCCCAACAGCCATAGCCCCCGTAATAACCTAGGTAGGCACGTTACGTCTCAATCCCTGAAAGCATAAAAATGGGAACCGAAGAAGGAAGAATGTTATTGTTATAATACAATTAAGTTTGTTCAATACTTACCTGGCAGATATATATATAGCTGTATTTTCTGAAGTCCGACAGAATTTAAAAATTCGCGGCACACGCAGTGGGCGGCCAGGTGGTAGTACCCATTCCCATGCGCTGGGAGGCGGATATCAGGACTATTCCCTTTTCTATTCATATTTATCAGTGCCCACTGTCTCCTGAGGGGAGGTGGGTGGGCACTCTAATTATATATATCTGCCAGGTAAGTATGAACAAACTTAATTGTATTATAACAATAACATTTTGTTCATGAAACTTACCTGACAGATATATATATAGCTGAATCCCACCTTCGGATGGGGGTGGGAAGAGACAGAATAGGATTTTTGGGAACTAAATTAAGTAGATGATATACATCTTGGTTCCTGACCTGTTAGCATAGCCGACTTCGTGATTACTGTCACCAAAGTCTGCTTCTGCGTTACTAGAGTTGCCAGCGAGGTAGAGACCTGTAATGCTGGTGCGCTCTAGATGATCTGTCAACGGGGGCGTGACCACAATGTGACTAGACCATATGACCATACTTTTGAGGGCACCGAAGCTAAAACCACCACCTGACCTAACCTATCAAAGTTAGTTCCATAACTTTCTAGGCTAAAGAAAAGGAACGCGCCTCAAGCGACCAACCCTTCAAAGATAAAAGCACACCTATCCATTTTCTATAGGATAGGATTCGTGTTGCTTCTTGCACCCAATAATATATCTACGGATATGTAAGGGTCCTAGCGACTTACGGATCTGAAATGTCGTCTTCACATCCCGTCGGAGTGTGAAGCGAACACAGAGTTGCTTCGCTAAAGCGTGGCACTCAGGATGTTACTGAGTGTCATGCTCTGTTGAAATGCTTCCGAGGCCGCGCCCTCACCTCTTGAGCATTCATATTAAGAAAAAATCTCAAATCTTTATGCAAACTAATGAATGAGACCTCTTAAAAGAACTCCTTGGCTATAATGCCAGGGTGTTCTTGGACATGAACCAGTCTGGTCTTTTTACGGAACACCGCAGATTGTCGGGAGTGTGAAGCGAACCCAGAGTTGCTTCGCAAAAGCGTGGCACTCAGGATGTTACTGAGTGTTCATGCTCTGTTGAAATGCTTCGAGGCCGCGCCCTCCCCAACCTCTTGAGCATTCATTATTAAGAAAAAAATCTCAAATATTTAGAAACATAATGAAATGAGACCTCTTAAAAGAACTCCTTGGCTATCATGCCAGGGTGTTCTTGGACATGAACTAGTCTGGTCTTTTTACGGAATACCGCAGATTGTCTGTTGACCTTGACTTTCTATAGTTTTATCAAGATAAAACTTGAGAGACCCTACAGGGCACAGGACTCTCTAATGCCCTTGCCCAATAATTTGTGCCATACCCTTGGTCTCCAAGCCTTCGGGTCAATGGTCAGACAGGTTTTCGTTCTTATCAAGAACGGAAGGCTTAGCGGACAGACCGCATTATGTCCTTTAAAGCCAAAACCTCTGATGATGGCTAAAACCTCACTAACCCTCCTTGCCAGTGGCTAGAGCGGTTAGAATATTAGCCTTTCTGGTCACGTGTATTAAAGATCGCAGAAAGGATAGGTTCGAAATGCTTTTGGCATCAGAAACTCAGACTACGTCTAAGTTCCATGCCGGAACCTTAGATCCAGAGAATACAAGATCTCCACAGACCTCAAAGATCGTGAAGCTTTGTTGTTTGACAGAACCGAATCTCTGAGCCTAGAGGCCGTCAACAACATATTTGCATATTCTACAACAGTTAGGACTTCTATCTTATCTCATACTTCATACGGAAAGATAGAACCATAACGAAATTCACAGAGGTCGAGGTGGAGGAACAGTCATTTCCCTTCACTATCTCCAGAAACGGCCCCCCCCCCTCCGATTGAAAACTGAAAATAGGCAGCACTGCTTTGCCTTGGCCAAGAGACTGCCATTAATCTTGAAGATCTTATCGCTTCTCGATAGTCTGAACGCTTTCAGACTCAGAGAGGAGAGATATTAGATACTTCACTAAGTGACGATGTTTGATTACACCGATTCTCTCGGGAAGGGTCTTTTGGACAATTCTCTGAATTACCTGACCTTTGTGAATCCAACCTCTTAGAGGCCAACATGTGGCGACTAAAGCTAATCCTCTAGGATCATGAATAAGGGAACAACTTAAGAGGAAGCTCCTTCGTCTTCAATATTTACGAAAAAACTTAACGCAAGGACTCCCTCAGTCTCTCCTCACTTTCGACATACTTCTAAGTGAGGATTACTCAGACGTCAGTAGTTGTTGCCTTCGATCGAGAAGACCCCCACGGACGTGCACTAGATTAACGAACCTATTGAGGATCGTTACGTTCCGTGCCCAAGCCCATAACCAATTCTCTCTTCTCGAGCTATGAGAGAGCTGAGAAATTATCCGAGATGATTTGGGCCACTCGATCCAACTCACCCTTCGAGGAACTGGAAAGCCGACTAATTTGGCTTCCAATTCTTTCAGACAATGTGCCAGAACATCTGTTCTCTGTTCGGATGTCTGGCACCCTCTCGCTATCACCTGAGGTGATCCTCAAGCCGTTGAGAGAAAATTAGAATTACAAGATCTTTGATGTTATTCCAATTTCTTCGTGAGGAAAATTTGTAGAGGTCTGAATTGCTGTTTATTCAGGGAAAACAAGCTTCTCCAGCGAGGAAATGGTCCCCAGCAAACTCATCCATTCCCTCACTCAGCCTGCTTCCTTCCCTAAATAAGGCTGCGCTTTGCATAAGCAGGAGAGCATTATTATAGTGCTATGCCGCGGTAGATTCGTACAGAATGTTACCGGGTGCGGTAAACCCGCACCTCAACAAGTATAAGAGATATCTTGTTGAAAATTTTTCTAAGTAAACGGCAGGTATGATCATTCAAGATTACTAGAAATTTCCTCAACCCGAGGCTAAAATCCATGATTGTAGGGCAAAGAGACAGTTTATTAAGCCATTCCCGCAAGGAGAGAGACGTAACCAAACCGAGCATGACACCGAGCTGGCCGGTACTGCGTAGATCACAGTAACAGCAGCCTTGATCATCGTCTCGCACTATATGCCTGAGTTGCCAGCTACTCCTTTTACGAAGGGATAGGTATGAAATTATCGAGCCAAAGGAAACTCTCAAGCAGGCATATTTAAACGAAACAAAATTCGCTAAATACAGAAGCTGAGTTGATGTTGCAGTTCAATTAGAATACTTCTCGTCTAAGTCGCAATCCGTAGAATAACTAGGATATGCGCCTACCCTCGGACAATTCAACTGCTTAGTAGAATCATGTCGCGAGGTTAATATACGTAGTATATTTATAGTATTCTGAACAACGATCTCCATCCTAAATTCTTTCCTTAAAGAAAACAAAATAAGGATTGGAGATCGACCACCTTCGATCTCTATCAAAAAGAGTGAAGGAGAAGTCTTCCTCGAAGGAAAGCTTCAATGGAGAACAGAATACTATCTGCCTGAGTTGCCAGCTACTCCCATTTACGAAGGAATAGGTATGATTTATCGGATCGAGCAAAAGGAAACTCTCAAGCAGGCCTATTTAAACGAAACAGAATTCGCTAAATACAGAAGCTGAGTTGGTGTTGTCGTAACAATACCTGAAGAGTTGTTCTTACTCCGAAAACTCTTGGAAGGTTGAAGGGAGTGTCAAATAAATACATTAGAACAACAGTTCTTTCGGCTTCTATCCGCAGAGGTAAATACGATATGCGTATATGACTCGACCCATGCGTTAGCAAAATGACGCAAAGATAAACTACGTAAGTATTGTAGTAATTTGAACATCGAATTCTCTACTACATCTTTCCTGGACGAGGAAGAGAGAAAGAAAGGAAAACGACTGTCCACGTTCGGTTCTGAAAATGAATGAGAGCTCTTCCGAAATTTGTTACTTATCCGCTTAAGCGATAAAATGTTATGAAGATCTTTGTCAATGAGAACTAACCCATTTACATGACAGAAAGTAATCCAGGAATTCGAGCATCATAGTTTTATTTTCCCGATTCCGCAGAAATCGAGGAAGGGGCGGGGTTCCTGATTAGAGACTGGGGTTACGACAGGAAGGACCTTAATGTTCCCCTTCGGCAGCGCAATCCCGAAAGCAGACGAGGCGTTTTATGACACCGAAATCTGCTTACTTCCTGGAATTCATCAAGTGATGGATTCTATTGAACGCTCCCTTCGTAGAAAGCGAAGTAGACATCTTGACGAGACCAAACTCCTTCCTCTACTTCGACGACGCCCTCTTGAAGAGCGTTCTTGCAGGAATCCTGCCGAACGTCTTGATGCGTAGGACGCCTATCGTTCTGAAGAACGTCCTGGCAAGTGCTCTACCGAGCGTCATGACGTGTAGGATGCCGAGCGTCTTCAAAAGCGTCCTCGCTAGCGTCCTGGCGAGCGTCCTCGCTAGCGTCCTGGCGAGCGTCCTCGCTAGCGTCCTGGCGAGCGTCCTCGCTAGCGTCCTGGCGAGCGTCCTCGCTAGCGTCCTGCCGAGCTTCCACCGAAGCGTCCTGGCGAATGTCCACAAAAGCGTCCTGCTGAGCGTCCTCAAAAGCGTGCTGGAAAGCGTCCTGCTGAGCGTCCTCAAAAGCTTCCTGCCGAGCGTCCTCAAAAGCGTCCTGGAAAGCGTCCAGCTACGAGAGTGTCTGAGCAGAGAACACCAAGTCTTCTGAACGACGTTTCAGAGAGGAAACTCGTTGAGCGCCTTGATGCATGCAAGGCCCGCCAAGAGGCGTCCTGGCGAGCGACCTTGCCAACATCTCAATGTTATGACGAACCGCGTTTTGCGTATGACATTGAATATTTTTAAGGGACGTCGTCATGCGAGTCTCCATGGGAGAGCCGCACGCTGCTCCTGAAGAGTGTGAACACTAAAGGAAGACGTATGGCTTTCGTCTTCCGCAAGGTGCTTGCCGAGCGTCCTGGAGAATGTCTCTACTTATAGGACGTCGAGCACCTCCAAAAGCTTCCTCACGTCTAAATTGCCCTTCTTATGCCGACCAGAGACATAAGTTGTTTGACTGTGCAAAGCAGCTTGCCGGCCGTCAAAACTTATCAGCTTGCTTTATCGAAGTAAAGCGAACGTTACATAACGTATACGGAGCGCAATGAGGAGAGGAGACGAATACTGAGTTGCTCCTCCAAAAGGTGGAATCAAGAATGTCCTTGATTACCAAATTCTTTTGGAATGCTAGCGAGGTTGAAACAGCTCTAACTTCATGAGCGTTCACTCGCAGGAGGCTCAAATCACTCTTCTGGCAAGATGAATGAACCTCCTTAATTAATGTATAAGTGATATATACATGAGCGTTCACTCGCAGGAGGCTCAAATCACTCTTCTGCAAGAGAATGAGCCTCCTTAATAATGTATACATGATGTATACATGAGCGGTCACTCGCAGGAGGCTCAAATCACTCTTCTGGCAAGATGAATGAGCCTCCTTAATAATGTATAAATGATATATACATGAGCGTTCTCGCAGGAGGCTCAACTCACTCTTCTGGCAAGATGAATGAGCCTCCTTAAATGTCCCTTAGGAAAAGAGCCAGTGCATTCTTCTAAAAGGGAAAATGTGGTCTCTTACTCTCTCATCCTCTCGTGACGAGAGAGAGGACGTGAAGCGTCCTCTTCTCTAAAGCTTCTTTAGGGGGCGCGAGTCCTTCCGAGAACTCCAACCCCTGTGTGGGGAGGACGCCTCGGAGGACGAGAAGCAATCTTTCAAGATTCGCGCACGTGCACGATCTTTAGCAGCCTGGGAAGAGTCAACAGGTTCTGCCGAAGGGACGCCAGATCGGTGGGGAGCCCCCGTAACCCTCTGCGGCTTTCGACATTGCCCTCTCCCTGAGTCCTGGGAGTCCGACAGAGGTCCAGGCCTAGAGGCATTATGGGGCCGATCTGACGCCCCCTCCACAACACAAGGGGCACTACACTTCACAACACTGGTTGGAGAGCGAGCACTTTAGTCTAAGATTACTTGATGTAATCCTTTAGCAGACACTTATTCTAGGCTCGTAAGCCATACCCACAGGGTTAGGCAAAATAAAATCTACAGGAGGTTAGAAGGTTCATTATTTCTAACTTCTGTTTACTGTGGAGGGAAAACTCCTGATTCTAACACGCTCTAAAATGCGTAATTGAATCCTCCTTCTTCCGTAATCAGTCACACATTACACTAATTACCTTATGCAAAGAAAACATGTAAACGTCATATATACTAAGCGAGTGTCTACCGAAAGTTACGGTAGCCTCACCTTACCATGCAGACAACAAAGTCTGGAACTAGGCTAACTAGCTTCAGACATCAAATGCAATGAAAAAATTTACGATAGCGTATGCCTAGCCACAAATCCAAGTTAATAATCGAAAGAATAATTAGGATACTTAAGTGGCTAATGAAGTTTCAAAATCCTAGGCGGAGGTCTGTAAACAGTTTGTTTACCGACCGGCGACAGAAAAAAATATGAATAGAAAATGGGAATAGTTCCTGATATCCGCCTCCCATTGCGGCGGGAATGGGTACTACCACCTGGCCGCCCACTGCGTGTGCCGCGAATTTTTAAATTCTGTCGGACTTCAGAAAATACAGCTATATATATATCTGTCAGGTAAGTTTCATGAACAAATTATCAGCTACCCTATTAAAAGAGGCTCAGGATACAACCAGTACCGATACAGTCGACAATAGCGCAGACGAGTCATCAACTGCCGTAGCACCCGCAAGAACCGCGGAGGACACATTACGTCTCAAACCAAGTTAAGGATGAATATATGGAGTTGTGGAAGACTCCGCAACCACCTGTGAAGCATCCAGACCAGCAGCCTAAGAACTACAGCCCCGCCAAAATGACTTCCCTTAACCCCAAGGAGACCTTACAGACCTTACATCTTGTTTGGGTTGCCCCAGGTCCCTCAGTATGAGGCACCTCTAATGTCTACCAGAGTTGCTATTACATCTTCTGATATATTTTGCATCTTCCAATCTTGGATGGTCTGGGATGCAGTTTATATATTTGTCGAGCTTATTCTTAAACACATCTACGCTCACTCCTGTTATATTCCTCAGATGAGCTGGCAACGCATTGAATAGACGCTGCATTATCGATGCTGGTAGGTAGTGGATTAATGTCCTGTGTGCTTTCCTTATTTTTCCTGGTATAGTTTTGGGCACTATTAATCTACCTCTGCTTGCTCTTTCTGATATTTTTAGCTCCATGATGTTTTCTGCTATTCCTTCTATCTGTTTCCATGCCTGAATTATCATGTAGCATTCTCTTCTCCTTTCTAGAGAGAGAGAGAGAGAGAGAGAGAGAGAGAGAGAGAGAGAGAGAGAGAGAGAGAGAGAGAGAGAGAGAGAGCTGCCAAAACCCCCAAATTTCAGTACTGAAACAAAAATTCTTTGCTCTGCTGTGCTAATGGCAAAGAAACAGGATAAGCAAGAGAAGACTGAAGCAACCTCTGAAGAATGAGCCGATAAAGAAGATTGTGTAAAGATAGAAGAAGTTTTAGAAGAAATTGGGAGAGAAAGAAACTAAACCGACTCTGTTCCCCATTGATAATCTTGACAAACATCATTAGCTAACTCAGGAAATTCTTCAAGACATGATCGTGAATACAGTCAGTATTCAAGCTAATGTAATTCGTCTTACCATAATTCAATTTTATGAAGGGGTTAGCAATTGATATCGGTACAACATCATTTTGAAAATAAGTCTTTCTATATCTCACACGCAACAGGCAATCGGGCAGTGAGAGAGTTAACTATAGAATTTTAGGCCAATAGAATTTTAGGCCAAAGGCCAAGCACTGGGACCTATAAGGTCATTCAGCGCTGAAAAGGAAACTGACAGTAAAAGGATTGAAAGGTGTAAAAAGAGGGAAAACCTCTCAGTTGCACATGAATCAAGTTGTTAGGAGAGGGTGGAAAGTAAGATGAAAAAAGAAAGGCAGTGAAAGAGGCCAAATTACAATCATCTAACTCCTTTACATTCATATCTTTTCACCATCTAAGTTAAATAAGTATTGTCTTAACGTTATACTTGCTGTATAAATGTGTATAGCCATGAACAACCGAACGAGAAACCACTTTGTTTACTAATACAACCGAATTCGATAGCAACATCCGTTTCTTGTATTCAATCAGCGTACAACAGTAAATACTTACCGTAGGTATGTTATAAATGATGTCATGTAGAATAGGACTGAAATAATTGATGTAATAACTTTACTTGCTGTGAGATCGTCATGGCAAAATAATTTTAAATGTAACGTAGCGGAAGCTGATAAAAACTAGTAGCATCAAGAGCTCATTTACTGTTGTTTTCACACCAATAAAAGATAAATAACGTAAAACTCGTAATACCGATGAAAATGAGTGAAAATGAACAGAATTGCTGAAATTTACGCAATCTATTAACAGAAAAAAAAAACTAGTTCTCAATGAGACATATTAGTCAAATTTGGACTTAAAAACATGTCATAAGATGAACAATATGACCTCGTTCTATATTAGTAAAATATGTAGATATTCATTTATGGTAACTAGGAACAACAACATCCATTGAAACCAAGCGAGATGGTTGCATATGGAGCGAAGGAAATCGACCCATCGACATCTCTGCCTGCCTAGGCCATGCCACCTTTACAATAGGGCTGTGTTGGGGCAAGCTTGTTGTACTTGTAATTTAATGGTAAGGTAATCTAATGGCAATGTAATCCATTACACATTTTCTTAAGGCAATTTTAAGTGTAAATCTTAATTTTATTTAATATTAATTTCAGTTGTAATTGTATTTGATCACACGACTGGTAACATATATGTAACTATAATTGACACAAAGCTTAATATAATTACCGCAAGCACAACTAATGAAAATTCATCTGCTAAACGGACAAAGATGTCATTACTAGCGAATCCCGTCACCTGAAGGAATATTCTTGAAAAGCAATGATTTATATGGCACAAGACACCATAATCAGCTATGTTACATGTCACCATTGTTAAAAGACCGCTTTCCCGCAAGACGACAAACATGATATATGTGGGGAAGAGCTGTTACACCAGTCACAGCTAGCCAATCAGGGCAAAAATTAGTTAAATACTGCGATGCAAACTCATATTCACCATCACAATTATATTTTTGCGCTGAATTATCATACAATCCAATTTTCATTTCATGATCAAATTGTGTATGCTAGGCCAACCGTTGTTAATGTTATTCAATTTCTCTTCGCACTGGATTATCATAAGTCAATATGCATGGGATCGAGAATTAGCTGATCTTAATAATTACCATACCGTATATGCATAGTCACCTTGAGAACCTGATCGCCAGAATTACCACCACTGCAAGACAAATGAAATTTATCCACAGAAGAAAAAAAAAAAGAACCTTTGACAACAAAGGAGCACTATTCAACATTTCAGAACCCGACAAACCCGAAACTGCCTTCAAATGACCAACCAAGGACTTAGAAACCTTCTGTTGCAAAGAACTTGAGGCAGGAAATAAAACCAAAGATGGCTCTTAAAGACGAACTGTCATGCTAGAAACTACAACAGAATCCAAACCCGAAGAAACCTGCACTTCTCTTCCTGAACACTACATAACCTATTATCCCTACTCGGCTGTATCTGACCTAAATTTACATCAACCTCAGAACTTACACTTTGAGAGGGAAGGGGGAAAACTGCTGCCAACACTGCCTGCTCTGTGCCGGGGGAGCCAGCAGATCTTACCTTCCAGGCTTGCGGGTCTCCATGAACCCCAGCACCCGTTAGGGATAGTTCCAGAATAGGTAGGGGGGCTGAAAAAGAGCGATTAACATCACTTACACTACTATTACTACCACTATCCTTAATCTTAGTTAGCTTATTCATTAAATTAGCAACTAAGATAGACATGCTGGATGACAAGCTGTCTTCTAAATAGCTCTAACTCTAGCGTTTCCTTATCTATTGCTTGTGTTTCTACACTTGCCTTACGCCAGCTTTTATCTAATGACCTATCTCTACAATCTTCACATCTCTGATGCTGCACCGAACCTTCCTACAAGTAATATATAAAGGAAATGTCTGTCATGTTTGAGGGTTGAGGGTATTCATCCTCCGCTTACATGGAGAGCAGTAACGATGAGCTCTGACATTTCCCCCAGCAACTTGCTCGAAAGGCATGGCAGACAGAGAGGCATTGGCTGATGGCACTTCTTTATGTAGCTTGTCCATCTCAAGTCAAGTCAGGTCAATACCAGGAGAAGGTCCAAATCAACCAAAAGCCGGAGCAAAAACCAGGAGTGCAGTTGTAATACAATGCCAAGGTTGTAATGCAGAATTCCAAGTCCAAATATAGATAGATAGATAGATAGATAGATAGATAGATAGATAGATAGATAGATAGATAGATAGATAGATAGATAGATAGATAGATAGATAGATAGATAGATAGATAGATAGATATAGATATATATATATATATATATATATATATATATATATATGATATATATAGATATATATATATAAATATTATATAGATCTATATATATCTTCTGGTGGCTGGCATTTGCAGCAGTGTTGCCAATGGTAACACAGGTAACTGATTTGACTAGATTCTACCTGCAGCGTTGGTAGCACTGACAGTTAAAATTACCCACATTATAGGTAAATCTGTGGGGATATAGTTCGGGCTGGTCAGTGACCAGGACTAATTCAGGTGTTCAGGGAGTGTATTGCAATATATAGGTATTTTTGACAATGATTGTATTGAACACTATAACCTTATCAAAAGAAACTTCTAATACAATTTTTAAAAACCTAGATTTTATATGCATTTTCCCATATCACAGGTAAAAGCTGGAGGCATAAAAATTACTTCCCATACACAAATGTTGCAACTGAGTTACTAGAATGAAGGTAAATTATCCCTCGGGGTAAAAGCCATCAATTATCAACTTTCTATTATTTTTTGAACCTATAAACCAATCTGTCGTACCTGTACATATTACTGTATTTTGCTCTAATTTTATAACTGGATCATAATTAAGTTATGGGATCTTGTTGCTATGTTATCATATTACAGTAGTCTTCTGTATTTAGATGATATACAACACAGAATACACTGTACAGTACTGTACACACCATAAAAACCAAAATGTGCAGTAGACAGAATATAAAAAGTATAAAAGAAATCAACAATAGAATTCTCTCTCTCTTACCAGTGATATGACTAACTAACATACATTACATGGACCAGACTTGGAAAATCTCTCTCCCCATTTTTTGGAATCAACAACCCAGAGAGAAAAAGAGAAAAGTAAGTAAATGCAAAGCAGCAAGATGCACACACACATATGTACATATACACAGGCAAATGTGCATTTGCTGATTTTACTGAACAAGTAGTACCATTTCCTACTGTATTTTGGTAATACATAAAAAATCTAAAGTACATTTCATCCAAAACTGTGAGTGTACGACTTTTTTTCTTACAGATGTAATAGCACAGCCATATTTATTTTTTATGGCACAATCATTTATGAACTCTTTACACCATAAAATACATATTGCAGGCTACGCAAGCTTAGGCTATCATAAATACTAAATGAAAACTTTGGTAATATGTAATGTATTTACTGATTAACCTACCCTAAGGTCAAGGAGAAACTGTAGGCAAAGAAGTTGAGAGAAGAGGAATAGTATGTGACAAAGAAAAAGAACTGGATGGGTTCAGTGGAGTTATCAAGGGAGTATTCCTTCCCAAGCACACTTTGTATCCTCCTCCTACTAACCTCCTACCACTGAGGGGAAGACCAACTAATGAAATCCTTGCAGGGGAGAGCCAAGTACAAATAAGATTTGTCCCTAACCAGACAAAAACAAACACCAAAAATTAAGTATATAATAAGAAATACTTAAGGTCAACAAATAACCCCAGTGGAGATGAAAGCACATCATCACTAGGTAACAGCCAAAGAAAAAGTGCACAGTGACAGCAATCCCTCACTCAACCCCATGACCACCATTAACCCAACTTGCAATCAAGTTCAATGACAGCTTCACACTCAGGCTGAAAGGTACTCAGACATAACAGGAGATGGATTGTATTCCTAAGAGAACAAAGAAATTATAGTGCCTACAGTATACATATACTAGTGGAGTTGCCAGCTGTCAATCTAACTAACCATAATTGTACTGAAATTCTTGCTCCCAGTACCCCATCTGGATGTGTATAATCCCCGAGAACAAACCTAGTAAGCAAGTGGCAGTGACTACATAATGAACTTCAGGAGACACACATGAAAAGCCCCACACAGTCGTCCTGTTCTCATGCTGATCCTACCTACAGTGGACAGAACACCCAGAGGTGAACATAGAGTTACATCCCATAGAAGGGAAAGTGAGGTAACTAGAAGCCCTATGGGACTTCTTTTCTAATAAGAGGTCTTCATTGATTTTTTTGTCTTATTCCTATTAGAGGAAAATGCAACAACATTTGAAGAAAAGTTTCAGTGCTTCACCTTAACCTGTTTATCATTCATCATATTTTCATATACTTCTTGGTGTAATTAAAATTTTTGCATTGCAAAAGATGTAATTTATCTGTGTATATTATCGATTTAAAAGATGACTTTACTACACATATTTTTGGGGGAAGAGCAAAATTTTCATGTATCTTATAATTTCTACTCATCACTTCACCTACATGAATTATTTCGGGGGTGCATATTTTTATGTCATTGTATAGAGCAATCATTCAATGGCAAAATGAAACAAAATTGAGGAGTCTACCTTGAAAACTGTCAGAGATGTGTCTCTGAACAAAAGAAGGTACATGAACATTTTTCAAGCACATCGCACGGGTGACTGGCTTTTTTCTAACAGAAGATGCGACGCTACTCTGTCAATCATTTTTTTCATATTTCCTTTTTTTTAATTACAGTTTTTTTGCATTATAATAATTAGCCAATTTACCCGGGTGTGCTATGGCCAAAAAAACTAAGACTTTATAGCAAATAATTTTTTTTTTTTGGTCAGTTGTTGGGGAAGAAAAGTGCAAAAATTTATTTGCATTTTGTGATTTCTACTCAGTATTTTGCTTGCATAATTATTTAGGGGATTTGTTTGTCATTGTATAGAATATTTACTCAACTACAAAATGAAACAAAATTGAGATGTTTACTTTGAAAATTGTCAGTTATGAATCATTGAACAAATAAAGGATTAACATTTTTACGCTTATTGCTTGAGCCACCGCCACTGTCTACAGACGTAATAGTTTACAAGATTCATAAGCGAAAATGATAAGTAACATTTTCTTCAAATTAATTAAATCAATTACAATGTTACTGTCATTGTACCTTGTAACATTACCTCATCAAGATACAAACACAAAATATAATACTAAAAGGACAAATGCAATTAAGTCTATGGGCAACTCGTATAACAAGCCATATTTTTTTGTAAAATTGGAATTACCATCAACAGAATTAGTGTTAGCTACCTAGACTTTTTGATAATATTACCGCATAGCTGCACTGCACACACATCATTCTTGTATGTTCAAAGGAACATGAGGGGTCCATGGATTCAATGCCCTCCTGGCCAGGACAGGGCCCTGTACCAAAGGTTGAGCGAAAGTTAAATTAGGTTACAATGTACCTCTGTCAAAGTTCTGCTTTTAAGCTGACCACAACCTAAAGAAATTCCTTGAAAAACTTTCCTGCACTATTCCCAACTGAGCAAAATGCCTCCATAGGCTACCTCGTTGATGCTAACAAGGCGTCACCCCCTCCCATCACCAGCTATTAGGCTACAAATTCCAAGGTATAGCCTATCTGACAAGGTTTCAGGTCTGCACACTCTTACCTCCTATAGTAGGGTAAAAAACCGCATGGTACAGGAGTGGACCATGTACGATCAACGTGAACAACCCCAAAAAAAAGTACATTATAACGCGTCCTGACATCGGAGATGGGCATCAGTCGCAACTTCTCGTTGGTGAGAAACGGAGCTAAAGACCTCTACTCCGGTGTCAGGACGCGTTATAATGTACTTTTCTTGGGGTTGTACACATTGATCATACATGGTCCACCCCTGTACCATGCGGTTTTTTACCCTAGCCTATAATATAATTTTAGCAGCCTTGAGTTCATGTTAGTTTCCAGTCCAAACTCCAATTCCACATGACAGATTCATTAAAGCATGTGAAAATGCCAGAAAAACCATTCACATTTGATAGCCCATGGGCTAGTAGTAAACACAGCGAAATAACTACATTTGACCCCAAGGGGTTCATACTAAACACGGCTAGGTAAATCTCGAAAAATGTCATGTGGAATAGCAGTTTGGACCAGAAACGAACCTTTACTGAGCAATGACGTCTCGACATTCTCTTACACTGCCATCATATTTTATACAATAATGTGGCCTAGCCTAGCAATACCACAGCTAGGCCAGTAGTTACAATGTACAAATTAGACAACCACCAAACAGCCCGCACTAACCTGGAAGAGGCATAGCAAACCTAACTTTCCAAGTTGTCATGAAGATGATTAAGGTCAGGCTATGTCAAATGCTAGCCTACTACTATGTGGGATTCAAGGTCAAACACGTTGTAGGCCATGTCATTACAAGTCAGAAGAAAACGTATGCATTTTGCTGAAGTTTGGATTAGCTACCATTTAAGTAGAGTAAAATATTACAGTGGGCAGTTTACGATAGCCGAACACCTGCAGGCTGTGACTAGCCTATAGCTGTCTATGCCTAGTCTAACCTAAACGCGGTCGGATTCACTTGAAAAAATTTCCTCAAATTAAACCTTGTCTACCCTAATAACAGCTTAGAATATGTGCCTAAGTGAACGTGTGTAAGTAGACTACTGTTGTTGTTTCACAACCTATCTAGGTAACTAACTGCAAGCTTCTAGGCTTTAAAAAAAAAAACACGAATACGAAAAACAACTTGACTCATGCCCAGAACTGCTGAAACATAACGTATAGCTAGACTCTGAAGTCGACTGACATTCAGTTACTAATCACTAATGACCTTCCAGGAAGTGCAGAGGCACCGTAGGTCACAGTTGACGAAAGTGGGTCGAGGGTCTCAACGACGTCTGAAGGTCTGAACGACCGAACGACTCGTTAGCTTCGAAGAGAAGGGTGACTGACAACACTAGGCTGGCACAGATCAACCTCACTCTCTCTCTCTCTCTCTCTCTCTCTCTCTCTCTCTCAGCTGATTGGCCCGTTTGTTTACATGTATTGTCTACGAATGAAGAAATTTGGTAAAACTGTTAAATGGTTTAAAATGTTTAAAAAAGGTTAATGTTTTCAAAAGTTTTAAAATGGTGACATTTTAGGGAAACGCGAAAAATGAGCCATTTCCATTATAGTACATTTATAATTGGTCCCTACGCCTGTGTTGACGACTTTGTTTAATTGGTACCTTGCACCATGTGACGTCATGCATAGGCAATTAAGCCAGAGCTTATTTATACAGACAATATATTGGCTTTGTTAATGCACCACAGACAAGAATACCCACTTTGTGTGTGTAAAATTATGAATACGCGTCACTGTCTTCCTTAATGGGACATGTGGGAATAGAATTTGGCGGTGATATATAATATATATATATATATATATCTATATATATATATATATATATATATATATATTATATACAAACTTCTGCAATCCTGATATCACCAGTATGCCAGTGTCGTTAATCGTCGAAATATTTGGGTTTGTTGCGCAACTTGTCTTTTTATGTACAGTAAATCACTCATGTTCAAACAACTAATTCTTCTCGGTCAGTTAAAATTAAAATATATATAATATATATATTATATTATATATATATATATATATGTATATATATATTATATATATGGATATATATATATATATATATATATATAGGGTCAGGTGGGGTAATACCGTACCATTAGTGGAAAAATATTTGGCAAAAATCAGGTTTCAGCCAGAAAGTGTGTCCAAAATAAACTTCATGAAATGGGCCATCTATGGTATCCATGTGAATTGTTAAAAATAATGGCAAATACAATTTTTAGATTTAGAAAAAAAAATTCACTCTGTATGGAGTTTTCCCATGGTTTGTAACACGTACAGGGTATAGGGGAACACCATACACTAAGGTTTTTTTTTTTATCTACCTGTAATTGTATGCTAATGGTGTGAAGGGGTTTTAAATGGCAAAGATTACTTTAAATGGACGTGTTTAGCTTATTAATGGATGAAATTAAAGAAATCTAATACAAAATTACATTTATTGTACACAAATAGATAATAAAATATATAGTACATTTTTTGTACAGATTATTTACATCCTACCCTACTGCATAATAAAGGAGTTCAGTGGAGGGGCAACCGTTATTAGGGTTGCCACTTTCCTGCCTCTAGGTGCAGCCCTTCACAGTGGTCAGGACACCCTTACACTGCACAACCTCCACATTTTCATCTTCAACTGCAGGGAACGAGAAAGTGTCCTTGGGAAACAAGTCTTCATGCAGAGGAAGGACATCTCATATTTCCCTTCCTTAATGTTCATCATCTTACAAACAAAAGGAACAGGTGCCCCCACTCTTCCTCCCCTCTTTGATCTCAAGCTCAGTCAGCAAAGTCCCCAATCTGGGAAAGAAATAAAAGGCCTATTGGCCTTAAAATTTATCAAGAAAAATAATATTTTTGGGGGGAGACAAACTAAAGATAGCCTAAATGTAATTTACTTTAGTTCAATATTCTCTATGAAAAATGGAAATTCTTTGTCTATTATCTTAGGCTGCAAAAGTAGGCTATATGAAGTCCCTCACCTCTGGTTCCTTCACTGCAAAGGGATAAGGCCCACCTGCTTCCATGTCCCCCTCCAGCTCACTGGAATTTTCAGAGGAATCATCCAGCATGAGTGACACTGCAGGGTCATCCTCCTCATCACTGTCTAGGAGTTTAGGGACAGCCCACCTTCTCATTTTGCCTTTTTTCCCTGCTCCCATCATCTTTTCCTCTGCCTTCTTCTTTTCATCTTTGGTCCGCAGATCAGAGATGACTTCTTCATTCTTTCGGTGAGAATGCAGGGCAGGCACGGACCCTTTTTCGTCCCTTGCCATAAGGACGGGGAGGAGCCTTAAAGAGTAAGGCCGGACACTTTTTGGGGTGACCTCAGAGATGTCACCACTGCTGGAAGAGGTTGAAGGTCTTGGGGTGCTGCAGGAAGGATCACTAGGGGATGACCTGACATAGGTGCACTGCCTCTGCTTGGGTGGTAGAGTTGGAGATACCTCCAAGTCCTGCGCCAAAGTTGGTAGCTCCTCTCCAATAGCAGAAGGAGTCTGAGAAACTTCTATGCAAGGTTCTGTAGTAGTGGCTGCTCCGATACCTGTGCCCTTACAAATATCTCATCAGCTGTTTCTTACTGGTGTGCACATATTTCTTGGCATGATGGACGAGTGTTGGTGGAATCTGGAAGAGAGTAAAACCCATTAGGTTTCGCCAAATAATTGAAAATTCAGAAAAAAATGAATAAATGAATGTTGGGTAACAGTACGCCTTACCTCTCATCCGTTTGGTGTTCCCCCATACTACTAATTTTTTTCAATTTTGTAAAATTAGCCTATCTCATATTATCAATTTCATACAACATACAAATGTCTTATGTTGGTTGTTGCACATTTAGATGCCATATTAACACTGGTAGCACATAAAAACACTGATAAAAATAACCCGGAACTTTACCCTTCCAAATCACTCACTTGTACTCGTTTATTATTCACTGTTTCGCATGTGGCTTTTATCTTGATCTTATTTCAAATGTGCAATTATTTTTTAAAATTTGTTATTCTTTTAGTTTCACTACCACTTCAAAAATTTGGCCGTACGGTCTTTCCCCATACGGGTTTTTCCCATGCCATGCTTGATTTTCTTCACGCCACTTCATGGCAAAAATTTTGAAAGGCTGATCTTTAGTTCTCTCAAATAAGTCTAAATATGACTATTTTCACCATTAAATCTACTATCAAATGAATCACGCCATATTCATGGTTACAACACACTATATTAGAAACCCCAAAAAATCACAATGAACATGCAAAAAATTTTATTTTCTTACCTGGTAAACAGAGATGCGGAGGAATAAGTAAAAGCAAATGGCGAGTTGTTGTTGATGCTCTTCTTCCTCAAATGGAATGACATCACAATAGAGCCAATAGGAGCATGTGTACGTTGTTTCCCCATATACGGTTGTAAGGACAACGCTTTTCTCCCTATTTTCATTGTATCCAATCATCAAGTCGCTTTGTTCTTACTTCCATCCGATAGAGCGTTCCGCGGCCTTTCCGCCAATGTATATATCTTATAAGATCATGTTTTGTGTACTTTTATATTCTAAGTTATATGTCTCACAAAAAACACAAATCTACTGTCTCAGAGTCATTTCTGCTCTCAGTGTGAGACTACTATTTATTCGTCCGCACCTGACTATGTCAACCCAGTTTGTCTGTAAATAAATCATCAGTATCCCAGCTACTTGTCTTAATCTCTGGTCCTCACAACTGGTGACCTCCCGGAATTGGTGACACAGCGGTTTAGGCCCAGCATTCAACTGACTAATTACAGCTGCTCACCTTCAGAGAACCTTTAATGGACTCAATACGGCACCACAGTTTAGGTCTCTGAAAACTCCGTTGCGAGGACGACACCAATGCCATTAACGGACTAATCACAGCACTGCTTCCCAGCGTGTTTTGGCGTTTATTTTTCACGGACGGGTAGCTGGGTGCTGGTCAGCCAACACAAAAATCAGGCGGCGGTTCAGAAACATCCATCAAACGTCGCGGCCACCGTTGCCTCACCCGGGGGACGCCAGATATCTTCTCGACCTGCCGAACCTGTGGGCCTCCTCGGTTCTTACCCCAGCGCCATTGCTGCACCTGCAAGTCCTCAGACAACCTCCCCTGCCTGCTGACGCCGCTGCTACACCCAGGGACGTGCTTTACCCACCCGACGTCGCTGCTGCACATGTGGGCCTGCTCGGGCTCCCTGACGTCGCTGCCTGTGGGCCTCTTCAAACCCTTCGACGCTGCCGCCGCTCCTGGGGCTCGCTCGACCTTCCTGACGTCGATGCCACGCCTGTGGACCTGCTCACCTTTTCCGACGCCGTCGCCTGTAGTCCTCCTCGGCCATCCGACACCGCTGCCACGCCTGTGGGCCTCCCCTGCCTGCCGACGCTGCTACCTGTGGGTTTCCTCAACCTGCTGACGCTGCTGCTCACCTGTGGTTCCACTCTGCCCGCGGGATGTTGCTGCCGCGCTGGGGACTTCCCCAGCCCAACCTACACCGCTGCTGCACCTGGGGATCCCCACGGCCTGTCCCACTCCACCACCACACACAATGCAGCTCTCTCCGCAGTCTTGGTCCCCTCAGCCCACAGTAGAACCTCCCAGGCAACCGCCAGGGGAGGCATCCTGTCAGCCAGCAAAACCAAAGGACTCTACACTCAATGATGCCCCACAACAAGTGTCACAAGGGCACGGGGTCGCCCCCTGCCTCCAAGATTGTCATCCAATAATTACTCCATAACCAATTGTCTTGGGGCGGAGTATTTGTAAGGACAACACTTTTTTCCCTATTTTCATTGTATCCAATCATCAAGTCGCGTTGTTCTTACTTCCATCCGATAGAGCGTTCCGCGGCCTTTCCGTCAATGTATAACACATGTAATTCCATTATTCGTACGCCTTATTATCTTTAAATACATGACTGTAAGAAAACACAAATCAACTCGGTGGAGACTGTACTACTTATCCGTCCGCACCTGTCTATGTCAACCCAGTTTGTCTGTAAATAAATCATCAGTATCCCAGCTCCCTGTCTTAATCTCTGGTCCTCACACGGTACTACCCCACCTCAACATTATATATATTATATATATATATATATATATATATATATATATATATATAATATATATATATATATATATATATATATATATATATATATATATATATATATATATATATATATATATATATATATATATATATATGTATATATATATATACGTACACACACACACATATATATATATACACACACACACGTATATATATATATATATATATACGTACACACACACGTATATATATATACACACACACGTATATATATATATATATATATATATACACACATATATATAATATATATATATATATATATATATATATATATATATATATATATTATATATATCCTATATATATATATATATATATACTATATATATATATATATATATATATATATATATATATATATATATATATATATATATGTGTGTGTGTGTGTAATTTTAATTGACTGAGAATTAGTTGGTTGACCTTGTGATTTTTATTTATCTATTCCTTCTTAATATATATATGTATACATATATATATATATATATATATATATATATATATATATATATATATATATACATATAGTATACGTATTGTATTTGCTCTACCTCGGAATTGGTATATTTCCATATATGTAAACCGAAGGGGAATTTTGTAGTTGATAATAATTTTGTCATCTCATGGGATCGAACCACTGTCCAGCGGAGCACAGTGGAGCAGGACAAAATAAAGACGACAGTGACATTATCAATTTGGAGCCGAATTGATAACGTCACTGTCGTCTTGATTTCATCCTGGTCCGTTGGAAAGTGGTTTGATCCCACGAGAGGACGAAATTATTATCAACTAAAAAAGTTCCCCTTTGGTTTACATAGGTGAAAATATATAAATTCCGAAGTAGAGCAAATTAGATATTAAAGGACATTTGTAGCTCGAATAATTTATATGAATCACGGTGATGTGATAATTATTTGTGTAGATATTCAGCTAACTTGTTAGCCAAATTGATAACGTCACTATTGTCTTGATTTCGTTCCGGTGCGCTGGATGGTGGTTCGATCCCACGAGAGGCCGAAAATTATTATAAAGTAAAAAATTATTCCCCTTCGGTTTACATATATGATAATATATCAATTCCAAGGTAGAGTGAATCAGATATTAAAGGACACTTGTAGCTCGAATAATTTATATGAATCACGGTGATGTGATAACTATTCATATAGTATATATACAGGTCTATATAATTTTAAATATATATATATATATATATAATATATATATATATATATATATATATATATATATATATATATATACATACATACAGGCAGTCCCCGATTCTGGTTGGCAATGTTTACAATCTGATGGAAAAATATAGCAATTGAAAATTTAGCTAGGAGTTGTCAGGTTACAGTGATTAACTCCTTAGCTTTTGCTTTTCTGTATTGATATATTTTTTCATTTTGGCATTAATCACTTTGTGTTTTATTATTGTAAATATGTCTTATAACATTTTTTATTAATAACTTTTGGGACTTTAAAGCCAAGATTCCCCAAACCTTAGTTTTAGGTGTATTCAGTCGCAGATTTAAGCGGGGCGGGTCCCCTGGTCATGTGGCGACCCCTGGATATGAATAATAGAACATTGTTTTCTTCCAATACATCATTATTAGCAAATATTTGCTTAGTTAATGTTTATTTCAACAATAACAACTATTAGTGTGTATATGTGTGAAGATACATATACATACATATATATAATATTGATATATACTACATGTATTTGTACTGTGTGTGTGTGTGTGTGTAATTGTTACATGATAATCCCAAGTTGCCCCCAATGAAAGATTTCTAGGTCTTCCACTGGGTGTATTGCATCTAAAATAAAATTTTGCGAGTTCTGTTGCACCTTATATGAAGTGTTGTTCTGTTATCAATAATGCCAATAATTGCATTATGTGTATGTATTGTTCATTATGTTCATCAATGCAATTATAAAAGAACTATTCATGGCAGCCACATTTAAGTATGACAGTGGTATCTAATTTCATCTTCATCAGGTGCTACTTGAACATCTTTATTAGTTTGACAAGTTGGCGAATTAGATTTTCTTTTGCACTTATTTCTATCATGTCTAAAACTTATTTGGATTGCTCTCCACACAAGCAACTCTTTAAAAAAATTGGATAATTTTGTATCCAAGAGCAAACTTTGGAGTGGAAAAGCATTCTTCAAAACAGGTGTCAGGGTGATGTTTTGAGAAAAGGAGACTCATAAATTAAGGGCAATCAGTTACTCCTCACTAGGTGATACTTTACTGAAGTTAAATCTCAAAACCATGTTGCATTTACAAATAACATTACTCCTTCATGTTGTGAATCTGATACTAGTATACCTCATGTTATAATTGTACTTTACCGTTGAAAGCTGTGTCACAGAACTGATATCTGAAACTGAACCCTGATAAAACAATTAGAATTCCTACAGAAAAAAAAAAAATAAAAAAAAAAATAAAAAACTGAATGGAATTAATGGAAATGTACAGAGACTCAATAACAGACAAGATTACCCCACGAGGATTGGCCATTAAAGCCCTACCAGTGGCTTTTAAAGCCCTCCCCCTCACTGATAATGAGGCCAAATACTGGGAACAATCACCAGAACAAATGAATTCTTTGGAATTATTTGGAGATCTCCCTCTGGGCAGCAGGAAGCAAGTCAAGAGGAAGAAGAATCAAATAAAGGAACATCAGAGTTGGCAATTTTTCTCCAGTTCTGCCTCTTATTATATTTGGTCATTGATTAGCAGGCCAATTCTTACACATTGAGCACTGAAGGTCAAGTGCAAACACGTATCCCAACAAGAGGAACGCAAAAAGAAAATAAAAAGTCCAAGTCAAAAGCCACCATACAGCATGCTAACAATTGCCAGGTAATTCTAGGCATCTACACCAACCCTTATGACCAAGGCTTTCAAGTTAACCAAAACAGAAAATGTATCTCAAATAATAGGATATTCACATTTCATAAATACAAGTTCATTTATGTTGACCAAATAAATACAAAACTGTTCTCAATACAATTAATATGTCATCATCAATACAGCATCAAACTAATAGGGACAAATAAAAACTAAAAATATATAAACATTTAAAGAGAACAACCAACAATATGAGCTCATACATGTTTGAATATCTGAAAGGTCTACAGAATAAAAGGAATATAAAAAAAAATAGCACAAAGCTGTAAGGGAAGAATAACTTACTCCACCAGCAAAATAGTACTCATAATCAATAGCTCAACCAAACAAAATTACATGGGTGCTAACTAATGCAACAAAAGGCTAACTTTACTAAACACACACTAACAACACTTCAAAACAAATCAAACAACTAAGAACTAATTCTTAAGTAGGCAGTTCTTCCTTCTGGAGAATTTGTCTGAGACATTCCTGTGAAAAATAAAATAGGAAACCCTTAGTGAAGAGTTCGTAGAGCCAGTCTCACCTGGTGTTCTCTGGTGAAAAAATGCTGTACAGTACTTGAAAGCCTTCAGCACTACCTGGTAAGATGATCTGCCACTGAAATGTACTAAATGATAGATACAACCACTGCAGTAAATATTATTGGAAGTAAAATTATGACACTGCAATGAACACGACAAAATTAGATTATGAGAAAAATAAATCTTTTTACACAACCTCAACAATCTGTTGAATGACATATTTGTGAGCACAAACAAACAAATTAAGAAAGAGCGGGATTGAGAGCTGTTTGTGTGTGGGTCTGCCAATGCACAGTTTGTAGACAGGTAGGCAAGACTTCCTCTCCTGGATAATTTCTGCTTGGGAAATTCTTGTAACAAACAAAGGTGACCCTTAGTGAGGTGTTTGTTGCAAAACCTACACTTTTTTCACTTAATTGCCATCAAAGTTGTTCATATGAAAACAACAAGAAAAGATGATAATTTTTATTGATACATATTGCACTTTTACCTACAGTTTTGTGAAGAATTTGCCCTTAATGTAGCAGACAACGCAGTTAAATTTAGAATTTTAATTTTCCTGGACTACAATTCTAACAACACAAGTCTACAGTAGTATCCATCATCAAATAAAGACATTAAGCTTTTTATATTAACAAAACCTCACTATCAGTACACTGAAAGCCTAAAACTTTGTCACTGATGAGACACTGGAAAGTAAATTTTGAAATGAGGTACAACTGACAAGTTTTTGTTAAATTTACCTTTATGTCAAATCCCTTTTCCTAACAACAATTGATTAACTTATAATAAAACAGAGAACATGAGGAAAATGAATGCATTTATGCACTGTAGTACATAATAATTGAATCACACTTTTCCATTACGATCAAAATATTACTGTTCTTAAGACGCAATTCAATATTTTACATGTACTTTTCTTTGCTACAAGAATAGACAAACCAATCAAAACTTAATTATGGAAAGAGAAATAGTAGAGTGTACTGGAGTGTGGGTAAGCTACCCCAACTAACATTTTTTTTAGCAGAAAACAGTATTCCTGGAGATTTGTTTCTCAAAAATAGTCAATTAGGTAGATGTTGTCGTAAAGCTAAAAAGAATGAATCTATCCTTCTAAAGTAAATTCAGTATTGTAAAATCTGATTAAGCATTTTTTGCTAACTCGGTAATGAGCTTGAGAGGAAGTACTACATCGCACTGGTGATTAGAGGAAGTACTACATCGCACTGGTGATTAGTAATGGGTTACAAGAGAGTTGTGACAGAATCACTTCAGTTTGCAATACCTGTAATAATTGTTTTAAAGAATAACCACAGCAGTCTAGCTTTACATACTGGACACTCTCGACAGGTTTGCCAGTTTTCATTTTCTCTTCAAGGTAAAATGAAAAATTAAGTAATGATGCATATGATATCTCAATCAATTTTATTGACTCAGCAGCTCTCATGAAGCTAAAGAATACAAGACTGACACCCAAATTAAGTGAATAATCTATCGCAATCAACCTGTCCACCTACATTTTTGGAGTCAAAAGAGCTTAGGGAATAACATGTGAGAGCAATTTATGACTACAAGAATTTTGGGCTTCTTTTGTGAAAGGGAAGATTTCCATTGTCAAGGTAAAGCAGCAACAATTAAAATGATCATCTGTCATGACATCAATCATAAAAATAGTCCACTTCAACTTGACCTCAAAAAGTACTAGTATATCGACTTTATCAAAAAGATCAGAGGTATACAGAATTTGAATGTAAGCAGGTAAAAATTTCCATATCCTGGGGAAAAAAATAAACATGCTAATCTACTTGGAGATAGTATCCAGTTGTGAAGATATTACTTAAAAAGTATCTGAGGTCTGACATGTTTTAATAAAATGCTTCTTTTATGTATGTACTACACTTCTCATGTCAAGTAAATGCATATCCAAGTTCTTATGTTCACAGGCGTTCCCCGGTTATCAGTGGGGGGTTCCGTTCTCAGCAGGCTCCTGATAACCGAAAACTGCCATTAACTCAAACTTGGTGATTTATGGAGCTTATGGTGATGATAACTGGTTAATGGCACCTCCTTTATTGGCATCTTATGGCACTGATAACCAGAATTTGGCGTGTTGTGGCACCATAAATCGGCAATTTTATGGTGCTAGACAAGCCCCATAAAACCGGATACCATTAACTGAGGACTGCCTGTATTGGAGAATGGCATCCCTGTGTCCTCAACATCAATTTATACTTCACAGCAATAATTGGGAGTTGACTGTGCACTAAGACAAGAATCAGATAGTTATACCAAAGGCTGAGTGGTACCAAAAAGACCTATGAGATCTAGAGTGACGACCGTAGGAAATATACCAGAAGAATATGAGATAAATGTTGGTGTCCAGTGCTGAACTGCCCTAACCCCTTTAATGGTCAACTTAGTAATGGAGAAGGCTACAGGGACGTGCATAAAAGGAGGCCCCTGGCAGCTATTGTGAAAGTTTAAAAGGTGGAAAAGTTGAATGAGGGGAAGAGGAATAAAAATCAGTTTAAGCACAAAAAAGCTTATAGTATCAAGTACACTGACATATAGAATACTATCTAGAACCAAGAACTGCAATACTATAATAGCTTTTTTTAACCAAAGTGATGACTTTCTTTTTATTATGTTAAAAAATATTTAACACATTGTTCAAGCACAACCCCAAATCAGCACGCTAGCAATCTAAACTTACATGAACATCACAATGTTTCTTTTCTACAGCTTACCCAGGTCTTGAGTGATGACCCCCCCCCTTCCCTGGCCCCTCCTACAAAAAATCTACAAACAGCAAACATGTACAGTGAACACCAAGAATGAAATTTATGGAAAAATGCTCATATCCAGCTGCAAGTGTAAAAGCTTGACATTTCTTTGCATTACAGCATTTAACTTTATCTCTGGCTTGTACTGCATGTAGGTATTTGTGGGTTCTAAAGATTATTGGTAACTCAGTAAAACTGGAATTTGAAATCAATTACTCTAGGCTCCATTTGATTTCATATAAATATTCCACATGAAACTATAAAATCATATGCTAAGTTAACAGTGCTGCAAAAATTCATTTACGTATAAAGTTCAGGTTTCTGTTAAAGATCTATTTGTTCCTAAACCCCTTATTCAGGTTGTCAATATACAACAATAAATCAAATACCAATCAAATTAGGTTTATCACATTTAATAAACATTAACTTAATAATTAATAAACATCTGCAAAAATGCAATAAAATGATTGAAGATCTAAATTCAATATCTATATTCCAGACCTATTATATACTTTGGTAGGTAACTATAATTTCTTCAACAGGCTCTGTATGTAATGCGAAAGAAAGTAATTTGTTTTTCATCCAGGTTTGTCAGTACAATTCATATAATCTTATATAGTATTTTAAATGCATACATTAATATAAAGTTACTGACATCCAAAAAATGTGAATTTGATGAATCTGTGAAGTTCTCCTCTTTTTCTATATAATTAATCACTAAGCAGCCTACACCTGATCATTAAATTTACCGTACATAACCAGATGTTCTAAATAAAGTCCACTATACCTACAAACTCACACAAACTTTGGACAGTGTACATAACTTGATAAATCTAAGTTAATGACCACAAATACAATTGTAAGCACCCCACATCCTAACCTACACATCAAAACTTAAAAGGAATACAAAATCGAGGTGATTCACATTTTGTACTTCTTTGAATCTGT